>NC_138160.1:155138583-155671583 GCF_964165515.1 Mesoplodon bidens | reverse complement strand
TCTACAAGCACATGTACATCAGCACAAATAACAGCAGTTTCATTCAGAGATGATGAATCATGTCTTCAGGCAAATAAGGACATTGGGAAGCTTGTTCCTAGATGTTTCTTTGAATTATCTTGCTCCTGTTGTCTTATATTATTTGCCTTCATTAAAAGCGTTATATGATTATGTTCAAAAAATTAGAAATAAATATATTTTAAAAATAAAATTAAAAAATAAAATTAAAAGATAAAAAAAATTAAAATGTAAAAATTTCCCTGGTGCCTCCGCTATTATTGTCCTTGCCCCCACAGAGAGCTACAGTCAACCCCTGACTCCCCAGGAGGCCCTGAAAGACCTCTAGGTAGGTCTCTGGACCTGCTTTGTCGGACCCACCTCTGCGTGTGTTCCTCTCACCAGCTTCTGCTCCTGAAGCTGGCCTGGAGCATGTGTGCTAGTGTAAGCCATCTGGGGTGCAGGCTCCCATGGGCATGGCCACAGGGGACGGCACAACCCACTGGGACCTGCATGGCCAAAGGAGGCTTTGGAGGGGGATGGCTCACAGCCCACTGGGGCCTGCATGGCCAAAGGAGGCTTTGTCGGGGGCAGCACGCAGGTCACCAGGACCTGTGCTGCCTGGCGGAGGCTTTGACTGAGGTGGGGGTGGGCTGTTCCTGTTATTTGTTTTGGATATATCTCATATCTTTTTTTGTGCCTCTGTCCTCTTTTACTTTCTTCTTTTGTGTTAAACAGATATTTTCAAGTGAGGAATAAAATATGCATTTTAAGTTAAAAAACAATTTCAGATTAATGTTAACTTAATTCCAATATTACACAGAAACTGTTCAAATATGTTTCTCTTCCTACTCCCCCCTTTGTGCTATTTTCATGTAAAGTATATCTTTAACATTATGAGCCCAACAATGTTTTATAATCGTTTCAGGATACGTGCTGCTGAAGTGAGCACTATAATTATTGTTTTATGCAGTTGTCTTTAAAATTATTTGAGGAGAAAAGGGTATGCATCATATCAATAGAATAAAGGATAAAAACCACTTAATCATTTCAGTAGACACAGGCATTTGACAAAATTCAATGTGATAAAAGCACTCAAGAATCTATGAATACAGCTTCCATTGTGGTGCAGTGGTTAAAAATCTGCCTGCCAATGCAGGAGATATGGGTTCCAGTCCTGGTCCAGGAAGATCCCACATGCTGTGGAGCAACTAAGCTCATGCGCCATAACTATTGAGCCTGCGTTCTAGAGCCCGTGAGCCACAACTACAGAAGGTCATGTGCCTAGAGCCCATGCTCCACAACAAGAGAAGACACCACAATGAGAAGCCTGCACACCACAGCAAAGTGTAGCCCCTACTCGCCACAACTAGAGAAAGCCCATGAGCAGCAATGAAGAACAAATGCAGCCATAAATAAATAAATAAATAAATAAATAAATAAATAAATAAATAGAAGGAAACTACGAATACAGGGAAACATCCTCAGCCTGATAAAGAGCACCTATGAAAATTCATGGTTAACATGATCCTGAATGGTAAATGACTGGATGATTTCTACCTAATGTCAGGAACAAGACAAGGATGTCTGTGCACATCATTTTCCTTCAACATTGTACTGAATGTTCTAGTCAGGGCAATTTAGACAGGGAAAAGTTATAAAAGGCATCTGTATTGAATAAGAAGAAGTAGAACTATATCCATTCACAGATGACATGAAATTATGTACAGAAAATCTCAAGGAATCCAATAAAGCATTATTAAAACTAATAAATGAGTCCAGCAAGGTCATAGGATACAAGATCAATAAATAAAAATCAATTGTATTTCTATGCACGTTAAATGAATAATCTAACAATGAAAATAAGAAAACAATTCAATTTATGATAACATTGAAAGGAATCAAATTCTTAGGTGCAAATTGCACAGTTTTTGTGGAAGACTTGTATACTGAAAATAACAAAATATCATTGAAAGAAATTAGAGGGTCTAAATAAATGGAAAAATATCCCATGTTCATCAGAAGATGAACAGTATTGTTAAGATGACAGTACTCCCCAAATTAATCTAATGATGCAATGGAATCCGCATCAAAATCCCAGCTGGCTTCTTTGTAGAAACTGACAGGCTGATCCTATAATTCATGTAGAATTGCAAGGGACCTTGAATAGCCAAAACAAGCCTGAAAAAAAAGTTGGAGGATCCATATTTCTCCATATAAAACTTACTACAAAGCAATGGTAATGAAGATGGGGGAAGGGTAAAGGCATACAGGTAGATATCTAAAACAGTAGAATAGAACTGAGCATTCAGAAACTCATAGGTACATACTCAACTGATTTTTGACAAGGGCATCAAGGCCATTCAATAGAGAAAGAGTAATTTTTTCAATAAGTGATGTTGGAACAACTAGATTACCACATGTAAAAGAATAAAATTGGACCTTTACCTCATAACTTATACAAAAATTAACACAAAATGTATCAAAGACCTAAATGCTAAGAGCTAAATCTATAACACTCTTAAAAGAAAACATGGGGGTATATCTTCAGGATCTCAGATTTGGCATTATATCCTTAGACATGATATCAAAAGAATAAGCAATAAAAGAAAATAAATTGGGCTTCATCAAACCTAAAAGCATTTGTGCTTCAAAGGACACTATCAAGAAAGTGAAAAGGCAATCTCAGAATGGAAGAAGATATTGGTAGATCATATATCTGATAAGGGCATTGTATATAGAATATGTAAAGAACTCTTACAACTCAATAATAAAAAGGCAAATAACCCAATTAAAAAATGGGTGAAGGATCTGAATAGACATTTTTTCCAAGGAAGATATACAAATGACTGAGAAGCACATCAAAAGATACTCCACACACTTTCAAGATTCTCTCTTTGTCCTTTGGCAGTCTGACAGTGATGTGTCAAAGTGTTGTAACATTGATTATATCCTATTTGAATTTCATTGACTCTTGGGTGTGTAGATTAATGTTTTTCATCAGATTGAGAAATTTCAACCATTATTTCTTCAAATATTTTTTCTGCCCTTTTTTCTCTTGCTTCTCCTCTGGGACTTTCATTACACGTTGGTTGATATGCTGAATGGTATCCTACAAGTCTCTGAGACTCCATTCATTATTTTTTTTTCATCCCTTAACTTTCTGTTCTTTAGACTGAATAATCTACATTGATCTACACCAAATTCAGCTGATCCTTTCTTCTGCAGCCTCAATTGTGCTGTTGAGCCCCTCTAGTAAAATTTTCATTTCAGTTATTTTACTTCTCAACTCCAGAATTTCTATTTGGTCGTGTGTGTGTGTGTGAATTTTTTGTGAAGCTTTCATTTAACTCTTTAAATATGGTTTCACTTAAACATATTTCTAATACTTATTTGATGTCTCTATGAATTGTACCCAATATCTGGGCTTCCTTAGGGACAGTTTCTATTGACTGCCTTTTTATCCTGTGTATAGCCACACTTTCCAGTTTATCTGCACGTCTTATTTTTGTTGTTGAAAACTGGACATTTTAGATAATATATTGTTCTGATACCACCTCCTGGGGTTGTTGTCATTTCTGGCTTCCTAGGGATTACCTTGGGTCAGCATAGCTTAGTAGTCAGTCAGATTGAATGCTGCTGAAACCACACTCCTTCTTGAATGTGACTTGAACTCAACCAAAACTCAGATAGGGACTTGAACCCATGAGGAGAGGACTCAAACCCACTGTCTTTTAATTGAAACTGCTCACCTGGTGTCAGGACTTATTGAAGCTCAGGTTCTTTTTTCTCAATGCAGAAAGAATTCAGTGTGAGGCAAAATGTTTGGCAAAGAGTGAGCTTATTAGCATAGGATGCTTGACAAATGGGCAGGCAAGGGAGCACAGCAGCCCCAAGAACAAAGCAGGCTATGTTTTTATAATCAAAGAAAAAGTGGGGAGGGGAGACGACCACCTTCTTCCTCATTTTGTGGTAGCTATCAAGGCTTACATCATTAGTTCCTCCTTTGGCCCTATATGGTCTAAATGGGACTGTCATGGTACTAGTTAAACATATGTATATTAGCAGAGGGGTGGTGACATATACTAAAATATGGTACTTCATATCAGGTTTCAGTATAATGTCCCCTTTCACCTAGTTTTTTTTCCCCTTTCACCTATATTCCTGCCTTGGCCACATGCAGAAATGCTACTCTTCAAGAACCATTAACTCCCTGAATTCATGTAAGAAGATGCAGAACCCATATCTACTGTCTTGCTTTTTAATTATCAGGACTTGTGGCTTGAATGTGCCTGGTGCTTGAATGTGCCTGGTCTTCCTTCAAGGAGTGTAGATTGTTGCTAGGTTACTGGATTCTTTTCTTGCATGGTCATTAGCTTACAACAGTCTTGCAGACTCCCTTAAAATTCTCTCTCTGTCTTCAATCCTCCAGTGGGATATTCAAATTAACCATTTAATTACCCTACTCTATCACTTTGAGTTGGTTAGGCTTCCATTCTGTGCAAAGGTGATCTATGTATGGGTTAGGAAATGCATTCAAAATTCAGGGAGTTAACAAGTCTGCCTGGGCTTTCACTTCTTGCTTGCACAGGGTCTAAATGTCAGTCAGATATGAACAGTAGACTGGGGTCCTCTCTGGTGATTCCTGTGTGTAAATGTAGGGCCTACCCATGTGCACAGCGTTCCAAATCAGCAGGAAAAAGTCAGAGTTTTCATATCCTTATTTCAACTGTCTTATTCCCTCCATTTTAAAGGTTTGGCTGGTCTCTTGCTTGCCTCAATTGTTATTACAGCCTTAGGCAGCTTCCATGTTGGCCTTTGACTGTTTGCTACCAAGCACTATTGTTTTGAACAGAGCTGTGGACATGGAGATTTTCCTTGGAACTCCAAATCATATCAATCCCTTCTGGCACCAGCAAGGCCTATAATACCATGTTGCTGAGTCGGGGAAAGTGAGGATGGAACAAGTTCCAAGTTAAAATGTCACAGAACCTATTGTTCTTACCGAGGCTCAGTAGTTTTTCTTGAATAAATGTTTCTCAACTTGTATACCTTTAGTTAATTTCCAGAGTTCTGAAAAGGTTGTTTCTAGTAATTCATCAGTTTTTTTTAATAACAAATTTAATCAGTTATACATATACATATGTTTCCATATCCCCTCCCTTTTGTGTCTCCCTCCCACCCTCCCTATCCCACGCCTCCAGGCGGTCACAAAGCACCGAGCTGATCTCCCTGTGCTATGCGGCTGCTTCCCACTAGCTATATACCTTACGTTTGGTAGTGTATATATGTCCATGCCGCGCTTTCACTTTGTCACAGCTTACCCTTCCCCCTCCCCATATCCTCAAGTCCATTCCCTAGTAGGTCTGTGTCTTTATTCCTGTCTTACCCCTATGTTCTTCATGACATTTTTTTTTCTTAAATTCCATATACATGTGTTAGCATACAGTATTTGTCTTTCTCTTTCTGACTTACTTCACTCTGTATGACAGACTCTAGGTCTATCCACCTCATTACAAATAGCTCAATTTCATTTCTTTATATGGCTGAGTAATATTCCATTGTATATATGTGCCACATCTTCTTTATCCATTCATCCGATGATGGACACTTAGGTTGTTTCCATCTCCGGGCTATTGTAAATAGGGCTGCTATGAACATTTTGGTACATGTCTCCTTTTGAATTATGGTCTTCTCAGGGTATATGCCCAGTAGTGGGATTGCTGGGTCATATGGTAGTTCTATTTGTAGTTTTTTAAGGAACCTCCATACCGTTCTCCATAGCGGCTGTACCAATTCACATTCCCACCAGCAGTGCAAGAGTGTTCCCTTTTTTCCACACCCTCTCCAGCATTTATTGTTTCTAGATTTATTGATGATGGCCATTCTGACTGGTGTGAGATGATATCTCATTGTAGTTTTGATTTGCATTTCTCTAATGAGTAAAGATGTTGAGCATCCTTTCATGTGTTTGTTGGCAGTCTGTATATCTTCTGTGGAGAAATGTCTATTTAGGTCTTCTGCCCATTTTTGGATGGGGTTGTTTGTTTTTTGTTATTGAGCTGCATGAGCTGCTTATAAATTTTGGAGATTAATCCTTTGTCAGTTGCTTCATTTGCAAATATTTTCTCCCATTCTGAGGGTTGTCTTTTGGTCTTGTTTATGGTTTCCTTTGCTGTGCAAAAGCTTTTAAGTTTCATTAGGTCCCATGTGTTTATTTTTGTCTTTATTTCCTTTTCTCTAGGAGGTGGGTATTAAAGGATCTGGCTGTGATTTATGTCATAGAGTGTTCTGCCTATGTTTTCCTCTAAGAGTTTGATAGTGTCTGGCCTTACATTTAGGTCTTTAATCCATTTTGAGCTTATTTTTGTGTATGGTGTTAGGGAGTGATCTAATCTCATACTTTTACATGTCCCTATCCAGTTTTCCCAGCACCACTTATTGAAGAGACTGTCCTTTCTCCACTGTACATTCCTGCCTCCTTTATCAAAGATAAGGTGACCATATGTCCGTGGGTTTAACTCTGGGCTTTCTATCTTGTTCCATTGATCTATCTTTCTGTTTTTGTGCCAGTACCACACTGTCTTGATTACTGTAGCTTTGTAGTATAGTCTGAAGTCAGGGAGCCTGATTCCTCCAGCTCCATTTTTCGTTTTCAAGATTGCTTTGGCTATTCGGGGTCTTTTGTGTTTCCATACAAATTGTGAATTTTTTTGTTCTAGTTCTGTGAAAAATGCCAGTGGTAGTTTGATAGGCATTGCATTGAATCTGTAGATTGCTTTGGGTAGTAGAGTCATTTTCACAATGTTGATTCTTCCAATCCAAGAACATGGTACATCTCTCCATCTATTTGTATCATCTTTAATTTCTTTCATCAGTGTCTTATAATTTTCTGCATACAGGTCTTTTGTCTCCTTAGGTAGGCTTATTCCTAGATATTTTATTCTTTTTGTTGCAATGGTAAATGGGAGTGTTTCCTTGATTTCACTTTCAGATTTTTCATCATTAGTATATAGGAATGCCAGAGATATCTGTGCATTAATTTTGTATCCTGCAACTTTACCAAATTCATTGATTAACTGTCAAAAATTAAACACAAAGAAATCATATTAAAAGCAGCAAGGCAAAAACAACAAATAACACACAAGGGAATCCCCATCAGGATAACAGCTGATCTCTCAGCAGAAACTCTACATGCCAGAAGGGAGTGGCAGGACATAATTCAAGTGAAGAAGGAGAAAAACCTGCAACCAAGATTACTCTACCCAGCAAGGATCTCATTCAGATTTGATGGAGAAATTAAAACGTTTACAGACAAGCAAAAGCTGAGAGAGTTCAGCACCACCAAACCACCTTTACAGCAAATGCTAAAGGAACTTCTCTAGGCAAGAAACACAACAGAAGGAAAAGACCTACAATAACGAACCCAAAACAATTAAGAAAATGGGAACAGGAACATACATATCGATAATTAACTTAAATGTAAATGGACTAAATGCTCCCACCAAAAGATACAGATTGGCTGAATGGATACAAAAACAAGACCCATATATATGCTGTCTACAAGAGACCCACGTCAGACCTAGAGACACATACAGACTGAAAGTAAGGGGATGGAAAAAGATATTCCATGAAAATGGAAACCAAAAGAAAGCTGGAGTAGCAATTCTCATATCAGACAAAATAGACTTTAAAATAAAGACTACTAGAAGAGACAAAGAAGGACACTACATAATGATCAAGGGATCCATCCAAGAAGAAGATATAACAATTGTAAATATTTATGCACCCAACATAGGAGCACCTCAATACATAAGGCAAATACTAACAGCCATAAAAGGAGAAATCGACAGTAACACACTCATAGTAGGGGACTTTAACACCCCACTTTCACCAATGGACAGATCATCCAAAATGAAACTAAATAAAAAAAAACACAAGCTTTAAATGATACATTAAACAAGATGGACTTAATTGATATTTATAGGACATTCCATCCAAAAACAACAGAATACACATTTTTCTCAAGTGCTCATGGAACATTCTCCAGGATAGATCATATCTTGGGTCACAAATCAAGCCTTCGTAAATTGAAGAAAATTGAAATTGTATCAAGTATCTTTTCCGACCACAATGCTATGAGACTAGATATCAATTACAGGAAAAGAGCTGTAAAAAATACAGACATATGGAGGCTAAACAATACACTACTTAATAGCGAAGTGATCACTGAAGAAATCAAAGAGGAAATAAAAAAAATACGTAGAAACAAATGACAATGGAGACACGACGACCCAAAACCTATGGGATGCAGCAAAAGCAGTTCTAAGAGGGAAGTTTATAGCAATACAATCCCACTTTAAGAAACAGGAAACATCTCGAATAAACAACCTAACCTTGCACCTAAAGCAATTAGAGAAAGAAGAACAAAAACATCCCAAAGTTAGCAGAAGGAAAGAAATCATAAAAATCAGATCAGAAATAAATGAAAAAGAAATGAAGGAAACGATAGCAAAGATCAGTAAAACTAAAAGCTGGTTCTTTGAGAAGATAAACAAAATTGATAAACCATTAGCCAGACTCATCAAAAAAAAGGGAGAAGACTCAAATCAATAGAATTAGAAATGAAAAAGGAGAAGTAACAACTGACACTGCAGAAATACAAAAGATCATGAGAGATTACTATAAGCAACTCTATGCCAATAAAATGGACAACCTGGAAGAAATGGACAAAGTCTTAGAAAAGCACAACCTGCCAAGACTGAATCAGGAAGAAATAGAAAATATGAACAGACCAATCACAAGCACTGAAATTGAAACTGTGATAAAAAATCTTCCAACAAACAAAAGCCCAGGACCAGATGGCTTCACAGGCGAATTCTATCAAGCATTTAGAGAAGAGCTAACACCTATCCTTCTGAAACTCTTCCTAAATATAGCAGAGGGAGGAACACTCCCAAACTCATTCTACGAGGCCACCATCACCTTGATACCAAAACCAGGCAAGGATGTCACAAAGAAAGAAAACTACAGGCCAATATCACTGATGAACATAGATGCAAAAATCCTCAACAAAATACTAGCAAACAGAATCCAACAGCACATTAAAAGGATCATACACCATGATCAAGTGGGGTTTATTCCAGGAATGCAAGGATTCTTCAATATACACAAATCAATCAACATGATACACCATATTAACAAATTGAAGGAGAAAAACCACATGATCATCTCAATAGATGCAGAGAAAGCTTTCGACAAAATTCAACACCCATTTATGATAAAAACCCTGCAGAAAGTAGGCCTAGAGGGAACTTTCCTCAACATAATAAAGGCCATATATGACAAACCCACAGCCAGCATCGTCCTCAATGGTGAAAAACTGAAACCATTTCCACTAAGATCAGGAACAAGACACGGTTGCCCACTCTCACCACTCTTATTCAACCTAGTTTTGGAAGTTTTAGCCACAGCAATCAGAGAAGAAAGGGAAATAAAAGGAATCCAAATAGGAAAAGAAGAAGTAAGGCTGTCACTGTTTGCAGATGACATGATACTATACATAGAGAATCCTAAAGATGCTACCAGAAAACTACTAGAGCTAATCAATCAATTTGGTAAAGTTGCAGGATACAAAATTGATGCACAGAAATCTCTGGCATTCCTATATACAAATGATGAAGAATCTGAAAGTGAAATCAAGGAAACACTCCCATTTACCATTGCAACAAAAAGAATAAACTATCTAGGAATAAACTTACCTAAGGAGACCAAAGAACTGTATGCAGAAAATTATAAGACACTGATGAAAGAAATTAAAGATGACACAAATAGATGGAGAGATGTACCATGTTCTTGGATTGGAAGAATCAACATTGTGAAAATGACTCTACTACCCAAAGCAACCTACAGATTCAATGCAATGCCTATCATACTACCACTGGCATTTTTCACAGAACTAGAACAAAAAATTTCACAATTTGTATGGAAACACAAAAGACCCCGAATAGCCAAAGCAATCTTGAGAACGAAAAATGGAGCTGGAGGAATCAGGCTCCCTGACTTCAGACTATACTACAAAGCTACAGTAATCAAGACAGTATGGTACTGGCACAAAAACGGAAAGATAGATCAATGGAACAGGATAGGAAGCCCAGAGTTAAACACACGGACATATGGTCACCTTATCTTTGATAAAGGAGGCAGGAATGTACAGTGGAGAAAGGACAGTCTCTTCAATAAGTGGTGCTGGGAAAACTGGATAGGGACATGTAAAAGTAGGAGATTAGATCACTCCCTAACACCATACACAAAAATAAGCTCAAAATGGATTAAAGACCTAAATGTAAGGCCAGACACTATCAAACTCTTAGAGGAAAACATAGGCAGAACACTCTATGACATAAATCACAGCCAGATCCTTTAATACCCACCTCCTAGAGAAAAGGAAATAAAGACAAAAATAAACACATGGGACCTAATGAAACTTAAAAGCTTTTGCACAGCAAAGGAAACCATAAACAAGACCAAAAGACAACCCTCAGAATGGGAGAAAATATTTGCAAATGAAGCAACTGACAAAGGATTAATCTCCAAAATTTATAAACAGCTCATGCAGCTCAATAACAAAAAAACAAACAACCCCATCCAAAAATGGGCAGAAGACCTAAATAGACATTTCTCCACAGAAGATATACAGACTGCCAACAAACACATGAAAGGATGCTCAACATCTTTACTCATTAGACAAATGCAAATCGAAACTACAATGAGATATCATCTTACACCAGTCAGAATGGCCATCATCAAAAAATCTAGAAACAATAAATGCTGGAGAGGGTGTGGAAAAAAGGGAACACTCTTGCACTGCTGGTGGGAATGTGAATTGGTACAGCCGCTATGGAGAACGGTATGGAGGTTCCTTAAAAAACTACAAATAGAACTACCATATGACCCAGCAATCCCACTACTAGGCATATACCCAGAGAAAACCATAATTCAAAAGGAGACATGTACCAAAATGTTCATAGCAGCCCTATTTACAATAGCCCGGAGATGGAAACAACCTAAGTGTCCATCATCGGATGAATGGATAAAGAAGATGTGGCACATATATACAATGGAATATCACTCAGCCATATAAAGAAATGAAATTGAGCTATTTGTAATGAGGTGGATAGACCTAGAGTCTGTCATACAGAGTGAAGTAAGTCAGAAAGAGAAAGACAAATACTGTATGCTAACACATATATATGGAATTTAAGGAAAAAAATGTCATGAAGAACATAGGGGTAAGACAGGAATAAAGACACAGTCCTACTAGAGAATGGACTTGAGGATATGGGGAGGGGGAAGGGTAAGCTGTGACAAAGTGAAAGAGTGGCATGGACATATATACACTACCAAACGTAAGGTAGATAGCTAGTGGGAAGCAGCCGTATAGCATAGGGAGATCAGCTCGGTGCTTTGTGACCGCCTGGAGGGGTGGGATAGGGAGGGTGGGAGGGAGACACAAAAGGGAGGGGATATGGAAGCATATGTATATGTAGAACTGATTAAATTTGTTATAAAGCAAAAAAAAAAAACAAGAAGTAAAGAGACATAATCTTAAGGGGCTTTTCTTGGCACATTCCGTTCTAATTTACAACCTACAACACAACTTCCATTATGGCTCTGTTTCCCTAGTAAGCAGATTTGGTAAGGAGAAGTGCTGCCGCCTTCTGGTCGTTTCACACAACAGCGGTAATGGTCACTTAATATTCAAAATAATGGCAGGCCTGTAAATGACACCTGCCATTAAAAATAAAAAATCCTGGGGTGGTAAATGGACCAGAAAATTCAAAAGACGTCAACATTTCAAGAAGACCATTTCAAGAGTCATATCTTATGCACATTTTGTCTTTTCTTTTATTTTTCCTTTAAAATAAAAGAGGATAGAAAAATGTGCAACATCAGCAATTAATTAAGCCGTGCAAATCCAATTACAGAAACGTTCACCTCACAGCCGTCAGAATGATCTTCAGCAAAAAGTCTACAAAGAGTAAATGCTGAAGGGATTTCAGAGAACTGTGTACCCTCTAGCTGCTGGGGGATGTAAACTGCTAACAGCTAGTAGTGAGAACATAATGGAGGTGTGTTTAAGGGTAAATTTGAGCTACTATGTGATCTGGTAGGTCCTTTGATGTGCCTATCAGCTGAGCAGAGCAGAAAGGAGAAGACACGGGCTGGCAATCCTGCACTGCAGGAACTTTTTATTTTTGGCGGTAAGTGGACCTCTCACTGTTGTCTGCTCTCCCGTTGTGGAGCACTGTATCGGGACGCGCAGGCTCAATGGCCATGGCTCATGCATGTAGCCGCTCGGCGGCATGTGGGATCTTCCCGGACCGGGGCCGGAACCCGTGTCCCCTGCATCGGCAGGCGGTCTCTTAACCACTGCACCACCAGGGAAGCCCTGCAGGAATATTTAACATAGCCAAGACTTGGAAGAAACCGAAATGTCCATCAACAGAGAAATGCACAAAGAGGAAGTGGTCCATGTAAACAATGGAATACTAGACATGGAATACAGTGAAACAGTGCCGTTTGCACCACCATATAAGGACCTAGAGATAATCACCCAACTTGAAGTAAGAAAGAAAGTGAAAGACAGGTATCCTATGCCATCACTTATAGGTGTTACCTAAAAATTGATACTCATGAACTTATTTCCAAGAGAAGGAAAAGCATGGATTAAGAGAAAAAATTTACATTTAACCAAAAGGAAAAGTGTAAGGAATGTATGAATTACGATATCGGGGTTAACAGACATGTACTACTACATATGAAATATATAATCACAAAACACCAATGGAATATCAAGACAGGTCTACTCAACGCTCTCTAATAACCTACACGGTAAAGGATCCAAAGATAAATAGGCAGATACATTGATATAATGAACCAGACTCTGTACACCTGGGAGAAACAAAATAGTTTTATCAAATTTGCTCTGATAATTAATAAAAATTAAATTGAAAAAACAAACAAGAAATAAGGAGATAAAAGCTCTTCGGGATGTGCCCTGGCACTTTCCACTCTAATTTACAGCCTACTAACACGATTTCCAGGAAGGCTCTGCTGCCCAGAAACGCAGAGTTGGAAATGTAGAAATGCTGCCGCCTTGTGGCCGTTTCCCGCAAGAGCGGCTTTAAGCTCACAGCTAAAGGTCTCTTAACATTCCAAAGGACTCAGGGCTTTAAAGGCCACCTGCCCTAAACAATTGAGCTGAGTTAGGGAATGGACAAGAAAATTCAAAACTGGCCAAATTTTCAAGAAGATACTATGAAGAGGTACGTTTGACTGACTCTCTTTTTTAAAGAAAACAGGAAAATGGGTAAAAGCTCATCCTCAGGAATTAGTAGACTCAGGCAAATCTAATCTGCAAAAAGGTTTCAACTCACACAGGTCAACTGACCATCAACAAAAAGCCTACAAATAAAGAATGCTGAAGTGGTTTTTGAGAACTGTGTACCCTCTAGCTGTTGGTGAGATGTAAAGTGGTAACAGCCAATAATGAGAGCAGAAAGGAGCTGCGTTTAAATGTAAAAGTTGAGGTACCGTTCGATGCAGCAGGCCCACCGCTGTGCCTCTCACCTGAGAAGACCAGAATCCAGAAGACAGACGCTGCCAAAGCTGCACTGCAGCCTTATTGACAATAGCCAAGACATGGAAGCAACCTAAATGCCCATCAACAGATGAATGGATAAAGAAGAAGTGGTCCACGTACACAATGGAATATTAGCCATGGGAAACAATGGAACACTGCTCTTTGAGGTACCACAGATGAGCCTAGAGGTAATCACAGAATATGAGGTAAGTTGGAAAGCAAAACACGTATCTCCTATGATATCACTTACAGGTGTTACCTAACAACTGACAAAAATGGACATATTTCCACAGAGAAAGACACACACAGACTTCAAAAACAAACTATGCGTATCTAAAAGGAAAGGTGGTGGCAATGGATAAATTAAGATTAGATTTACCATACCTATACAAATGCAGATTAAGCACATATATCAGAAAGCCTGAGCACATAGCAAGGGAGGTGTGCAGAACACTCTGGGATCCTTTACACGGGAAAAAGATGTGTACATGTATAGATATATATGATGTACGAATGAACCAGTTTGTGTACACCTAGGACAAACAGTATTCTAATCATTACCCTTGTTAAAACAATTAAAACAATGAACAAGAAGTAATGAGACATAAACTCCAGGGGCTTTTTCCTGGCACATTCCATTCTAATTTACAACCTAGTAACAGGACTTCCAGAAAGGCTCTGCTGTCCTAGTAACCAGATTTAGGAATGGAGAAATGCTGCCGCCTTGTGGCCATTTCCCACGATACCTGCTTTAAACCGAGTTCTAATGGTCACTAAATATTCACAATCACTGCAGGCATGTAAATGACACCTGCTCTCAAAAAAAATCCTGGGGTCGAAAAACGACCACAAAATTCAAAAGAGGGCAACCTTCCAAGAAGACAGTTTCAACAGGTATATTGTACTTACACTATTTTTTTCTCTAAATAAAAGGGAAACGTTTGGGGAAATGATGAATATTAGGAATTATTAAAGACATGCAAATCCAAATTACAAAAACCTAATAGCTCACACCAGTCAGAATGGCCATGAGCAAATATTCTGCAAACAAAAAATGCTGAAGGGGTTGTGGGAAAACGCACACACTCGGTGTTAATAGGGATGTGGTAAGAACCGCTAATGAACACACAATGCAGGTGCTTTGAGAAGCTAAACATTGAGCTACCAGTCAATGAATCACACCCACTGTTGGGTCTATCACCTGAGAAAATGAGAATCAAAAGTCACGGGCTGGCAACACTGCACTCCAGCAATATTTACCATAGGCAACACTTAGAAGAAACGAAAATGTCCATCAACAGAGGACTGCACATAGAAGAAGTGGTCCATATAGAGAATGGAATATTGCTCCACTAAAAACTATGAATTAAATTTAAAAAACAAACATAAGTAAGGAGATGTAAGCTTTTGGGTGTATATCAGGGCACATTGCACTCTAATTTATAACTGAGGAGCACCACTGGCAGGAAGATCTGTTTCCCTAGGTGCCAGAGTGGGGAACGTAGAAATGTTGCCGTCCTCTGGCCGATATCCACAACAGCAGCTTTGAAATCTGTGTTAATGGGCACTTCATATGCACAAGTACTGCAGGGCTGCAAATGAAACCTGCCCTTAAAAATGTCTTGATGCAGGTAAAGGCCAAAACATTGCAAAATGTGGCACATACTTCAAGAAAACAATTTGAAGAAGTCAGCTGTAATAACAGTTTGAAAACTCAAAGGACATGCCTGAAAGCTCAATTTCAAGGGAGTATGAGACACAGGCAAACCCAACCACAAAGAAGTACCAGCTTACACCACTCAGAATAACCATCAGCAAAAAAAAAAAAAAAAAAAAACTACAAGTGATCAATGCTGAAGAGGTTTTGGAGAAATGCATACCCTCAATTGGTAGTGGGACGTAACCTGCTAAGAGCCACTAATGGGAACAGAATGGAGGTGCCTTTAAAAGGTAAACCTTGAGCTACTATATGATCCAGCAGGCCCACTTCCCGGGCTAAATCCTAAGAAGACAGAATTGGAAAGACACAGGAAGGCAAATCTGCTCTGTGGAAGTATTACAATAGCCAACACATGGAAGCAACCGAAACGTCCATCAAGAGATGAGTGGACACAGAAGAATTGGTACGTGTACAGATGGAATATTAGCCAAGGCAAAAAATGAAACAATGCCGTTTGCAGGACCATAGAGGAGTGTAGAGGTAATCATTGCAACTTGTAGTAAGTGAGAAAGCAAAAGACACATATCCTATCATATCACTTATGGGTGTTACCTAAAACTTGATACCAATGAAGATATTTCCAGAGAGAAAGGCAATCACAGATTCATTAAACCAACTTATGGTTCACCAAATGGAAAGCTGTGAGGATTGGATACATCACGATATTGGGGTTTTCAGACATATACAAACACATGTGAAATATATAATCACCAAAAACCTACGGCATACCAAGGGAAGACTGCACAACGTCGTGTCCTAACCTACATGAGAAAAGGATCTGAAGAAGAATAGATATAAGCATATGTGTAAAAGAACCACATCTTGCACGCCTACAGCAACCAAACATTGTACTCTAATTTGCTGTGATAAATAATAAAAATTAAATTTAAAAAGCAAACAAGAAGTAATGAGACATAATCTTAAGGGGCTTTTCTTGGCACATTCCGTTCTAATTTACAACCTACAACGCAAATTCCATTATGGCTCTGTTGCCCTAGTAAGCAGATTTGGTAAGGAGAAGTGCCTTCTGGTCGTTTCACACAACAGCGGTAATGGTCACTTAATATTCAAAATAATGGCAGACCTGTAAATGACACCTGCCATTAAAAAAAAAAAAAAAACATCCTGGGGTCTTAAGTGGACCAGAACATTCAAAAGACATCAACATTTCAAGAAGACCATTTCAAGAGGCATATCTTATGCACATTTTGTCTTTTCTTTTTTTTCTTTAAAATAAAAGGGAATAGAAAAATGTGCAACATCAGCAATTAATAAAGCCTTTCAAATCCAATTACAGAAACATTCACCTCCCAGCCGTCAGAATGCTCTTCAGCAAAAAGTCTACAAAGAATAAATGCTGAAGGGGTTTCAGAGAACTGTGTACCCTCTAGCTGCTGGGGGATGTAAACTGCTAACAGCCAGTAGTGAGAACATAATGGAGGTGCGTTTAAGGGTAAAAATTGAGCTACTATGTGAACTGGTAGGTCCTTTGATGCGCCTATCAGCTGAGCAGAGCAGAATGGAGCAGACAGAGTCTGGCAATCCTGTACTGCAGGAACATTTTTTTTTTTTTTTGCGGTATATGGGCCTCTCACTTTTGTGGTCTCTCCCGTTGTGGAGCACTGGTTCTGGACGTGAAGGCTCAATGGCCATCGCTCATGGGTCTAGGTGCTCTGCGGCATGTGGTATCCTTGCCGCACCGGGGCACGAACCCGTGTCACCTTCACCGGCAGGTGGGCTCTCAACCACTGCACCACCAGGGAAGCCCTGCAGGAACATTTAACATTGCCAAGACTTGGAAGAAACCAAAATGTCCATCAACAGAAAAATGCACAAAGAGGAAGTGGTCCATGTAAACAATGGAATACTAGCCATGGAAAACAGTGAAACAGTGCCGTTTGCACCATCATATAATGACCTAGAGATAATCACCCAACTTGAAGTAAGAAAGAAAGTGAAAGACAGGTATCCTATGCCATCACTTATACGTGTTATGTAAAAATTGATACTCATGAACTTATTTCCAAGAGAAGGAAAAGCATGGATTAAGAGAAAAAAATTACGTTTAACCAAATGGAAAAGTGTAAGGAATGTATGAATTACGATATGGGGGTTAATAGACATGTACTAATACATATGAAATATATAATCACAAAATACCTATGGAATACCAAGACAGGTCTACTCAACACTCTGTAATAAGCTACACGGTAAAGGATCCAAAGATAAATAGACAGATACATTGATATAATGAACCAGATTCTGTACACCTAGGAGAAACAAAATAGTTTCATCAAATTTGCTCTGATAATTAATAAAATTTAAATTGAAAAAAAAAACAAGAATTAAGGAGATAGAAGCTCTTGGGGATGTGCCCTGGCACTTTCCACTCTAATTTGCAGCCTACTAACACGATTTCCAGGAAGGCTCTGCTGCCCAGAAACGCAGAGTTGGAAATGTAGAAATGCTGCCTCCTTGTGGCCGTTTCCCGCAAGAGTGGCTTTAAGCCCACAGCTAATGGTCTCTTAACATTCCCAAGGACTCAGGGCTATAAAGGACACCTGCCCTAAACAATTGAGCTGAGGTAGGGAATGGACAAGAAAATTCAAATCTGGCCAAATTTTCAAGAAGATACTATGAAGAGGTACGTTTGACTGACTCACTTTAAAAAAACAATACAGGAAAATGGGTAAAAGCTCATCCTCAGGAATTATTAGAATCAGGCAAATCTAATCTGCAAAAAGGTTTCAACTCACACAGGTCAACTGACCATCAACAAAAAGCCTACAAATAAAGAATGCTGAAGTGGTTTTTGAGAACTGTGTACCCTCTAGGTGCTGGTGAGATGTAAAGTGGTAACAGCCAATAATGAGAGCAGAAAGGAGCTGCGTTTAAAAGTAAAAATTGAGGTACCGTTCGATGCAGCAGGCCCACCGCTGTGCCTCTCACCTGAGAAGACCAGAATCCAGAAGACAGACGCTGCCAAAGCTGCACTGCAGCCTTATTGACAATAGCCAAGACATGGAAGCAACCTAAATGCCCATCAACAGATGAATGGATAAAAAGATGTGGTCCACATACACAAAGGAATATCAGCCATGGGAAACAACAGAACACTGCTCTTTGAGGTACCACAGATGAAGCTAGAGGTAATCACAGAATATGAGGTAAGTTGGAAAGCAAAAGACGTATATCCTATGATATCACTTACACGTGTTACCTAACAACTGACAAAAATGGACCAGGGAAGCCCCACTGGACCCATTGTGACATCAACTTGGGTCAAAACTCCATTTTCCCCTGACTCCATGAGCTCACATTCTGAGCACAGTTATACTTAGCATCCCCAGGGATTAGGCTTAGCACAGAGCCTGTGTCCAATAATACTCTAAATGGCTGTCCTTTCCACACTGCACAGCTACTCTTGTAAATGTTCGCATGTTCTCCTGGGAATCATCTCTGCATTTTAAAAATACATTCTTCACAATGCACCACGAATGCATGTGTGCTTCTAATGGGGGAGCTGGCCCATCCTCCACACCATCCTCTGCTTTCTGGACTTTTCCTTAGACCCTCCTTCCCCTCAGAGCCTTAGCCTCTGGTGCTTTGAATTTCTTCCTGTGCTAGCCTGTGAGTGGGCCACACAGGCTACTTCTAAGGAAATTACCAGACAACAGGCCACCTCCAGCCTAATATGTCATGAAAATCATGACCTCATAGGGAAGGCAGCTTGGCTGCATTCATCCTATTTCTCAAGGCAGGACTAAACAAAAATGTAAAATAACAGTGGATCAGGGCAGAATACGGCTTTGGTGGATCAGGAAGGAAACCCCAGGGCCACCCAAGAGAAAAGGGCTTTACCATGCTGCCTGCTGACAATCTACAAGGCAGCAGAGGGAACCCCAAGTTCAAGGGCTCCCGGAGGAGCCAGGAGTTGCTCTTTCTCAATCTTTGAGCAGAAGGTTCGCTGGGGGATCCTGGCACTAAATGAACCAAGAGACTAAGCAGAAATGACACTCTTTTCTGCAGAGGAGGCACCAAAAGGAAAGGGCTGGGCTTGCTTACTAAGTACCCTCCCCCCGCCCCCATAATAAAGATCTGTGTCTGACTCTCACCTCCTGAGGACCACAGACCACTTTCCTTAGGGATAAATGAACAGATATTACAAGATGCCTATGGTGTGCCTAGCACTTCCACTTGTCTCAGAGTATCCTCAAAACAAACCCCCGAGGTACATAATGTTTTCCCATTTTACACACAAGGAGATGGAGAGTTGAAAGAATCAGGTCACTTGCCCAAGCTCACAGAGCCAGTGGGCGGCCACAGTTGGCATTCACTGCCAAGTCCACCTGTATTAAACCCAGACTCCCCTCCCCTACACTGTGCAGCATCCTGGCACCTGTGGGGGAGGTGCTCTTCCCTCTCAGCCCTGCCCTGGAAGCCACCGGCAGAGGAATGGGCACAGGGGTCAGACCTGCCCAGTAGGGCTCTCTCTCCTGAGACCCTGAACCTCAGGCAGAATGACACACCGAAAAACTGTTGGTGCAGACACATCCAAGAGACCTCTAACTCCCTGGGGGACTGCCCCTCCGTTCCTGCTGCCTAGATTCCTGGAACTGCCCCGCATCCTGTCCTTTCCCAGCTTCCTTCCTCAGCATGCATTTCGTTTCTGTGAACTCCCTATTCATCTCCTTTGCCCGTTCTTCCACTAAAGTATTTGACTTTTCCTTATTCTTTTGCAAAAGCACTTTATATCTCATGGATATTAACCATGTGCTTGTTATATAGGCTAAGTTTTCAGTTTGCCATTAATCTTTAAACTTTAAGGTGGAATTTTCTTTCTAGGCAGAAAATTTAAGCTTTTAAGCTTAAATCATTTAAGAAAACATTTATTCTATAGCAGAGCTTTTCAACATAGGCACCATTGACAGTTATATTTTGGGGGATCTCCAGTACATTGTAGAATGTTTAGCAGCATCCCTGGCCTCTACCCACCAGATGCCAGTAGCACCCCACCCCTCAAGTTGAGACAAATCAAAAATGTCTCCACACATTGTCAAAGTCCCCACAAGGCAAAATCATCCCTGGTTGAGAACTGCTGTGTTATGGTTTCTGACTTCAGTACCAAGCTTAAAAAGTCTATTTCTACCTATAATTTTAAAAAGTGACCTGTTGTATTTTTGTCTTGCCTTCCATTGTTTTATTTTTCACATTTAAATCTTCAATCTATGTGGAATATACTTTGGCATAAGAAGAGAGCTAAGAAACAAAATATTATGACGGCATTGAACTTACCCCTGGGAAGAGGCGGTCCCACCATGTGAGTAGCTCTTGATAGGCGAGACATTTAATAATCCCAATGTACAAAGTTACGTGACACCTCACGGGGTGAAGAGTTGCACCTGTCATCCAACGGCTGGCATAGAGTTGGCCAAGATGGGATCTTCCCACAGCTTTGGGGAGTCTCTACTGGGTCTAAACCAGATGTGCTCAATAAATTTTGGGTGAGTGGGAATGTGTTTGCTAGTTGCTATTTTACCCTTTGCATAATCAGCACCACCTTCTGAAACAAACAACACACCACTCTATTCTGGAGTCATCTGGAAAATTCTCAGTGATCTGTGTTAGTAGAAAAAACAACAGAGTGAAAGGCTAACTTTGTATTTCATTGCCCTTGGTTTGATCTTTTGTGTACTTTCTAATAAATATTTTAATATTAATTATCATTTTAAAAAATCCCATGAGATTTCTACAGAATTTAATGAATTTAATGAATATAGTGGGCTCCCTCTAGTGGTCACAAGAAAGTCTCCAATTCCGAAAAGTCAATACATAACCTCTTGTAAGTATGTAATTTACATTCAGACTTCAATGCAAATTTTTGTGAACTTCCCCTTGCCAAAAGTTTACATGTAAGATTGGGAATAAAGTTTATATATCAGTGCTAATAACTTCCTAATATGCAAATGGACATATGATAGCTATAAAACACAAAAACTTATCTGAAAGCAACTAATTTTGTTCTTCATGTTTTTTTCCTTAAAGTTCACTGAGAATGGCATGTGTATAAGTGGCTTAATTTGTGTATCTAAGCATGTCAATATGTCTTCTTAATAAATATTCTGTATTGAAACAAACAAACAAACAAAAAACCCAAAACGTCTTGAGTGCCCCCAAGACGTTTATTTACAGGACACAGTACATTTTACAATGAATAGGTTCAGAGTGGCTAGATGATGCCTTAAGAGAAGACTTCTAATTATTTTCTTCCATTCATCAGTTGGTCTACAAATTGGTTCATAAGGCCACTGTCCAAAACTATGCTTATCATCTTCCCTTCTAAATCCCTCTTTGGGGATTTCCTGTTTCTGTTCAGGATATCACCCTCCCCCGGGCTTCCAGCTTCGGGCACCTCTGTCCCCTCCCGTGCCCATCCATCCTGTTTGTGAGTTTTGTCCACCACATGGCCCAGTGCCTCTCACAGCTGTTCCCTGCCATCAATTCTCATGGCCCTCATTCAAGTTCTCATGACCTCTCCTCCAGGGCAGGCATTCAGCAAATATTTATCATCCCTTCTCCACATGCCCAGCACTGTTCTAGGCTCAGGGGACACATCGGGGAACAAGACAAGATTGTCCACATGCAGAGCACCCTCTCAGTGGGCTTCTCTGCTGAAGCAAACTTGTGATCCAGTCCATCCTCCATGCTGTTTCTAGAGTCCTCCTCTTAAACCTGAACTCTACTCACATACCTTTCAACTGTGTCCCATGGAATGAAGCTCACATCCCTCCATAATCAAGACCCACCCTCACCTCTCATTATCACCTTCCAACGAAACAGAGCTCCCTGACATTCCCAGAGCTCCCCTCTGCCTCTGTTCAGTATGCCAGTTCTTGTGGAATGTGTCCCCCATCCCAGCTGGCTAAGATGCCAACCAGTCTTCAAAACCCTGCCCAACTGTCATCTTCCCCCACCCAGGCCTCCTTGATCTGAGGTGATCTCTCCCTCCTTTCAATTTCTGTGGGACTTTTTTTTTAGGATTCTTCCCATTCTCTATATATCATGGCTCCTGTATGTGTGCCATCATGCTCTAACAACTGGGTACGCAATTCCTCTAACAATCTTAGTCAATGTCACCCACAGGAGAAGCACAAAATAGGGTAGAGAGAGATGAATGTATGAATGAATGAATGAATTCTCCAGAGAATTCTGGTCAAAAAAATCAGACACACAAATTATCTTCTTCAACTTTGTACAGTCTGACATAATGGGATAAACTGCCATTAAGCTACTTAGTTTTACCATGAACGCAAGTCACCTAGCATTTAACACATTAAAAAAAGTATCAGGGCTTCCCTGGTGGCACAGTGGTTGAGAGTCCGCCTGCCGATGCAGGGGACATGGGTTCGTGCCCTGGTCCGGGAGGATCTCACATGCCGCGGAGCGGCTTGGCCCGTGAGCCATGGCCGCTGAGCCCGCACTTCCGGAGCCTGTGCTCCGCAACGGGAGAGGCCACAGCAGTGAGAGGCCCGCATACCACAAAAAAAAAAAAATCATTAAAAAAATCCACAAATAAGAAATAACTCAAAGTAGGATAACCATTTTTTGCTTCAACGTAGTAAGAAAGTACCCCAACCCCCACCCTGCTGCCCTAAGCAAATTCCTAAACCTACAAATACAGTAAACAGGCTGAATAGAGTAACTGACCATTTCTGTTCCACTCTGCGACATTTGCCATAAACTGTCACTGAAATGTATCAGGTTCTGTATCATTTCCACATTGTACTTCATGTCCTCCTACTCCAGAGTTTCACTCCTCTGCTCAAACTTCCAAACATTTTCACAGAGCAGCGAACTTCTAACTCTGATAAATCTGTTTATTAATTTCTGGAAAGTCACCCTACACTGCAAGCACAGTCCCTATCATTTGGAAACCACACGCCATGCCTCTGGGATATTATGCAAGAACACAAAAAGGCACAGAAAGGAAATGAAAAGTATTACTGTTTTTCTGAAAAGTCCTTCATACTCTCCAGGGCAGGTTGAGCCCAGTTAGAAACCAGTGCAAACTGTGCAAAAGGGCGGAGCCGCAGGCTTTGCATGATGAGGCCTTCCGGATGCTGTTAGTGGATGACGAGAGTTCACAGGCCACACGTTTTCTTTTCCTTTCCGGTTCCCTCACTTCTGGGCTCTGTCACCAGCATTTTCTCACCCACATCCCAGAAGAACGTGCCATGGAAGTCTGTCAGGCCTTTGCTCGTTCCCTCCAGGATATTCCCAGCCAACCGCCAACTCTGAATCGCCTCGTCCCTACCTCTCTGGCAGCCCTGGCAACAATCAGGAAGGTAAGAGGCTGCACACAGTGAGTCTGGACTGGCCTGGGGGCAAAGGATCTGGGTTCCTGGTAACCACTAACTCACTTTCAGGAAGCAGTGCCAGGCCCTGTTACAAACTCTCTACAAGCTCATTCAATCCTCGCACGATTCTATGAGGTGGGAACTATAAGAATTCCCGCTTCACAGATGAGAAACTGAGGCACAGGGAGGATAAGTTCGAGGTCATGGAGTTGGTAAGGGACAAAGAATTTGTTTTTTGTTTTTTAATTTATTTATTTTATTTATTTTTGGCTGCATTAGGTTTTCATTGCTGCATGTGGGCTTTCTCTAGTTGCAGCGAGCAGGGGCTACATTTCGTTCAGGTGTGCAGGCTTCTCATTGAAGTGGCTTCTCCTGTTGCAGAGCATAGGCTCTATGCGCACAGGCTTGAGTAGCTGTGGCACACGGGCTCAGTAGTTGTGGCCCGTGGGCTCTAGAGCACAGGCTCAGGAGTTGTGGTGCACGGGCTTAGTTGCTCCGTGGCATGTGGGATCTTCCTGGGCCAGGGATCGAACCTGTGTCCCCTGTATTGTCAAGCAGATTCCCAACCACTGTGCCACCAAGGAAATCTGGGACAAAGAATTTGAATCAGGCAGTCTGGATCCAAAATTCAAGTGCTTAATCACTGAGCTGCACTGTCTGTTGGACCAGCTCAACAGAGGGAAGAGACTTAGGTGCTTGAAGTGGAGGCAAGCCTCTGGTCAAACTCAGGGTCTGTCTGTAGTCCCCGCTTAGGATTACCTGGACATGTCTGGACAGCTGCCCCTGGAGCCGGACTGAAGTGGTCATCTATTATTTATGTCTGCCCAGCTGCATCCCTTTTCTCTTTTTCTGGGAATAGCACCCTACTTTTTTTGAGGTAAACACCCTCCCCCACTCTCAGTCTACATGATTCTGGTAGTGTCAACCCTACCCCACAATGGCCTCCCTCCGTGTCCAAGACCATTCACATGACCCACACCTGGCCAATCAATGTGTCCCATCCTCCAGGAACAGCAATTTGTACAGGGAGAGGCATCTGCCCCAAGACAGGCAAATCAGGGTCAATGCTGGGACTTCTTTCTTCAACCACAGTAAAATACAGACAAAATTTAAATACCATTTTCACCATTTAAAAGTGCAGAATTTCATGGCATTTAGTACCTTCACAATGTTGTATAACCATCGTCACTATCCATTTTCCAGAACTTTCCCATCTTTCCAAACAGAAACTCTGTACCCAGCAACAATAACTCTCTGTATTCGTCTGCTTGGCCTGCCAAAACTAAGTACCATAGTTTGGGTGGCTTAAACAACAGAAATCTATTTTCTCACAATTCTGGAGGTTATAAGTCAGAGATCAAGGTGTCAGCAGGGTTGGTTTCTTCTGAGGCCTCTCCCCCTGGCTTCATGTCATCTTCCCTCTGTGTGTGTCTGTGTCCTAATCTCTTCTTATAAGGACACCAGTCATAGTGGATGAGGGCCCACCCTAATGGCCTCACTTTACCTTATTTACCTCTTTAAAGACCCTGTCTCAAATAGTCACATTCTGAGGTACTAGGTGGGGGTTAAGACTTCAACATATGAATTTGGGGGGGGATACAATTCAGCCCATAACACTCCCCATTCCCTAATGCTGACACCTTTGAGAAAGGGGAGTTCTCTATCTGCTGGGGTTGCTGGGAAGGTCTGATATACTGCTGGGGCTGTTGGTGGCCACTTTCCCACCCCAAGGAGACAGTGTCTGAAAATGACTCAGGGAAGAGCTGAGAGGCAGAGAGACCCCTGAGCCCAGACATACCTGAAACTGGCTGTACCTCTGACCTCTCTATTCCAGTTGTGTAAGCTAATAAGTTTCCTTTTCGTTTGTTTATTTTATTAACATAATTAAAAGACTTAGTTAACATAAGGAGCTTTTACACCAGAATGGCCCATATCTCCAGGATGTGCAGGATGTGCCCACTCGGCAGCTGTTTAAGCAGCAGAGTCAAATCCAAACCTCTCAGGCTCCAGGGTGCTGGCCCCGACCCATCCCTTGGGATGCTCACATGTTCACAGCACAGTGGGGACTGGGTCATGCCCGAGTCTCCAACAGAGCAGACTTCGGGGACACCCCCTGCAACATTCCAGAATTGTTGCTCTGGTGTGGTGCCCCAGACTGAGGGCTCCTATCCTTTCAGCCCAGTGACCCAAAGCCCTGCAGCAGTGCCTGCTTCATGATGGGCTTCAGTACAGAGCATGTGGAAGGCAGGGAACGGGGCAAGACAACAGTTCTCCTTCCCTCCAACAGTTCCCTGAAGGACAGTCTGTAAGAACACAGGATGGGAAACAATTCAAACGTCCCTGGGGTGGGGACTGGCCAGGTACCTCACAGGACAGCCCAACAGGATTTTGTCTTTTAACCCAAAACAAGGTAACACCTGCTTTCTGATACATGAAATGATTCAGACCATCTCAGAGGGAAACTGCAAACCGAGAAAGCAACACCGGGACAACAACATATACCATTTGTGTAAAACCAGGAAGGGAGCTTCTCAATGAAATGTAATTAAATGACCTCAAAAATCTCAAAAAACTGTCCTACACCATAGCCACCAGCCACACTTGGCAATTTAAATTAAGATTAAACAAATTTTTTTTATTGAAGTGTAGTTGATTTACTAATTTGTGCCAATCTCTGCTGTAGAGCAGAGTGACTCAGTTATACAGCATACACTCTTTTTATATATTCTTTTCCATTATGGTCTATCACAGGATATTGAATATAGTTCCCTGTGCTACACATTAGGACCTTGCTGTTAATCCATTCTAAATTAAACAAAAATTTTAAATTCAGTTTGTCAGTTGCACTAGCCATGTTTCAGAGGCTCGGTAGCCCCACATGGCTAGTAGTGGCTGCTCGATTAGCAGAGAGATAGAATATTTCCATCATCACAGAAAGTTCTATTGGAAAGGACTCCTCAGAAGGACATCAGCAGAAGGGTAAAGGGCCCCTGGAAAGAGGAGCAGGAGAACCGGAGAAGAGGAGGGGAGGGGAATTAGTTTTCACATGTAATCTTCTGTAGAACTTGAATCTTTCATCACATATTATTTCCTATTCAAAAATAAACATTTTAAAACTTTAAACACATTTTAAAACAATAAGTACATATGTAATAAGAATAGAAGACGTTGGAATTCCCAGGGACAAGGGTAAGCCACATGAATCTACAGCCCTGAGTTCTCCGCTGAAGGAAGAGAAGTCTCCTTTGAGGCAGGTGTATGAGGAAGAGCAGCATGAGGGGGCTCCCAGGTGGCAGCCCCACACACGTGATTCAGACCTGGTGGTGTAGGAAGTTCCTATGTCCCCCAAATTTTGAGTATCACAGCAACCTTATAATTAGGGTGATTAATGGTCCCATTTATTTTAGTTTCCTAAGGCTGCCACAACAAATGACCACAAACTAGGTGACTTAACATGACAGAAACCTATTGTCTCACAATTCTGGAGGCCAGAAGTCCAAAACCAAGATGTTGGCAGGGCTCGTTCCTTCTGAAAGCTCTTAAGGAGAATCCCTTCCATGCCCCTCTTCAGCTTCGGTGGCTGCCGGCAATCCTGGGTGTTCTTAGGTTTATAGATGCATCACTCTGGCCTCTGCCTCTTTCTTCCCATGGCCTTCTCCTCTTGGTGTTTCTGTCTTTCAAATCTCTTACCTCTGACTCTTAGAAGGACACTCATCATTGGATTTAGGGCCTACCCTAAACCCTGGATGATCTCATCCCAAGATCCTTAAATTAATTATGTCTGCAGGGCTTCCCTGGTGGCGCAGTGGTTGAGAGTCCGCCTTCCGATGCAGGGGACGCAGGTTCGTGCGCTGGTCCTGGAAGATCCAACATGCGCATGGAGCGGCTGGACCCATGAGTCATGGCCACTGAGCCTGCGCGTCTGGAGCCTGTGCTCCGCAATGGGAGAGGCCACAACAGTGAGAGGCCCACGTACCGCAAAAAAAAAAAAAAAATGTCTGCAAAGACCCTATTTCCACATAAGGCCACATTTACAAATACCAGGGGTTAGGACTGGGACATATCTTTTGGGGGGTGGGGGACACAATTCAACTCACTATACCATTTTATAGACAAGGAGTTCAAGGTTCAAGGGCCTCTCACTTGCCTGAGGTCACAGGGCTAGTTCAGAGCACAGCTCTGCCAGTCCTCCCATCACTGACTCCAGCAAGAGAAGAATCTTGACCTTCCAGCCCGAAGCCTGCCCCTCCCTTCAGCCTCAGAGCTCCCCGCACCCACTTCACAATGGGTAACACATACAGAAGAGCCGCCCCCTTCTTTGGCCTCGCTTATCTGTCTTGCTGCATCCTAGGATCTGACAAAAGATTACACTGTCCTCTGGGCCGTGGGAAGGAACTGGGCTAGGGGGATCTGCGGGTATCTCAGATGAGATGGGGTATCTCAAAAGAGGGTGGTCTGCATGTCCAGACTCCAAAAGTCTGCAGGGCAGATCAGAGCCAGGGAGAAAGGGAATGAGTTAAGGCTTCTGGTGTTGGAGAAAAAGCCCTCTGTGCTTTTTATGGCAGAGGAGAATGTGCCAGCCTATGTGGTTTTGCACTGATAAAGGGCTCTAGTCTAAAGTGCTCAAGTGAGTTCTCCAGCTCAAGGTGACAGGAGAGGAAGAGAAGATGTGGACATGGGTGTGCACTGGGGCCTGGCAGAGGCTGCTACACCCCCTGGGCCACACTGACCATACCTGCCAGGACAGCCTGATGACAGCCACAAGACCCTCGGACAACGACAGCACAGCACTGAGTGATGGGCACCCCCAGAGAGGACGGCAGGTCACCTTCCCTCCTCTCAGTGGAACTGAGGGTTCTGACCAGGATTTTGGCTTCCATGGTCATCCCAGAGGCCTTCTTGACACCTCTCCTGGTGGGTCAAGAGACCTCGAGGGAAGACACACACAAGACTATCTCCAGGTCCTGGGCTTTGTATTTCCTCCACGACATCAAAAAGCCTACAGAGCCCACTCCAGTATTGATATCATTTATTAACACAAACAGTAAGTGCCTGACCAAGATTTGGACCTGGTCTGGGTTTATTCAGGAGCTCCATGTCCCCTCACTGCCACCTCCTCCCTCTCCATCTATCATCTGTATTGGTGGTTTTCAAACTTTCAGTCAGCAACCCATAGCAAGGAACCCGTTTCACACTGCCATTTACAAATATAAATGGCTGACACAAAAACTTCACTCCAATATTTTTTATTGTACTCTCTGCTAGTTCAAAATTTCAGAATGCTGGCTGCAACCCACATAACTGATTTCATGTCTCATAAAGGTGTTGTGACTCCCCGGTTTGTTTGTTTCTTTGGCCGCACCGCTCGGCTTGTGGGATCCTAGTTCTCCAACCACGGATTGAACCCAGGGCCTTGACAGTGAGAGTGTAGAGTCCTAACCACTGGACTGCCAGGGAATGTCTAGTGACTCCCAGTTTTAAAAACACTCATCTACATAACTCATATGAATTTACAACCATTCAATACTGAGAAAGAAAGAACAGGGGAGAAAAGGAAGAATTGTTTTATACATTTTGCAGATCAGCCAAAACTTCATTGGTGGAACTAAATATTTTTCCTCCATTGAATCGCAATTTCTGACTTCCTGATCTGCTCATGATGTCATTACTTATCATGTCCTTTTCCCTCCTATTAAAACCTCAGAGTTCCTATGAAAGGCTAACTCAAGCTCGACTGTAAAATCCTCTTCCACTGGGTCCCCAGAGACTGAATTTTCACACCATGGGCCCATCTTTGCACAAATCTCAGGGCATCTCCCAATCTCGAGATGTTAACCATCAGTAAGCTTGGTTTCTGGACCAGGTGAAGTGGTTTCAGAAATGCCAGACAACCTGGCTAATGGAAGGCATGACAGCAAGGAACAGGGCCCCTGGGTTCAGCTCCCATGTTCTCTCACCTCGTCCGGCATGGTGGGTCATCTGGGAATTGTTACAATTTTCCACTCATTCACTGGTATTACATACTGTTATATGAGAGGATAATTCTAACCCTGAAAACACTGGGGCTGAGACTACACCCCTAAATTCTCAGTCATAATATGTGCAAAGTTCCAATGAGGACAACTGGAAGACCAGTATGAACCAGGATTTGAGCCACATGGATTAGGAACCAACAAATCCTAAATTCTAGTCACAGCTGTCCTGGTCTACACCATCAAAACCCAAGACACATGATTATTTGAACAAATCAGACCATGTTTCCTGCTCCTTTCCTCTACCTCCACCAAAGAAATGAAAACCAAAAAAGAAAAACTATATTTGTCAGATTATTCCTCTACACACCACCCCTCACGTTCGAAACAGAGCTAGGGTCACAATGTTAACACTGTATGGATGGTTCATATCTGTTTCTCCATCTTTAAAAGGGGATGGCTGCTACTTTCCTAACATCTAAGAATGTATTGTAAGTCATCCCGAAGAGTTTCATAGGTCCTCCACCAATACCATCAGCCTCATCAAACCAAGTCAGTTAATTTTGCCAGAATCTTTAACAACACACCTACCAGGGAAGATGATGTAGGAAGAAAGGCCCCAGGACAGTCCACAAGGTACCACAGACAGCCTGAAACCCATGGTGATTCTCTTGACCATGGCCTTGGCAGTTTCGGGTAGACAGGAGAGAGGAGACCAGGCCTATGGAAGTCAGGAGTCAGAAACGATCGAACATCCACTTACCTGAGGGACAGATACAGTCCGTCGGTGCTTCTCGAACTGTCCGGAGCTTGACTGGTCCCTCCATCTTCTGAACCAGGAAGAAAAAGGGGGAAAAAATAAGGATGAGTTTGGAGCGGAGAGGGGTAGAAGTGGAAAAACAGCAAAAAACAACATATTTGAAAGATCTACAGTGGTGGTGTTGGTGCTTTCAAGAACAGTTTTTAAAAGGTCATTAAATTCTACAGGCAGTTTTAGAATAGGAGGAGAAACAGAAATAAACATTAAGCAATTACTTGGGAGTCCCTGAATGGAAGATGACAGGTCTCTGCTTTGTTAACAACATTTTCAAATACAAATACAGGAATGACAAAAGGACCTGGTAGTCCCTGGCGTGAAGATAGGAGGGCAGAGCAGAGAGTGGCCAGGTAGGGCCAATCAAAACTCGCTCTTGAACATCTTTCCCTGCTCCGGAGACCACCTCTATCCAACCCCAGGAAGCCCCAGAGGCCCCTTGGCTGCAGCCCCACTCAGCCCACTGGCTTCAGACCCAATGTCCCAGGGCTAATCCACGCTGATGACATTTTCCTTTCTTCTTACCAGTGGGGATCCTTGGCCTAGAAAATTTAGATCAGTACAATTTAACAAGAATCTCTACACATGCCCAGCCCTGTGCTAGATTTGGGTGAAGGGAAAAGAACTAACACAGAAATGTAGTCAAAAGTCACAGCTCTGCTATTATGACAACTCACAGTACAGCCCTGGCATAATCATCACCTTATGTGACACTCGGGTAACCTCTGGGGCATGAATTATTGTCCCTGCCTCACAGACAGGGGATACAAACTTGGAAAAAATAAGAAATTAATCCACAATCCCAAATCTAGTTTTAGGGGAGAGAAGCAATTGGCCCATAATCCCCAAACTAGCCAAGACTTGAGTCCTGACAAGAATATACAAACTATTAACCTTTCTCTAGGGAAAAACAAAACAAAAACAAAAAACAAAAAAACTTCCTAAAAGCAAAGCAAAGCAAATCCCAAATGTGTTAACTTGAGTTAAAAATGCATACTACCACTAAAAGGGTTACTTAAGGTTCAAACCTAAAAATGTAATTTTTGTCAATAAAAAACATAGAAAAAATGCAAATACAAACACCTGGAAAATAACACAAGAAACAAAAATGTAATTTTTAAATCACTGTTTTAGAGGAGGTGAGAAGGCACTCCCAGTCTTGAGCCCTTGATCACCAAGCCTGGAATTTTCACATAAGAAGGGGCTGAAGAGGGGATTCCCTGGAGATCCAGTGGTTATAACGGACTCCACACCGAGGGCCTGGGTTCAGTCACTGGGCAGGGAACTAGGATCCCAGAAGCCGTGCGGCATGGCCATGAATGAATAAATAAATGAATAAATAAATAAATAAGAAAATAAATAAATAAATAAGAATGGGCTGAACAGCCCATGACCAGGAGCCTGAAATAAAAAATGTAACCAGGGGAGGTTCTGGCCCCTGCAAAGTACTTGCAAGTTCCACCTCCACTCCAATCTGCCAGCCTTGCCCTCAATTTCCAGATGGGCCACAGAGGCTGATACTGACAAGAGATGGAGTTAAGGCCAAGGATTTAGAGAACTGCAGGATGTACGATTTGGAACCTTGTGGTGGAGGTGTTTGTGAAAGCAGTACCACAACAGAACTTTTCTATCCCCCCCATACCTCTTAAAGCCCCCCAAGGCCTTGGTTTGTCCCAGAAATCAGAACCTGGCTAGGCCTCTTGGCCCTGGAATCTCAGCTCCTGTCCAGACCCACACCTGCCTCTCACTCCTGCTTAAGCCTCGTGCACTCTTCCCTAGAACTGCCCACCAGGCCCAGAGCCACCCTGCAAGCAGTCTGGGCTGGCCCTGAGCCTCCACAGGTACGCCCCGCAGCTGCCACAGGTTCCTACCAGGCGGGTGAGACACAGCAGTAGCAGATACCACCCCCACCCCCACCCAACACCAGGCCATGTGCACTGGAGTCTGGAGCATCCAAACCATGCCCATCCTCACTGTACTGGAATGCTGCAGTAGGTGCCTGCAATGCAGGTGTGAGCAGGACCTCGGAACTCACTTTTCCCCCATTATACTTGCAGGTACAATTACAGATTTCAAAATTCATTTGGAAAAAGACTCCAGCCTTCTAGTTTAAGCCAGTCAATTTGTATGAGAAGCTCTCAGCTGTTTTTATCATTTCTAGAAACACTAGAAGCTACGCTAATTTCTTTTTTTTTAAATAACAAAAGCATTTAATGCTAAAAAACAATTCGCTTTCAACAAGTGCTATCACATATGGGCGCTCCCCTAAGGGGAAGGGGCTTTATCAATTACTGATAGGAAATACAATGACTTTGAAGCTACTCTTATCTTCAAACAAAAACTAAACAGAAAACTATTCAAGAAAGGAAAAAACGTATTGTTAATGCTAGTAGATGGGATCATAAATAACTGATTGAGTTTTTGTTTCATTATTTATTCTAACTCCTTTTATGCATTTGTTTTTTCTGGATTAGATAGTGAATCTGCAAAGCTTTATCTTAGTCCTCTATCCTCCCCCCCCACTCCCACCCCCACCCCCAACTCTGGAGTTGGAACGCCCCTACTAGGAACACAAAGTGAAATGTCTGTATTAGAAACCCTGTCCTGTGATCTTTATTTCCATGCCTTTATTATTTTTTTTAATTCTAAGAAAGTATTCTGTTCTGTCCTGGTTTGTAAAAATGATTCAAGTGCCTCAACTTTATACATTCAATTATCTGGCAGCACCCCTAGCATCTGCAAACAATATGGTCCTGGTTTTACATATGCAAACAAGTCCTGACTCCAAAAGTAAATAAAGAATGAGTTTCTGAGAAATGACAGGAGACTCTGGGAGTGTTGCCTCCAGAAGTAGTAAGAAGGAGAACTTGGAGTTGTGGGGACAAGAGCTGAGAGAAATCTAATCAGAGAAAATCATGGTTTCCAAACAAGCATTACATGGTCAGATGATAAATTTATCAATGATCGGTTGAAGCATTAGTCTCAAACTCTTCACTAGATATTTGATCACATCCCTGAACAGCTGTATTTTGATGAAATATACATTAATATACAAAAAAGGATGTAACGTTTTATTTCTGCAAAATGCTACAAATAAAGCCAAAAAGACATTCCTATCCTTTGACAGAAAATTCCTACTCTAGGGAGTATATCCCAAAGAAATAAATCATCAGGAGCAAAAAAAATGATATTCATGAAGTTGTGCCGCAAAACAGTGGGAGTACTTTAGTGAAGGATGGTGAATCCCCTTCATGAAACTGTCATATTTCATCAAAAATCATTATGAAGACTATGTAGCAACAAGGAAAAATGCTTATGATACAATAAATAATGTTTACATATGTGTAAATGTGCAGGAGTGGGACGGCAGCAATTACCAAAACATCAACCCACTTGTGTGCAGGGATTACAGTGATTTACTTCTTTAAAGTTCTTTCCATGTTGTAATATCATCTCAGTGAAAAAAAGATTCCTGGGGAGGAGAAAAGCCAAAATGAAGCCCTAAAATCTCCCTGCCTAGGGCAATTTTTGAATGACAGGCAGATGATTCTGTCTCCTCAGGAAGCCGTAACTAACTCCAGGATCAACCCGGATAATACACACAGGCACCACAAACACCAGAGGAGGACTTGCCGAGGATCCATCCTGCCCTGCTACAGTCACATCCTCTCTGCCTTCTTTCCATCCGCTGTAGGGAAGGGCCCGTGTCTACATTCTTATGGCCACCAGCAACACAAGACGGCAGCATTTCCTGGCCTCTTTAATATTCTTTTTTCATATCCCACCATGGTGATGATGAGGATAGCAAATATAAAGTATTATTATCATCAAGTTTATTGATTACTTACTATGTGCCCAGCACTGTGCAAACAACTGTTATCTTCTTGAGTCCTCCATAGAACCCCCATGAGGCTAGGAATATTTTTTATACTCATTTACAGATGAGAAAATTGAGATTCAGGGCAATGTAAGTGTCAGGACTGGACTTGAATCCTGGTATCAACTAACTTCAAACACAAAGTAAAAGAACCTCTGCTTACCAGCAATTTTAATGTCTAATAAAAAGAGTTGCTATAAAAAACTCCAGGCCATACAAAACTGTAGGGACGGAAATTAGGTCAGTGGTTGCCAAAGGTTGAGGGAGTAGGAGGAATGAAACACAAGGAGACTCATGGAGGAGCTGTGAGGTGATGGAACTGTTCTGCATGGTACTGGGGTGATGGATATACTCCAAGCATTTGTCAAAAACTATTGGACCATACATCACAATGAGGAAACTTTAATGGATACAAATTTTAAAAAATATTCAGGATGCTGGAATATCCCAGGGTGGAATGCAGGCTGAAACAAATGAATATAACTATATTAAGATTACACGACATAACCTCACTGAAGGTAATGGGGAAAAACATGTAACTGACCTAAGTCACTTTGCAAAATACTGTTTCAACTGAGAACTGTAAGGCTGAAGACCAAAGGAACTGTCCATAAATGCTGTACTCTGGTAGGTATAGTTGTTTCACACAGGGGTACAGGGTAGCAATTTTGAAATTACTATACATATATATTGGGGTTGAACAAGTGAGTAAATAAACTATGGGTAATGAGAGCCTGGTTTCTCACTGTCCAAGAAAGAAGTTATAAATAAGCAAATGGGGAAGCTGGATTAGTCAGAGACATTACTATGAGGTCATGTTTATGTTATGTACACAGACAGATGCATACAGAAATAATTACAGGACCCAGAGGAAGATGGCGGAAGAGTAAGAAACGGAGATCACCTTCCTCCCCACAGATACATCAGAAATTCATCTACACGTGGAGCAACTCCTACAGAACACCTACTGAACGCTGACAGAAGACCTCAGACCCCCCAAAAGGCAAGAAACTCCCCACATACCTGGGTAGGGCAAAAGAAAAAAAGAATAAACAGAGACAATAGGATAGGGACAGGACCTGCACCAGTGAGAGGGAGCTGTGAAGGAGGAAAGGTTTCCACACACTACAAGCCCCTTCGCGGGCGGAGACTGCAGGTGGTGGAGGGGGAAAGCTTCAGAGTAGCGGAGGAGAGCACAGCAACAGGGGTGTGGAGAGCAAAGCGGAGAGATTCCGGCACAGAGGATAGGTGTCCTCAGGCACACACCAGCCCGAGAGGCTTGTCTGCTCGGCTGCTGGGGCGGGCGGGGCTGGGAGCTGAGGCTCGGGTATCAGCTTTCAGTCAGAGCGCAGGGAGAGGACTGGGGCTGGCGGCAGGAAGAGAGCCTGAAGGGGTTAGTGCACCAAGGGTAGCCCGGAGGGAGTCTGGGGAAAGGGTCTGGAGCCGCCGAAGTGGCAAGAGACTTTGTTCCCTTTTGTTTCCTGGTGCGTGAGGAGAGGGCATTAAGAGGGCTGCTTGGGGAAGCGCTGGAGACAGGCGCGAGCCACAGCTAAAGGCGCGGACCACGGAGACGGGTGTGGGTCGCTGGGGCTGCTGCTGCCGCCCCCACCGCGGGGCCTGTGTGCCAGCGCGGGTCACTGTCCGCCCTGCCTTCCGGGGGGCCTGTGCACCCCGCCACTCCCGGGGTCCCGGGACCTGGGGACGGCTTTCCCGGGAAAGCGCACGGAGCGCCTCAGACTGCTGCAACGTCACGCCGGCCTCTGCCATCGCAGGCCCGCCCCACACTGTGCGCCCCTCCCTCCCCTCTGCCTGAGTGAGCCAGAGCCCCCAAATCAGCGGCTCCTTTAAACCCGTCCTGTCTGAGTGAAGAATGGACGCCCTCCGGCGACCTACATGCAGAGGCGGGGCCAGGTCCAAGGCTGAGACCTGGGAGCTGTGAGAGCAGAGACAGGGAAATCTCTCTGTGCAGCCTCGGAGGCAGCGGATTAAAGCTCCACGGCCCATTTGATGTGCCCTGCGTCTGTGGAATGCATAAATGGACAGCGAATCATCCCAAATTGAGGAAGTGGACTTTGAGGACAAGATTTAAGACTTTCCCCCCTTTTCCTCTTTTTACAATGAATTATCCCAAATTAAGAAGGTGGACTTAGAGAGCAAGATTTCAGACTTCTCGCCCTTTTCCTGTTTTTACAACAAATTATCCCAAATTGAGGAGGTGGACTTGGAGAGCTAGATTTTTGATTTTTCCCCCTGCTCTCTTTTTGTGAATGTGTATGTGTAATCTTCTGTACAAGAGTCTCTCTGTATAGTTTTGTTTCCACCATATGTCCCAGGGATCTATCCGTTTTTTTTTCAATAATTACTTTTTAATTTTAATAATGCTACTATATTTCATACTATATTCTATTTTACTTTACCTGCTCTTTCTTTTTTTTCATACCTTCCTTTCCTCCCTCCACTCCTCCTTTCCTTCTTTTTCTTTCCTCCCTCCCTCCCTCACAACTTTCTTCTTTCCACTTTCTTTTTCTTTCCTTCCTCCCTCCCTCCCTCCTGTCTTTCTTTCTTTCTTTCCTCCCTCCCTCCCTCCCTCCCACCCTTCTTCCATTCACTCTTCATTTTGCTTTCATTCCTCCCTCCCTCCCTCCTCTCTTTCTTTCTCTCTTTCCAACCTTCCTCCCTCCCTCACTCCTTTCTTTCTTTCTTCCTTCCTTCCTTCCTTTCTTCCCTTCCTTCCTGTCTTCCCTTCTTCCTTTCTTTCTTCTACTAATTCTTTCTTTCTACTTGTTCTCCCTGTTATTCTGAGCCGGGTGGATGAAAGGCTCTTGGTGCTGGAGCCAGGAGTCAGTGCTGTGCCTCTGAAGTGGGAGAGCCAACTTCAGGACACGGGTCCACAAGAGACGTTCCAGCTCCACAAAATATCAAGCAGCGAAAATCTCCCAGAGAGCTCCATCTCAGCACCAACACCCAGCTTCAGTAAACGACCAGCAAGCTACAGTGCTGGTCACCCTATGACAAGGTACTAGCAAGGCAGGAACACAAACCCACCCATTAGCAGAGAGGCTGCCTAAAAACATAATAAGGCCACAGGCACCCCAAAACACACCACCAGACGTGGACCTGTGCACAAGAAAGAAAAGATCGAGCCTCAACCACCAGAACACAGGCATTAGTCCCCCCCACCAGGAAGCCTACACAAACTACTGAAACAACCTTAGCCACTGGGGACAGACACCAAAAACAACGGGAACTACGAATCTGCAGCCTGCAAAAAGGAGACCCCAAACACAGTAAAATAAGCAAAATGAGAAGACAGAAAAACACACAGCAGGTGAAGGAGCAAGATAAAAACCTACCAGACCTAACAAATGAAGAGGTAATAGGCAGTCTACCTGAAAAAGAATTCAGAATAATGATAGTAAAGCTGATCCAAGATTCTATTTACAAGATCCAAAATCTTGGAAATAGAATAGACAAAATGCAAGAAACAGTTAACAAAGACATAGAAGAACCAAAGATGAATCAAGCATCGATTAAAAATACAATAAATGAAATGAAAAATACTCTAGATGGGATCAATAGCAGAATAACTGAGGCAGAAGAACGGATAAGTGAGGTGGAAGATAAAATAGTGGAAATAACTACTGCAGAGCAGAATAAAGAAAAAAGAATGAAAAGAACAGAGGACAGTTTCAGAGACCTCTGGGACAACATTAAACGCACCAACATTCGAATTACAGGGGTTCCAGAAGAAGAAGAGAAAAAGAAAGGGACTGAGAAAATATTTGAAGAGATTATAGTTGAAAACTTCCCTAATATGGGAAAGGAAATAGTTAATCAAGTCCAGGAGGCACAGAGAGTCCCATACAGAATAAATCCAAGGAGAAATACGCCAAGACACATATTAATCAAACTGTTGAAAATTAAACAAAAAGAAATCATATTAAAAGCAGCAACGCAAAAACAACAAATAACACACAAGGGATTCCCCATCAGGTTAACAGCTGATCTCTCAGCAGAAACTCTACAAGCCAGAAGGGAGTGGCAGGACATATTTAAAGTGATGAAGGAGAAAAACCTGCAACCAAGATTACTCTACCCAGCAAGGATCTCATTCAGATTTGATGGAGAAATTAAAAGGTTTACAAACAAGCAAATGCTCAGAGAGTTCAGCACCACCAAACCAGCTTTACAACAAATGCTAAAGGAACTTCTCTAGGCAAGAAACACAACAGAAGGAATATACCTACAAGAACGAACCCAAAGCAATTAAAGAAATGGGAATAGGAACATACTTATCAATAATTACCTTAAATGTAAATGGACTAAATGCTCCCACCAAAAGACAGAGAGTGGCTGAATGGATACAAAAACAAGACCCATATATATGCTGTCTACAAGAGACCCACTTCAGACCTAGAGACACATACAGACTGAAAATAAGGGGATGGAAAAAGATATTACATGCAAATAGAAATCAAAAGAAAGCTGGAGTAGCAATTCTTATATCAGACAAAATAGACTTTAAAATAAAGACTATTAGAAGAGACAAAGAAGGACACTACATAACGATAAAGGGATCGATCCAAGAAGAAGATATAACAATTGTAAATATTTATGCACCCAACATAGGAGCACCTCAATACATAAGGCAAATACTAACAGCCGTAAAAGGGGAAATCAACAGTAACACAATCATAGTAGGGGACTTTAACACCCCACTTTCACCAATGGACAAATTATCCAAACTGAAAATAAATAAGGAAACACAAGCTTTATATGATACATTAAACAAGATGGACTTAGTTGATATTTATAGGACATTCCATCCAAAAACAACAGAATACACATTTTTCTCAAGTGCTCATGGAACATTCTCCAGGATAGATCATATCTTGGGTCACAAATCAAGCCTTAGTAAATTTAAGAAAATTGAAATTGTATCAAGTATCTTTTCCGAACACAATGCTATGAGACTAGACATCAATTACAGGAAAAGATCTTTAAAAAATACAAACACATGGAGGCTAAACAATACACTACTCAATAACGAAGTGATCACTGAAGAAATCAAAGAGGAAATTAAAAAATACCTAGAGACAAATGACAATGGAGACACGACGACCCAAAACCTATGGGACGCAGCAAAATCAGTTCTAAGGGGGAAGTTTATAGCAATACAATCCCACCTTAAGAAACAGGAATCATCTCGAGTAAACAACCTGACGCTGCACCTAAAGCAATTAGAGAAAGAAGAACAAAAAACCCCCAAAGTTAGCAGAAGGAAAGAAATCATAAAGATCAGGTCAGAAATAAATGAAAAAGAAATGAAGGAAACGATAGCAAAGATCAACCAAACTAAAAGCTGGTTCTTTGAGAAGATAAACAAAATTGACACACCATTAGCCAGACTCATCAAGAAGGGAGAAGACTCAAATCAATAGAATTAGAAATGAAAAAGGAGAAGTAACAACTGACACTGCAGAAACACAAAGGATCATGAGAGATTACTACAAGCAACTCTATGCCAATAAAATGGACAACCTGGAAAAAATGGACAAATTCCTAGAAATGCACAACTTGCCAAGACTGAATCAGGAAGAAATAGAAAATATGAATAGACCAAACACAAGCACTGAAATTGAAACTGTGATTAAAAATCTTCCAACAAACAAAAGCCAAGGAACAGATGGCTTCACAGGCGAATTCTATCAAACATTTAGAGAAGAGCTAACACCCATCCTTCTCAAACTCCGCCAAACGATATCAGAGGAAGGGACACTCCCAAACTCATTCTACGAGGCCACCATCACCTTGATACCAAAACCAGGCAAAGATGGCACAAAGAAAGAAAACTACAGGCCAATATCACTGATGAACAGAGATGCAAAAATCCTCAACAAAATACTAGCAAACAGAATCCAACAGCACATTAAAAGGATCATACACCATGATCAAGTGGGGTTTATTCCAGGAATGCAAGGATTCTTCAATATACGCAAATCAATCAATGTGATACACCATATTAACAAGTTGAAGGAGAAAAACCATATGATCATCTCAATAGATGCAGAGAAAGCTTTCGACAAAATTCAACACCCATTTATGATAAAAACCCTGCAGAAAGTAGGCATAGAGGGAACTTTCCTCAACATAATAAAGGCCATATATGACAAACCCACAGCCAACGTTGACCTCAATGGTGAAAAACTGAAACCATTTCCACCAAGATCAGGAATAAGACAAGGCTGCCCACTCTCACCACTCTTATTCCACTTAGTTTTGGAAGTTTTAGCCACAGCAGTCAGAGAAGAAAAGGAAATAAAAGGAATCTAAATTGGAAAAGAAGAAGTAAAGCTGTCACTGTTTGCAGATGACATGATACTATACATAGAGAATCCTAAAGATGCTACCAGAAAACTACTAGATCTAATCAATCAATTTGGTAAAGTAGCAGGATACAAAATTAATACACGGAAATATCTTGCAATCCTGTACACCACTGATGAAAAATCTGACAATGAAATCAAGAAAACACTCCCATTTACCATTGCAACAGAAAGAATAAAATATCTATGAATAAACATACCTAAGGAGACAAAAGATGTGTATGCAGAAAATTATAAGACACTGATGAAAGAAATGAAAGATGTTACAAATAGATGGAGAGATATACCATGCTCCTGGATTGTAAGAATCAATATTGTGAAAATGACTCTACTACCCAAAGCAACCTACAGGTTCAATGCAATCCCTATCAAAGTACCACTGGCATTTTTCACAGAACTAGAACAAAAAATTTCAAAATTTGTTTGGAAAAACAAAAGACCCCGAATAGACAAAGCAATCTTGAGAACGAAAAATGGAGCTGGAGGAATCAGGCTCCCTGACTTCAGACTATACTACAAAGCTACAGTAATCAAGACAGTGTGGTACTGGCATAAAAACAGAGAGATAGATCAATGGCACAGGATAGAAAGCCCAGAGAAAAACCCACGCACATATGGTCAACTTATCTTTGATAAAGGAGGCAGGAATGTACAGTGGAGAAAGGACAGCCTCTTCAATAAGTGGTGCTGGGAAGACTGGACAGCGACATGTAAAAGTATGAGATTAGATCATTCCCTAACACCATACACAAAAATAAGCTCAAAATGGTTTAAAGACCTAAATGTAAGGCCAGAAACTATCAAACTCGTAGAGGAAAACATAGGCAGAACACTCTATGACATCAATCACAGCATGATCCTTTTGGACCCACCTCCTAGAGAAATGGAAATAAAAACAAAGATAAACAAATGGGACCTAATGAAACTTCAAAGCTTTTGCACAGCAAAGGAAACCATAAACAAGACCAAAAGACAACCCTCAGAATGGGAGAAAATATTTGCAAATGAAGCAACTGACAAAGGATTAATCTCCAAAATTTATAAACAGCTCATGCAGCTCAATAGCAAAAAAACAAACAACCCAATCCAAAAATGGGCAGAAGACTTAAATAGGCATTTCTCCAAAGAAGATATACAGACTGCCAACAAACACATGAAAGAATGCTCAACATCATTAATCATTAGAGAAATGCAAATCAAAACTACAATGAGATATCATCTTACACCAGTCAGAATGGCCATCATCCAGAAATCTAGAAACAATAAATGTTGGAGAGGGTGTGGAGAAAAGGGAACACTCTTGCACTGCTGGTGGGAATGTGAATTGGTACAGCCACTATGGAGAACAGTATGGAGGTTCCTTAAAAAACTAAAAATAGAACTACCATATGACCCAGCAATCCCACTACTAGGCATATACCCTGAGAAAACCACAATTCAAAAAGAGACATGTACCAAAATGTTCATTGCAGCTCTATTCACAATAGCCCGGAGCTGGAAACAACCTAAGTGTCCATCATCGGATGAATGGATAAAGAAGATGTGGCACATATATACAATGGAATATTACTCAGCCATAAAAAGAAACGAAACTGAGCTATTTGTAATGAGGTGGATAGACCTAGAGTCTGTCATACAGAGTGAAGTAAGTCAGAAAGAGAAAGACAAATACTGTATGCTAACACATATATATGGAATTAAAAAAAATGTCATGAAGATCCTAAGGGTAAAAAGGGAATAAAGACACAGACCTACTTGAGAATGGACTTGAGGATATGGGGAGGGGGCAGGGTAAGCTGTGACAAAGCGAAAGAGAGGAATGGACATATATACACTACCAAACGTAAGGTAGATAGCTAGTGGGAAGCAGCCGCAGAGCACAGGGAGATCAGCTTGGTGCTTTGTGAGCGCCTGGAGGGGTGGGATGGGGAGGGTGGGAGGGAGGGAGATGCATGAGGGAAGGGATGTGGGAACAGATGTATATGTATGACTGATTCACTTTGTTATAAAGCAGAAACTAATAAAAAATAAAAATAAAAAAAGAAATCATTAGTTATGTGAATAGAGAGTGAATAATAACCCTAGCTGCCTGCAGAGAAGACCTACAGCCAGTGACACCCTCGTAGCAACAAGCACATTCAGCACCTAGATCTTGGTTTCTAAATATCATTCTCCAATAAAAAGAACCATGACTCCTTGGAGAAATGACTGATTCTAGACCCAGGGCAGGGAAAATACAAGATAAGCCTAGAGTATCTTGCAGTGCCAGAAAATAAGGAAGTGCTTTAAAAAAGGGGGGCGGTACATCAAAGGAACAAAACCAAAGCAAAAGAATTCAGAATGGTCATAGCTGGAGCAACTTAGGCAACAAAATAAATGATGTAGTATTGAATTATAATCCAAAGAATAAATTAAATATCCATGAGTGCATACTGATATAGATGATTAGATAAATAAATAAATAAATAGGGAAAAGAGACAAATCTTCCTTACCGAAGAATTCCAAGTAATATATGTAGATACTTCCCTCTCCAGGAGGTGGAGCTAAATTCCCCTCTCCTTGAGTATGGCCTGGACTTAGTGACCTACTTCCAAAATGTAGAGGAGGGAAAGGAAAACAGTAACTTTATAATGGAGAAATCTAGCAGATACCACTTTAATCAAGTGATCAAGGTTAATGTCACCAGTGATAGGTCATGTTGACATCATAGACCACTGACATGATGTCATGATAGTGTCAATCCACCTCAGTGGTATTCTTCCCAAACACTAGTAACCCAGTCTAATCATGAGAAACATCAGACTAGCCCATATTCAGCAACATTCTACAAAATACCTGACCAATATGTCTTAAAATTGTCAGTCATAAAACACAAGGAAAGACTGAGGAGGAGACATGACCACTAAATACAATGTGGTCTCCTGGGTGGGATCCTGGAATAGGAAAAGGACATTAGAAGAAAAACTGGTGAGAAGATCTAAATAAAGTCTGTAGTTCACATTAAAAAATGGATAGCAGAATTACAAAGTCATTTACCACTGATTAAGATATAACTTTATTCTTTTGTATAACAGATTATTCTTTTTTAAAAAATTAAGGTCAAACTCACATAGCATAAAATTAACCATTTTAAAGTGAACAATTCAGTGGCCTTTAGGGGATTCATAATGTTGGGCAACCACCCCTTTTATGTAGTTCCCTCTATCTAGTTCCAACACATTACCTTTACTCCAAGAGGAAATCCTGTACCCATCAAGCAATAGCTTCCCTTTCCTCCCTCCGCCCAGCCACCAATCTGTTTTCTGTCTCTATGGATTAACCTATTTTGGATATTTCATATAAATAGAATCACACAGTATGTGACGTTTTGTGTCTGGTTTCCTTCACTTAGCAAAATGTTTTTGAGATTCATTCACTTTGTATCATGTATCAGTATTTCATTCTTTTTTACGGCTTAATAGTACTACATTGTATGTACATACCACAATTTGTTTATCCATATATTCCTTGATGAACATGTGCGCTGTTTCCACCTTCTGGCTATTGTGAATAGTGCTTCTATGAACATAAGTGGACATGCATGCATTGTTTTAATACCTGTTTTCAATTATTTTGGGTATATACCTAGGAGTGGAATTGTTGGGTCATATGATAATTCCATATTGAACATTTTGAAGACCCACCAAAATTTTCCACAGTGGCTGAACAATTTGACATTCCCACCAGCAGTGGATGAGGGTTCCAATTTCTCTCCATCCTCACCAACAGATCCTATTGGATGTGAAGCTGTATCTCATTATGGGTTTGACTTGCATTTCTCTAATGACGAATGATGCTGAAGACATTTTCATGTACTTGTTGATCATCTGTATATCTTGTTTGAAGAAATGTCTGTTCAAGCCCCTTGTCTATTGTTAAATTGGATTGTCTATTTGTTGATGAGCTCTAAGAGTTCTTTATATATCTGGATACTACATCCTCATCAGATATATGATTTGCAAATATTTTCTCATATAATAGATCCATTCTTGATCAGAATTCTAACCACCTCCAACTGACACACAATATGAGAGTGTGAAAATCATCTTGAAAACTGGAGGTGACGGGAGTGTCCATGGCTTCATGCTCGTCTTCACACTAGTCTTCTTTTGTTCACGTTAACCTTTATTGAAATCTTGCTAGATGAATAGTGGGTTATTGTTACTCATGAATTTGACCTGGTTCTTTTTAGTTAATAGTAATTATATTCATTTTCCATTGTTGCATAACAGATTTCCACCAAATCAGCAGTTTAAAACAACACAAATTTACTATCTTACAGTATTTGTGATCAGAAGTCTAGACACAGATGAACTTGGTTCTCTGCTCAGACTCTCATGAGGCTAAAGTCAATGTGTCATCTGAGGGTTTCTAGAGCTCTGGGTCCTCTTTCAAACCCATGTGGTTCCTGTGGTCTGAGGCTCCCATTCTCTTTCTAACTGCTGGCCAGAGGCCATTCACAGTTCCTTGCCATGTGGTCCCCTCCACACACCCTCTCATGCTTCAAGGAAGGGTCCAGTCTTTTTTAAGGACTCACCTAATTAAGTCAGGCCCACCAAGGATAACCTTTTTAACGTAACTCAATCATAGGTTGAGTAACTCCATCATATCATCATAATCACAGGTTCTGCCTACACTCATGGGGAGGGAGTTATGCAAGGTGTGTACAGCAAGGGGTGGTAATCTTGGGAGCGATCTTAGAATTCCACCTGCCAGAGCATTGTATCACAGTTAATTTTTTACTTTGGACAAACATACTATGGTTATGTACATAGGTACATAATATGTTTCTATACAACTAAAGTTATTCCAAAAACTTTAAAAGGCAACATCATGGATTTCAACTTTCAGGCAAGATGGAGTAGCAATGACTAGATTTACATAGGCACATAGGTACAATGTGTTTCTATAAATCTAAAATTATTACCCCAAATTTTAAAGGTCACATTATGGTTTCCTACTTCCAGGCAAGAGGGAGTAGTAATGACTCGATTTACTCTCCTGCCCAAATAATATCAAAAACCCAAACAAAAATAGAAAGCCCACAAATAAGATATATGAAGCAATGGTTTTGAAGATACAGGGATCAAGCAAGGAAAGAGACTGATCCTCAGAGACACAGAAAACGACTACTCTGGCTTCCTGCCTGGAGAGAGTTTCCAGGATGTGGCACAGGGAGAGGAAATACAGGTGGAAACTGGCAACTGTGAGTGCAGGGATGCCAAGGTAGTTAGAGTTTGCAGAGCAGAGGACCTGGTAGGTGAGAGCTGCACACAGGCAACCATGGAGACCTTCAAGGGTCCTCACGGGGTATTCCACAGAGGGTTGATCAGCATGTGTGTGAAGAAAAAACCTGAAGCCAGGGAAAGGATTAGAGGGAACAGTGCCCAGCTCTCACACAGGGATGGGAAGAGCATCTGTTCAGACACTGAGTAGGGTACCAAGAAGGGTCCTGCCTCAGTGGTAGGGAATAATCAACCCTACATTAAATATAGCTATGATTCCACCTAATGCATCTAAAAACAAGATCCAAAAGGATCAAACTCTTACAAGTAACATCTACGACATAACAAAGCTCATGAATATTGATAGAAATATAAAAATATCCAGCACCCAAAGAGGTAAAATTCATAAATGTCTGGCATATAATCAGAAATTACCAGCAGGAAAATAGACCCCATAATGAGCAGAAAAATCAATTAATTGAAAATGACCCACAACTGCCATAGGTGTTAGAATTAGCACATGAGGACCTTAAAACAAGAAATATAACTGCGTAGTGTGTGCTCAAAAGGTTAAGTAGAGAGATCAAAGATATTAAATGACCTGAACTGAAATTCTAGAGATGAAAGCTATCATGTCTGAGATGGAAAATAAGGTAGAAAGGATCAATGGAAGATTAAACATTGCAGAGGAAAAGATTAGTAAACAGCAATAGAAACTCTCCAAAATGAACACAGAGGGAAATTATTATTTTAAAAAGAAAGCATGTCAGTGAACTTTGGGATTCAAGTGGCCTAATACGTGTGTAATTGCAGTCCCAAGGGAGAGGAGAAAAAGAGCAGAACAGAAAAAAATATTTGAAGAAGAAATGGCCAAGAAGTTTTTCAAATTTTGATGAAAACTATAAACTCACAGATTCAAGACCCTTAATGAAACTTAAGCAAAATAAACATGAAGAAAACTACACCAAGCCATATCATAATTGAATTGCTTCAAACCAGGGATAAAGAGAAAATCTTAAAAGCGGCCAAAGAAAAAAGACATTATATGAACAAACGAAACTCGCATACCCTGCTGATGGGAACGTAAAATGGTACAATGTTTTTGAACAATGGTTTGGCAGTTTCTTAAAAAGTTAATCACACATCTATCAGATACTCAACCATCCCATTCCAAAGTATTATTCCCAAGAGTAATGAAAGTATATTCCATACAGAAACTTGTACATGAATGTTCATGGATGTTTATTTGTAACAGCCTCAAACTGGAAATAACAAAAATATCCAATAACAGGTGAATGGATAAACAAATTGTGGTATAGCCATATAATAATAGTAATGAAAAAGAATGAACTAACAATGTATGCAAAAGAATCAAAGAAACTCTCAATAATTATACTGAGTGAAGGAAACCAGGCTCCCCTCCCCCCACAAAGAATACATACTGTGTGATTCCATTCCTTCAAAAATCTTAAAAAGAGGAACGCTAATTAATTGTGTAGGAATCAGCAATACTTGCATGGCAGGTGGGAAAGAATGGAAGGGAGAGAATTCAAGGAGGGAAGAGGAAAGTTTTGAGGGTCATGGACATGTTCATCTGTGGGGATTTCACAGGTGTACACATATGTCAAAATGTAGCAAATTACACATTTCAAATATGTGGAGTTCAGTGAACTTCAAGTATAATCCAACAAAGGGCAAAGGACTAGGGCACCCAGGTCCTGGCTCCCACAGGCTTGGCCGGCTGGTGGGGCAGGCATCCTGGGCTCAGGAAATATAAGTTCACGACTCTGAGCCTCAGCTTCCACCTCGGTGTCAGGTAAACGTCACAGCTGAGCCAGGTGAAGACAACCAGTGAGACCAGCTAGCCCAAACCAGGCATTTGGCAGGAGCTCAGAAACTTTTCTCTTAGGAATGTGGGTATAATCAGTGACTCCCATTGGCATGCTGAGTGACTCTCTTCTAAACCACATCGGCAAACATTTCCTTAAAGGTCCCTGTTCAGTCACAAAATACAGAAGTGTGTTTTCAAACGTTTGGTCTGCAAGCAAAATGGAAGTCTTCAGTAATCGTTAATTCATGTTCCCATTCATTATTTTTGAAGGACACACACATGACTTCCCATCAGAACCCGCTTTCTAAGGTTCATCACACTGGCCTGACAGAAAGAAATCCCATCAACAGCCATGGGAGGGGAATGAACAGTTTCCATCATGGCTTCTTCTTTTTTTTTTAAAGCCATACAGAGCGCCTTGTGGGATCCTAGTTCCCCAACCAGGGATTGAACCTGGGCCCTCAGCAGTGAGAGTGTAGAGGCCTAACCACTGGACTGCCAGGGAATTCCCTCCAGCATGGCTTCTGACATGTTGAGGAGAGCCCTCAGGCTGCTCCCATGTGTGGCCTCCAAGCCTCGTCCATGCCACAGCCCATCTGCCCTGTCAGGCCTGCTTGAATCCCCACACTGGGCTCCACCTGTTCCTGCTGACCCCTGCCCTCTTCATCCTGCCCACAGTGAATGTCTGGAGTTTCCCTGATGTGTCAAGTCCGATTAGATGGTGGTATGGGCTGAATCGTGTCCCCTGCCAAAATTCATGTGTTGTAGTCCTAACCCCTGATCCTTCAGAATGTGGCTGTATTTGTGATAGGGTTTTTAAAGAGGTAATTAAGTTAAACTGAGGTCACTAGGGTGGGTCCTAATCCAATATGACTGCTGTCCTCTTTTTTTCTTTTCTTTTTTTTTGCGGTATGTGGGCCTCTCACTGTTGTGGCTTCTCCCGTTGTGGAGCACAAGCTCCAGACGCGCAGGCCCAGCGGCCATGGCTCACGGGCCCAGCCGCTCCGTGGCATGTGTGATCTTCTAGACTGGGGCACGACCCCACATCCCCTGCATCGGCAGGCAGACTCTCAACCAGCGCGCCACCAGGGAAGCCCCTGGTGTCCTCTTAAAAAGAGGAGATTCATACGCAGATACACACAGAAGGAAGACCATGTGAGGACACCGGGAGAAGATGGCCATCTGCAAGCCAAGGAGAGAGGCCTCAGGAGGAACCAACCTGCTGACACCTAGATTTTGGACTTCTAGCCTTTAGAATTACGAGAAAAGAAACATCTGTTGTTTAAGCCACCCTGACTGTGGTACTTTGTTCGGGCAGCACCAGCACACTGACACAGATGGGGTCCCTCAGACACCCCGACCCCAGCCCCATGCCTCCTTCAGATTCCCCACCATCCCCAAGTGAACTGAAGTGAGAGAAGCCTGAATGGACCTGGGGCCTTGATGCCAGGCAGACAGAGAAGTGTTCACCATACCGGCCCACAGGTGATGAGAGGCTCTGAGTGTTGACGGGGTGAGGAGAGGGAGACACCGCTGAGAATATTTAGGGAGATGAGTGAGAAGAATGCGCAGTGGCCATACCTGCCTACGGCTTGGACTCAGAGAGGCAGTGCTAACTGAACAAAAGCCCAGGAAGAGATCATCAGCAGAACCAGGACCAGCTGGGCTGAGTTATCCTATGGTGCTTCTTCCAGCTCAACTCATTGAAGGCCACGCCTAAAGTGTGAGCTTCATCACAGGAGCTGGAAGGAGGAGGAGGAACTGTCCCCAGGAAGGACCTGGCACTGATGTTAGCAGTCCCGGCAGCCTTGAAGCTAGGATTAGCCAAGTGGGGAGTGGTTAAGGAGGGAACTCCCGGCCCCTCACTCTCCGGGGCAGTCCTGGGAAGGGGCCTTACTGTTCCATCCTCACAGAAAAGCAGTGAAGCAGACACCATCCCCCTTTTTCCAGAGGAGGAAGTTGAGGCTTGGAAAGCCAACTGATTTATCCCAGGACATGGTGGCCAGTTTAGAGGCAGCTCCAGGCTCAAACTCAGGTCTCCCAGCTCTGGAGCAACAGAATGAGCTGTGCCAGGCCCAGTCAGGGCATCTTCAAGGTGGGACAACTTCTGTGGGGAGGACAGAGGTCAGGCTGGTTTCACCTTTCCCGCTTCCTTCCCAGCTCCTGTGTGCACATAAGTGTGTATATTTGCATGCAGACGCTCATACACACCCCCACACATGCACACACTTATATTCATATACACACTTAGACACATATGTGCTCTCACATGTATATACACACTCACATACAGGCAGCATGCTCACATGTGTGCATACTTGCTCTCACATGCATAAACACCCTCACACATGCACACCCTTGGGCTCTCCCAGCCCTCACACTGGTTCACCCTCACACACACATACTCCAATCCCATTGCCATGTGAACTTGTCCTTTGTTCGTTTGAACCACAAGATGGGTCTGAAAACAAGATGCTGTAGGTGATAACAGCCCAAACATCACACAAAAAGGCACAGTTAAATAAATGGACAGACCTTGGTTTTTGTGTGATGATCTCCTTGGAGGCCCAAGTTAAGTAGATTTTATTTAAATTGTCTTCTGAAAACACCAGAATTCTTTCTAACTACTTTATGATTTGTTTCACAACATAAAGTTGGAAGGACATTCTGTTTTAAAAGTTCATATTACCCATTAGAAGGCACTTGCCCCACCCAAGGTTTTGTGGCTACATCAGAAAAATAAAGGTTTTCTCATTTACCAATATGAATCGAAGCAGATGTGTGTGAGGCCTCCGATTCATTAGCTTAATCATGAGCATTTGGGAGTATTTGTGCCATATTGTATAACCACAAAAACAGACTAACATTAATTAAAGCAAATTTATTGGCTGTTTGAAAACCCATATAATAATTTTTGTGAATAATTAGATTTTTATTTTGGTCAAAACTGCAATTTTTTATCTAAGTGGAAAATCTCATTCTGCTCAAATGAGAGACTGAAAAAACGTGGCTATGTAGCTAATGCAGTCTTTGGCTTTCTTCAACAACCAAGTCACATTTCTCCATCATTGACTCAGAGACTGGACATATGCTAATACCTTTTTTGCTTCTGTATGGCCTTAACAGGATGGCAGAACCCCAGTGGTAAAAAGATCTTAAGATCATCCTTGTAACCACAGGACCTCCTGTCCAATTAGCAAACAGAGACATTCCTTCTGGATTCAGTCAAAGAAGAATTCCAACAAGAAGAACGATTTTCAGGATGTGTTTGATCCACTGAGCTCTTCGCACATATCAACTTGTTTAATCCCCACAGAAACCTTATAACACAAGTACTATAATCCCCATTTAACAGATGAGCAAACTGAGGTTTGGAAAAACAGCCATTTACCTGAAGCTTCACAGCTGAGAAACGACAGAGCTGGGATGTGAACCCAGTTCTACATAATGCTGAAAACTTCCCCATCACCCTCCACATCGGACACCTGTGGAGGATATCCACACTGGCAGAAAAAGCTGCCACTGCTCCAAGCTAAAGTATTGTTTCCATGGGGGGCTGCTGTGAGGCTGCAGAAAGGACTCAGAGCTAGGAGTCAGGTCACCCAGGCTCGGGCACACGCTGCCACCTGGGGCTGGTCACTGTCACTTCTGGGAGGGTGAAGCCTATCTCTCAGGGGTTGGGATGGGGCTGTTAAGAAACACCACAAGGAAGAATACGTGAACCTTCTGTCCAGGGCGGGCACTTGGGAGGCCCTCAACTGTTTCCCCTGTAGTCTCCAGGAGTACAGTGACATGCCTTTCTTTAAAACTATATCTGCAGTGAATTCCCTCGTGGTCCATTGGTTAGGACTCAACACTTTCACTGCCGAGCACCCGGATTCAATTCCTGGTCAGGAAATTAAGATCCCACATGCCATGCAGTGCAAAAAATAATAATAATACATAAAGTAAAATCTGGTAGGGGAGACATAATATTTTTTTAAAAAACTGTATCTGCAACCTTATGTTTTCTCCCAGTGGTTGGTGCTTAGTGCTGAAATATGTTTCCAGACATGATGAAGGGATGTTTTCTAAGTGTCTGTGTCAATAATTAAAGATTAATCCTGACCCTACACATGGAGAAAACCGATTGGGGAGGAGCTGGAAGTCGTGTGTAGCCTACAGAGAAGTTTACCGAACAGAGTTATATTTGCTCAAGGAATTAGAAGTCGCAGAGCAGACCAAGTGCAGTGCCCAGTACTGCAAAACACTACTCACGGAGGGTTCTGCACCAAACCAACAAATGAGCCTAATTCTGAGATGAAATTTTCAGAGTTCTTCCAAATCTTATTTTAAGACTTCTTTATCATTTGTTTTTGCTTTTTGCTTTTGCTTTCAAAAACAGCAAGAGACCCAACTGAAATGAAAGTTCAACCAAAAGACAGATTGCATCCACTTTTCCCATCATAAAACTTGAAGCATGATTTCACAGTGGTGCAAGAGTTTTGGAATTCCACAGGAGGATGAACATGTATGTCATGGACAAACTTGGATGGTCCAAAATCAAGATAAAAAACAAAGCCCTAAAAATGATCCTCTTTAGGCAGGTACTCTACATCATAAAAAATAACAGAAGTAAGAAACTTTCCCCATAAAACCATCAGCTGTACTGTGCCAACGAAGATGTGGAGAGGCATAGATGCCATGTTGATAGAGGGATGCAGATTCCACGGATGGAATCCTATGTGGTCATGATACATGACCATAAAGTCTGTGCAGCACCTGGAAAAATATTTTTGATAAAAGGTTGGAATATAGAGAAGTAAGGTGTAAACAGTGTGTGCACTTAGGTACACATAAATCTGTCCATCCATATAAGAATTGGAAGGGATCATGCAAAAGGTTAAATGTCCTTGCTTTAGGGTGGTGGGATTATCAATAATATTAATCATGTTAAATCGACATACATCTTGGTTATTTAAATGTTTAAAAGGGAGGAAGGGGAAGGGTTGCCAAGCAGGTGTGCTATTTCCCAACATTGGGTCTAACATCCAAAAGGAGGTGGCCACAGCCCAGGAGCAGTGGGAGCTGGGCAGCTGGTGAGCAAAGAGAAATGGGTTTGAAAGAACTCTGTCTCCCTCCAACACCTAAAAATGCCTAGTGGGGGGCAGGGGTCAGAATAATTAAGGGAAAAGGGGGAAATGTGTAGAAATCTGTGGTGAAGGAGAGGGTTCCCTGAAGGTGTAGGATTACACCAAAGGCCTTTGGGACCCTGACACTGAAGAACGGCAGGATCTAGTGCTCAGAGCACACCCTGGGCTGTACAAGCTACTCTGACCTGCCCTCTCTTCTCTTCCTGAATCACCATGGCCTCTCCCCACAGGCTGAGCAGTGCTCTCAGCCCTGCCTCATGCATAGAGAACTGAGGCTCTGGACCAGCCTGGGCCACACAGCCAGCAGGTGGTGGTGGCTGCTACAGACTGAATCATTGAGCCCCCCGCCCCCCTGTAATGGGATTAGGTGATGTGGGCTTTGAGAGGTGATTAGGACATGAGAGTAGAGCCCTCATAAATGGGATTAGTGTTCTTATAAAAGAGACCCCAGAGAGCTCCCTCAACCCTTCTGTCTGCCATGAGAGGACACAGGGAGAAGACCGCCTATGAACCAGCAAGCATGTCTACACCAGACACCAAATCTGATGGCGCCTTGGTCTTGGACTTCCTAGCCTCCACAACTGTGAGAAATAAATATCTGTTGTTTAAGCCACCCAGTCTGTGGTAGTTTGTAACAGCAGCTTGAACAGACTAAAGACAGTGGCCTTCTGATTCCTTGTCCAGAGTGCTTCCTCTTCAAACTCAGACCCCTCAAGGCCACCATGACACACAGCACCAGGCAAAGCTGGGCAACCTCCTGGCCTCACTGCTCCTGGTCACTGGGACTCAGGGCACCCCAACAGATTCCTCCAACAGTCTGGAGAGGAGCCTCCTTTCTCATGAGTGCACTCCTATGGGGAGAACACTCCCTGGGAAGGAGATGAAAATGGGCTGAAGGGGGACTTCCCTGGTGGTCCAGTGGTTAACACTTCGCCTTCCAATGCAGGGGGTATGGGTTCTATCCCTGGTGGGGGAACTAAGATACCACATGCCCCACAGCCAAAAAACCAAAACATAAAGTAGAAGCAATATTGTAACCAATTCAATAAAGACTTAAAAAAGAAAAGAAAAGAAAGTGGGCCAAGCTAAGTGGGCCCCAGCAGCAGGGGCCCTGACTGCCCTCGGCTGGATAGGAAACTCATATAAATGGTGAAGAGAACACACACAACCTTATCACTCCTCCTTCCAAGGCCTCCTGCTGACCTGAGGGAGCTCAGGCCTGGCCTGTGTGCCTGGAACAGGTCATGGCCTCCCTCTGAGTGACATTTCTCCCTTGTAAAACAATGACAATAACTTCTGCCTTCCACAATTCATCATGCTGTTGTGGGAAAGTTTTAAGATTTTAAGTTATCCTATAACTTGTTAAGCTCACATTTTGTGATTGCATTATATTCAGAGAGAAATACAGATTTTGATCCTACAGAGAAACTCAAATTTATCAATATACATAAACACCTGCAGAACAAACACCTACCAACCTACTGCCTAGCACATTAGATCAAAAATCCTTTAGCTGGATTTCAAGCCATTGAGGAAGAATTTCTCCAGAATGTGGCTCCAGCTTGTTGCCCAAGCCTCTCTCTTGTTATTCCTTGGGTGGTCATCTACTTGGTTTTACCAGCCCCCTGTCTTCTTCCCCTCCTCATAACAACACTCCAAATTGTCCTTTGGGGACCATCCTCCACTCCTGGTCCTTTCAGCTCCAGTGGGGTACACACAGATGTGCCCAGTTGCACACAACCCCCCACACACACAGATCAGAGATGCTGCCTGGCTCATCTCAGTGACTGGTGCAGGTAATCCATATTGACCATTGGAGTGAATCAGTGGGACTATTGGGAAAGAGAAACTCTAATGCTGAGGATATGCACCTGGAGCTGCTGACAGTTGCCCTGCCACTTCATGGGAAAGAGTGAGGGCATCCTTGACAAATATGGAGCCAACACAAGGAAACACAAAATCAAGGCACCTCTAGCTGTGCCTGAGCAGACATTTCCCTGGACATTTCAGTTAAATTCCCTTTTTAATTAAGCCAGTCTGAGCTGGGGTCCTGTCACATTGCTATTTGAAAATTGAAGGATCCAAAGGCAACTAGAAAGGTGGAATCTAATGAGATGATGTTCAATGAAGGTAAAAGAGACACCCTGCTCTGGGGACCATGATTCTTCCATGACCTCTGGAAGGGGATTTGGAGGCCACAGTGAGATATGGCTGTTGAAAAATTCAATGGGGCCTATGGCTGGGATTGTGGTGAGGAGGGGGAGCAGAGCTGCCTAGGCACACCTTATGGGTACAGGGCACCACACACGTTTTCAGGTCCACTTATCTGCTTGGACCTCGGAGTGGCTGGGCCAGTTCCCTCCAGCCCGAGCAGCCTCTTCCACTTACTGAAGGGTGATATGCAGGTGTCCTCGTATTTGTGTATGCCACGATGTGGAAAGAGCTGGAAAGCAAGACCCTACAGTGCCATCACCAGTGAGGAGGCCCCTCCAGTCAGTCACTTTGGGATCAGAACAGCATGCACTTAAGGGTTAAAGACCACAAACTACAAAGCATGGGACTGAGCCAGAGAGAAACCCAAATGCATCAACCTTGCCTTTGACTACTATGGCTAGATGCAGGGCAGGAGAGCAGGACCCTGAGAGAAACAGAAATTTTGCAGCTGGAGAGTGTTCCCAAAGTGTGGAGCAGTGAAGGGGGCATGGTCATGAAAACTGCAGCAGTTTGGATGACTTGCCCCTCCCTCCACCCCCGCCCTGTCCTCCTCTAGGGTAACATTCTAGGGCACCTATCTGACACTGTTGGTTGCTCCCCAATAGCCATTCCTAAGCTCCCTTCCTCACAAAGCTACAATTTTGTTCCACTGGCAACATGCCCAGACTCAGAGGATTCACCAAGCTTGGCCAAAGTCTCCTGTGGCAACCCCATCACCCTTGACAGGATGATGGTGATCACTGGCCCTGGTTCTGGCTGGTGGCTATAAAGGAAAGTTCCCTAACTCAAATAAAAAAGAAAGCCTCTCGAGAAGATAGCTTTTTCCTGCCCTCTTCCCTTCTACCTTGGCTATTCTTGTGTGAAGACATGTGCTTGGAGCTGCAGCAGTCATCTTGTGACCATGAGGAAAGACCAAGTGAATGGCAGCATTGTGTCTGTGTCGAGGCGTCAGGAGGACCTAGATCCGTGTGTGGCGCCCTTCGGCCGGCCTGAGACCCAGAGTCATTTCCACTTGATCGCCCAGCGCCCCCAGGCTGCTCCCAGGGCTAACGATACACCAGAAATACATCTACACGTGGAACAACTCCTAACGAACACCTACTGAACGCTGGCAGAAGACCTCAGACCCCCCAAAAGGCAAGAAACTCCCCCACGTACCTGGGTAGGCAAAAGAAAAAAGAATAAACAGAGACAAAAGAATAGGGACGGGACCCGCACCAGTGGGAGGGAGCTGTGAAGGAGGAAAAGTTTCCACACACTAGGAATCCCCTTCATGGGTGGAGACTGCATGTGGCGGAGGGGGGAAGCTTCGGGGCCGCGGAGGAGAGCACAGCAACAGGGGTGCGGAGGGCAAAGTGGAGAGATTCCCGCACAGAAGATGGGTGCCGACCGGCACTCACCAGCCCAAGAGGCTTGTCTGCTCACCCGCCGGGGTGGGCGTGGCTGGGAGCTGAGGCTCTGGCTTTTGTCAGAGCACAGGGAGAGGACTGAGGTTGGTGGCATGAACACAGCCTGCAGGGGATTAGTGCACCATGGCAAGCCGGGAGGGAGTCCAGGGAAAAGTCTGGACCTGCCGAAGAGGCAAGAGACTTTTTCTTCCCTCTTTGTTTCCTGGTGCACGAGGAGATGGGATGAAAAGTGATGCTTAAAGGAGCTCCAGAGACGGGCGTGTGTCACAGCTAACAGCGTGGACCACAGAGATGGGCATGAGATGCTAAGGCTGCTGCTGCCGCCACCAAGAAGCCTGTGAGCGAGCACAGGGCACTATCCACACCTCCACTCCTGGGAGCCTAGGCAGCCTGCCACTGCCTGGGTCCCGGGATCCAGGGACAACTTACCCGGGAGAACGCACGGCGTGCCTCAGGCTGGTGCAATGTCCCGCTGGCCTCTGCCACTGCAGGATCGCTCCGCATCCACACCCCTCCCTCCCCCGGCCTGAGTGAGCCAGAGCCCTGCAAGCAGCTGCTCCTTTAACCCCATCCTGTCTGATCGAAGTACAGAGGCCCTCTGGCTACCTACACACAGAGGCGGGGCCAAATCCAAAGCTGAGGCCTGGGAGCTGTGAGAACAAAGAAGACAAAGGGAAATCTCTCCCAGCAGCCTCAGGAGAAGTGGATTAAAGCTCCACAATCAACTTGATGTACCCTGCATCTGTGGAATACATGAATAGACAACGAATCATCCCAAATTGAGGAGGTGGACTTTGAGAGCAAGATTTATTATTTTTCCCATTTTCCTCTTTATGTGAGTGTGTAAGTGTATGCTTCTGTGCGAGATTTTGTCTGTATAGCTTTGCTTTCACCATTTGTCCTAGGGTTCTATCCGTCCTTTTTTTTTACTTAAAAATTTTCTTTTTTTTAATAATTATTTTTATTTTAATAACTCTATTTTATTTTACCTTATTTTATTTTATCATCTTTCTTTCTTTCTTCCTTCCTCTATTCTTTCTTTCTTTCTTCCTTTCTTCCATCCTTCCTTCCTTTCTTTCTTTCTTTCATTCTACTTTTTCTCCCTTTTTTTCTGAGCAATGTTGAATAAAGTCTCTTGGTCCTCATCCAGGAGACAGTGCTGTGCCTCTGAGGTGGTAGAGCCAACTTTACAACACTGGTCCACAACAGACCTCCCAGCTCCACATAATATCAAATGGCGAAAATCTCGCAGAGATCTCCATCTCAACACCAGCACCCAGCTTCACTCAACGACCAGCAAACTACAGTGCTGGACACCCTATGCCAAATAACTAGAAAGACAGGAGCACAAACCCCCAATTAGCAGACAGGCTGCCTAAAATCATAATAAGTCCACAGACACCCCAAAACACACCACCAGACTGGACCTGAACACCACAAAGACAAGATCCAGCTTCATCCACCAGAACACAGGCACTAGTGCCCTCCACCAGGAAGCTTACACAACCTGCTGAACCAACTTTAGCCACTGGGGACAGAAACCAAAACCAACGGGAAATACGAACCTGCAGCCTGCAAAAAGGAGACCCCAAACACAGTAAGATAAGCAAAATGAGAAGACAGAAAAACCACAGCAGATGAAGGAGCAAGATAAAAACCCACCAGACCAAACAAACGAAGAGGAAATAGGCAGTCTACCTGAAAAAGAATTCAGAATAATGATAGTATATAAGATCCCAAATCTTGGTAACAGAATAGAGAAAATGTAAGAAGCATTTAACAAGGACCTAGAAGAACTAAAGATGAAACAAGCAATGATGAACAACAAAATAAATGAAATAAAAAATACTCTAGATGGGATCAATAGCAGAATAACTGAGGCAGAAGAACGGATAAGTGAGCTGGAAGATAAAATAGTGGAAATAACTACTGCAGAGCAGAATAAAGAAAAAAACAAGGAAAAGAACTGAGGACAGTATCAGAGACCTCTGGGAAAACATTAAAGGCACCAACATCCGAATTTTAGGGGTTCCAGAAGAAGAAGAGAAAAAGAAAGGGACTGAGAAAATAATTGAAGAGATTATATTTGAAAACTTCCCTAATATGGGGAAGGAAATAGTTAATCAAGTCCAGGAAGCACAGAGAGTCCCATACAGCATAAATCCAAGGAGAAACATGCCAAGACATATATTAATCAAACTGTCAAAAATTACATACAAAGAAAACATATTAAAAGCAGCAAGGGAAAAACAAATAACACACAAGGGAATCCCCATTAAGTTAACAGCTGATCTTTCAGCAGAAACTCTGCAAGCCAGAAGGGAGTGGCAGGACATATTTAAAGTGATGAAGGAGAAAAAAGTGCATCCAAGATTACTCTACCCAGCAAGGATCTCATTCAGATTTGATGGTGAAATTAAACCTTTACAGACAAGCAAAAGCTCAGAGAGTTCAGCACCATGAAACCAGCTTCACAACAAATGCTAAAGGATCTTCTCTAGGTAAAAAACGCAAGAGAAGGAAAAGACCTATAATAACAAACCCAAAACAATTAAGAAAATGGGAATAGGAACATACATATCGATAATTACCTTAAATGTAAATGGATTAAATGCTCCCACCAAAAGACGCAGACTGGCTGAATGGATACAAATACAAGACCCATATATATGCTGTCTACAAGAGACCCACTTCAGACCCAGAGACACATACAGACTGAAAGTGAGAGAATGGAAAAAAGATATTCCATGCAAATGGAAACCAAATGAAAGCTGGAGTAGCAATTCTCATATCAGACAAAATAGACTTTAAAATAAAGACTATTAGAAGAGACGAAGAAGGACACTACATAATGATCAAGGGATCAATCCAAGAAGAAGATATAAGAATTGTAAATATTTATGCACCCAACATAGAAGCACCTCAATACATAAGGCAAATACTAACAGCCATAAAAGAGGAAGTGAACAGTAACACATTCATAGTAGGGGACTTTAACACCACACTTTCACCAATGGACAGATCATCCAAAATGAAAATAAATAAAAAAAAAACACAAGCTTTAAATGATACATTAAACAAGATGGACTTAATTGATATTTATAGGACATTCCATCCAAAAACAACAGAATATACATTTTTCTCAAGTGCTCATTGAACATTCTCCAGGATAGATCATATCTTGGGTCACAAATCAAGCCTTGGTAAATTTAAGAAAATTGAAATTGTATCAAGTATCTTTTCCGACCACAATGCTATAAGACTAGATATCAAGTACAGGAAAAGCTCTGTGAAACATACAAACACACACTGGGCTTCCCTGGTGGTGCAGTGGTTGAGAGTCCACCTGCCGATGAAGGGGATACGGGTTCCTTCCCCCGTCTGGGAAGATCCCACATGTCGCGGAGCGGCTGGGCCCGTGAGCCATGGTCGCTGAGCCTTTGCGTCTGGAGCCTGTGCTCCGCAATGGGAGAGGCCACAACAGTGAGAGGCCCCCGTACCGCAAAAAATAAAAAAAATAAAAAAAATACAAACACATGGAGGCTAAACAATACACTACTTAATAACGAAGTGATCACTGAAGAAGTCAAAGAGGAAATCAAAAAATACCTAGAAACAACTGACAATGGAGACACGACGAGCCAAAACCTATGGGATGCAGCAAAAGCAGTTCTAAGAGGGAAGTGTATAGCAACACAATCCTACCTTAAGAAACAGGAAATATCTCAAATAAACAACCGAAACTTGCACCTAAAGCAATTAGAGAAAGAAGAACAAAAAACCCCAAAGTTAGCAGAAGGAAAGAAATCATAAAAATCAGATCAGAAATAAATGAAAAAGAAATGAAGGAAATGAGAGCAAAGATCAATAAAACTAAAAGCTGGTTCTTTGAGAAGATAAACAAAATTGATAAAGCATTAGCCAGACTCATCAAGAAAAAAAGGGAGAGGACTCAAATCAATAGAATTAGAAATGAAAAGGAGAAGTAAGGACTGACAGTGCAGAAATACAAAAGATCATGAGAGATTACTACAAGCAACTCGATGCTAATGAAATGGACAACCTGGAAGAAATAACAAGTTCTTAGAAATGCACAACCTGCCAAGACTGAATCAGGAAAAAATAGAAAATATGAACAGACGAATCACAAGCACAGAAATTCAAACTGTCATTAAAATCTTCCAACAAACAAAACCCCAGGACCAGATGGCTTCACAGGCGAATTCTATCAAACATTTAGAGAAGAGCTAACAATGATCCTTCTCAAACTCTTTCAAAATATAGAAGAGGGAGGAACACTCCCAAACTCATTCTATGAGGCCACAATCACCCTGATACCAAAACCAGACAAGGATGTCACAAAGAAAGAAAACTATAGGCCAATATCACTGATGAACATAGATGCAAAAATCCTCAACAAAATACTAGCAAACAGAATCCAACAGCACATTAAAAGGATCATACACCATGATCAACTGGGGTTTATTCCAGGAATGCAAGGATTCTTCAATATATGCAAGTCAATCAACATGATAAACCATATTTACAAATTGAAGGAGAAAAACCATATGATCATCTCAATAGATGCAGAGAAAACATTCGACAAAACTCAACACCTATTTATGATAAAAAACCCTGCAGAAAGTAGGCATAGAGGGAACTTTCCTCAATATAATAAAGGGCATATATGACAAATCCACAGCCAACATGGTCCTCAATGGTGAAAAACTGAAAGCATTTCCACTATGATCAAGAACAAGACGAGGTTGCCCACACTCACCGCTCTTATTCAACCTAGTTTTGGAAGTTTTAGCCACAGCAATCAGAGAAGAAAAGGAAATAAAAGGAATCCAAATCAGAAAAGAAGAAGTAAAGCTGTCACTCTTTGCAGATGACATGATACTATACATAGAGAATCCTAAAGATGCTACCAGAAAACTACTAGAGCTAATCAATCAATTTGGTAAAGTAGCAGGATACAAAAGTAATGCACAGAAATCTCTGGCATTCCTGTACACTAATGATGAAAAATCTGAAAGTGAAATCAAGAAAACACTCCCATTTACCACTACAACAAAAAGAATAAAATATCTAGGAATAAACCTACCTAAGAACACAAAAGACCTGTAAGCGGAAAATTATAAGACACTGATGAAAGAAATTAAAGATGATACAAATAGATGGAGAGATATACCATGCTCCTGGACTGGAAGAATCAATATTGTGAAAATGACTCTACTACTGAAAGCAATCTACAGATTCAATGCAATCCCTATCAAACTACCACTGGCATTTTTCACAGAACTAGAACAAAAAATTTCACAATTTATATGGAAAAACAAAAGACCCCGAATAGCCAAAGCAATCTTGAGAAAGAAAAAGGAACTGGAGGAATAAGGCTCCCTGACTTCAGACTATACTACAAAGCTACAGTACCCAAGACAGTATGGTACTGGCACAGAAACAGAAATCTAGATCAATGAAACAGGATAGAAAGCCAGAGATAACCCCACGCACATATGGTCACCTTATCTTTGATAAAGGAGGCAGGAATGTACAGTGGTGAAAGGACAGCCTTGGTGCTCGGAAAACTGGACAGGTGCATATCAAAGTATGAGATTAGATCACTGCCTAACACCATACACAAAAATAAGCTCAAAATGGATTAAAGACCTAAATGTAAGGCCAGAAACTATCAAACTCTTAGAGGAAAACATAGGCAGAACACTCTATGACATAAATCACAGCAAGATCCTTTTGGACCCACCTCCTAGAGAAATGGAAATAAACACAAAAATAAACAAATGGGACCTAATGAAACTTCAAAGCTTTTGCACAGCAAAGGAAACCATAAACAAGACCAACACACAAGCCTCAGAATGGGAGAAAATATTTGCAAATGAAGCAACTGACAAGGGACTAATCTCCAAAATTTACCAGCAGCTCATGCAGCACAATCCAAAAATGGGCAGAAGACCTAAATAGACATTTCTCCAAAGAAGATATACAGACTGCCAACAAACACATGAAAGAATGCTCAACATCATTAATCATTAGAGAAATGCAAATCAAAACTACAATGAGATATCATCTCACACCAGTCAGAATGGCCATCATCAAAACATCTAGAAACAATAAATGCTGGAGAGGGTGTGCAGAAAAGGGAACACTCTTGCACAGCTGGTGGGAATGTAATTTGGTACAGCCACTATGGAGAACAGTATGGAGTTTCCTTTAAAAACTACAAATAGAACTACCATATGACCCAGCAATCCCACTACTGGGCATATACCCTGAGAAAACCATAATTCAAAAAGAGTCATGTACCAAAATGTTCACTGAAGCTCTATTTACAATAGCCCGGAGATGGAAGCAACCTAAGTGTCCATCATCGGAGGAATGGATAAAGAAGATGTGGCACATATATACAATGGAATATTACTCAGCCATAAAAAGAAGTGAAATTGAGTTATTTGTTGTGAGGTGGATGGACCTAGAGTCTGTCGTACAGAGTGAAGTAAGTCAGAAAGAGAAAGACAAATACCATATGCTAACACATATATAATGGAATATAAGAAAAAACATGTCATGAAGTACCTAGGGGTAAGACGGGAATAAAGACACAGACCTATTAGAGAATGGACTTGAGGATATGGGGAGGGGGAAGGGTAAGCTGTAACAAAATGAGAGAGTGGCATGGTCGTATATGCACTACCAAATGTAAAATAGGTAGCTAGTGGGAAGCAGCTGCATGGCACAGAGAGATCAGCTCGGTGCTTTGTGACCACCTGGATGGGTGGGATAGGGAGGGAGATGCAAGAGGGAGGAGATATGGGAACATATGTATATGTATAACTGATTCACTTTGTTATAAAGCAGAAACTAGCACACCATTGTAAAGCAATTATACTCCAATAAAGATGTTAAGAAAAAAGAAATTATATGTAAAGTTGAGAGGAAAAAAAACCAAAAAGAAATAAAAATAAAGTGACAGGGTAAACAAAACCAAACCAAAAAAAAAAAAAAAGAGAGAGAATGGCAGAGAATGACCTGGCACCCAGTCATGGCCCAGTCATTGAACTAACCCAGGATCTGCAGGCTGACTTCCAGGATTCTCAGGTTATGCAAGATAATTCAATGACTGTACTGTTTAAGGAATCACACTTGGGGATTTTGGTACTGACTATCAAAGACTTACTGACCACCACTTTCCTCTACATTATCTTATTTGCTCATCAGTACACAGGTAGTTGCGACCATCGTATTAGGGAAGAGGAAGCAGGAGCTCAGGAAGTTGAAGAGGTTAGATGCCAGGACTAGTAAATAGTGGGACTGAAACCCCATTTATCATCTACCCCTCTCTGCCTGCTGGTGTAAATTCATTCAGCTTTCAGATCCCCGAACTTCAGGAGCGATGTTGCAAATCTTCAAAGTTAATGTGTAAAAGTCCAATTCAACAATTCCAAAATATATCTGTGAAAGGAATGTCCCAACAGTTGGCTCATTCGAAACATGCTGCTATTATTATAAAGCTCTCCTAAACTTCTGCAAAATAAAACAAGAAAAAAAAAGAGTGGAGAGATAAAGTGAGCATGCCAGGAAGTAACTATAAACTTCTTTGGTTTGCGAGCCAGGAAATGTCAAGGAAACAAATGTAGCTATGATTTATACTCCATCTCCAGTTGTGCCATGGGATTCAAAAAATGGCATTTTTCTTAAAGCATACACCTTAGAGCAGTCCTGATAAGTGAAAAGCTGCCACAGAGGCCAAAAAAAGCTACATTTGATTCTGGGTTTTATGGTAACTTAACCAATATATATAGTTGATGGTAGGGAAGGAAAGGGCTTGAATTTTACCCTGAGTCTCTGGGTTTTTCTTGTTTTCAAACTGATTGGTCTGGAGAATGGAAGACCAACAGCCAACAATAAATCACTCGTAAGCTGAAAATAGTTTCCTCTGAATACAACTAAATATTTCTTTAATTCTTGCATTAAAATTTTTGCTGTAGTAGAGCAGCTATTTTATTTACTCTAAAATTTAAGCTTTTGTAATACTGTAACTATAGGTATAACTAATGGGGGGGTTGATTACTGAGGCAAGCTCTTTAAAGCACTTTAAAAGCATAATATCATATGCTTGTTTTGCATTTATATTTTTGGGTCATACTGAAGATACTATTGTTAATGACTCTTGCTCAAAAATCTTGCTTTTATTTTCTGAAAACCATTTCTTTATTTTGTACCATGGGAAGGGTCTTAATAATGATGAGTTATCATGAATATCCCTTTTTTGTAGCTTCTATATCTACATTATCAGGCACATCAGCCAGTCCCAAAGAAGTTATTTCACAGTTCTGTTCCCAAGGGAACAAAGACAGTGGGTCCCATATTAACAGTGGCTTCTGTTGGCTTATTGTTTCCTTATTTTTTCTGACATTAAATTTGTGTATGGTTGGTAAGGATTTCTATTCTCTGAAAACAAGCTTGTTGGTAAAAGGACAAGCCGCAGGCATCCTCACATACACAACTACTTCAGCACAGGCTGAAAGGATGCTTCACTGAGAACAAATTAGAACTGAAAAACATGTTCAATACAAAGGTTCTTTCTTTAAGAGATTTTCAGTTCATTATTTATTTGTCCTTCATATCGAAGAGATTTCCTCAATTATCTTCACATCTATTTAAACCCAATTACCAACTCCCACTATGCACCTCCCATGAGTCCCCTCATCTCAGCCAGGGACTCTCAGGGTCACTGGCCAGGCCATGCACATTTCCCATCCAGTGACATTTGTAAGAAGAATGGCTAGGAGCAGGAACAGCTTGGTGCCCTGGGAAAGAGATGCCTTTTCAGAGGGACACTCAGACAGCCAGAAGCTGAACCCCAACTGCATTCATAGTGTGGCATCTCAGATGCTCCAAGTAGAGACTCCTCAACACCAAATTTGGTTAGCTAGTAGCACGAAGTGTTAAGATGTGTCCTATGCTAATGGTATAGCCTGCAGAATGGTATAGCGAATTTCAAGTGGAAATCCCAGGATTTCAAATTTTCCCTTCCCCTTACTAATGAAGAGGAAAGAAGTGCGGGGGGGGTGGCGGGGGAGAGGGGTATGGAGAGAGAGAGAGAGAGAGAGAGAGAGAGAAACAGAGAGGGAGAGAGAGGGGGAACACTCTGCCCAGTAACTCATTGGAAGCAGGATGAAGCCTCCTATGATCTGCATAGTTCAGGACTTGAAAATCTCAGCAGTGGCTGCTTTCCCAGGACTCCCCTCCTTATTAATGGACACAATTTGCAAGTTCCTTCTAAAAGGTTTTACTGGGATTTCTGATTTACTCAATCAAAGCTTGCAGTTTATTTTTTATTAAGTAAAAGTGGCCCCCCATTTGAAAGAACAGCCACAGTTATAGCACTAACAGGTAGAAAATTTACTGGCCCTCCATAAATCAATTCAACATCCTTGTCTCTAAGGATCTGCCAAAAGGTAATGGGCTGCAATTATGAAAACATCACCAGGAGTTGCCAGCAGGGCTGCAGAGAGATTTCTAAAGTCTGCAGGCACTTTCAAGAGGAACATAGGAAATCATTTCATGAAGCAGCAATTTTGCCCAAAACCAAGTTAGAAGAGATGTAATACTGGCTTAAATTAAAGTGACTAAGAAATAGGTATGGTGAACACAAAGGCATGGTACAGTCTTCTCCCATTCACCTTAAAGAATCTAAATTAACTCAAAAATGGATACACAGCTACAGTAATAAAGATCACAGCTGGGCACAGCTCAGGGGAAATGGTAGTAACAGCCCTGCCCATCCTCTCCTCTACCTTGAAACACTGTGGTGCTATTCATACTACAGTTGTGGATGCCCCTTTGGGGAGTATGCTTGCGACCTTGGGGTAGCTGCCTTTCCTAGGAAGAAGAGGATGGCTCAGGCAAGGGAGGCCAGCACAAACAGGGGCACTCTGGCCAGTCTACCACCACTGTTCTATGGGGAGGTGCCCTGCTGGAGGTTTTGATCAGCATGATGGGTGAGAGATTTGAAGTCCCAAATGTGGCTCCTGCTTTGAAGACACATAGCAGCAACCTTAACAGAAGTGTCAGAGAGTCTCATATGATGCTTCCAGCAAGGAAACTCAGCATCTGCTGGGTACACAATGCCCAGGTGGCATAGCCTAGGTGGCGTCGACCGAATCCAGAGTCTGTATTTTTTGGCCTGAACTGTTTTTTATTCCCCTCACCCTGCCAAGCTGATGTTGGCACCCCCTCAGGTCTGGGTTGCCCTGGGTGAGCGCTGAGCCCAAGCAACCCCAAGCACAGCACAGCATCTCCAAGATGGAGCTGTTCTGAAACACTTTCTTGAGGGGCCGTAGGGTGGACAGGGCAGTTTGGATTGACCATGTCCCTTCAAGGGCCCCGTCCAGGTTCTGACTGAGGTTTCCTGCCACCAGGAAACCTCCGGTCTGCTGGGGGCCCCACACCTCTGCAGGTATATCAGCGTTGGGAACAGTAGCTGCTACCAGTGACAGAAGTCACCACACACTTCCCGCAAGAGCTTCTTCATTATCCCAGCACAGGTAGGAAGGCAGGCCCTTAATGCAGGCGGGAAGCCACCGTCCGAGCGCACACACTCGTGGAGACTCGCCCCCAGATCTGTTATTTCAAAGCCCGCAGTCTTTCCTCTTCCTCCCCCTGCTCGTCCCCGAAACAGCCCTTCTAGGTTGTTTTTAACGTAGGCCGACCCTGAGGCTGGAGCAGGAACAGCAGGACCCCTCGGCCGCCAGCACCCGAGCCTCCCACCCCACCCCACCCCAACCCCGACCCCGCGCAGGCTTCTCGGACGGACTCAGGCGCTCACGGCTGGCCAGCGGCCGCTCCGCACCGCGACGGCTCCCGGTGCACGGACAATCCCAGACCCATGCTCAGCGACTTACCTCGCGCAGCAGGTGCTCAAGTTGCGGCTCGGCCCAGGCGACCAGGGTGTCCAGCGACCCCGCGCACCACAGCAGCTCCCGCTCTTCCTCGAGCGCCGCCACCCGGCCCTGCAGCGCGGCGGCCTGGACGCCCAGCAGCAGGCAGGCGACCGCTGAGCCGGCGGAGAGCGGCAAGCACAGCGCGCTCACCGCCCAAGCTGCGGCTGCTGTCGCGGGGAGCTGCGCACCACCGCCGCCCGTCCGGCAGCCCTTCTGCGTGTCGCCGCTGGAGCCCTGGCCTGGACTCATGGTGAGCTCATCGCGGGTGGACTCTCAGAGAGGACGGTGCACAGAGCCGGGGTCGCTGGCTGAGCGTGCTGGAGAGCCCGAGGAACGAGTTCGGCCCAGCGCGGGGCTTGGCCTCCAGGCAGCAGCGGACTGTGGTGCACGCCCCCTTCCCTGCCGCCAGCTCCTCCACAGCGGCCACTTTGGGCAGTTTCCTCTATGCAAATAGACCCTGCCAGAAGAGGGGCCGGGACCCACCCAGGGGAGGAGCGGCCAGGCCAGAACTGCGTGGCGAGGGGGCGGGGGCGGAAACGGAGCTGGCTCCTCGGAGCCCCACAGCGCGTACCTGGCTGACCCCACGCGCAGCACGCACCTCCGCCCTCACCTGGACGCCGGGCTGCACCCACTCCCGTGCATGCATGCACCTATGCGACTCCGCAGCCCGAGTTCCAGCTGCGATTCCCAGAGGTCTGTGGTGCACCCAGAGACTCAGAGCGCCTTCTGCAGCCTACCCCTGGCTGCGGCATCATTCATTTGTTGGGAAAATTCCCCTCGACTTGTGAATTAACCTGACACTTTGAAGTGTCAGAAGTTTTGAAGTACGAAACTTCAAACCCTGTGGAAAACTTAGTGAATCCTTTCTAGATGGTGCCCTAGTGCCGCTTGGTGGTGGAAAGCGACCTCTTGTGCATTCATACTTACAGACGCAGTCAGGGTCGGGATTGAGCCTAGTGGAAGGATGCCTCTTAGAATATTTAATACTCTCACCATTTATTATGTGCCAGACATGCGGTGCTGGAAACAAATGGTAAGACCTTGTTCCTGACCTAGAGAAGTCTTTCATTTGAGAAAATTTAGGCTTTAACAAATGCAAAAGATAGGGGAAAAGAACTCCAACTTTTGATGAGCTGATGGCTTAATTCTGTAGTGGAAACACCACTTGGCCAAAAATAATCATCTAGTATGCACCACATTTAACCTATACTGCGATTCTGATGCAAATGTACACCCCAGGGGTAAAGTAGGAAAGCCTGAATGAGAATCAAATGGCCGGAACTGTCTTTTTCAAGAAAGGGGGGCAAGGCTGGAAGTCAAGCACATTCTCTGCTGGCTCAGATTCCTACCAGCCATATTGTATCCTAAAATGGGTCCCACATAACTCTCCCACTAACTCCAGTAATAATCAAATAAAAACAACAGACTTGCTTGGACCTTTGTAATTTGGGCAAATCCACAGCCGTTTTTGAAAACAAGACCTGTTATATCTTCCCACTCTCTGGGTATCTTTGGATTTATTAGCGTCTTTGGATAGATTACTTATCTCTTAACGCGGTTGAGGACCTTCAGCTGACATATTCCTCCTTAACTCCTGAATTTGGAGGGGAAAGTTACCTCCAAGATTGGAATAAAACAAATGGTTGGCATCTCACCTCTGCAACTTTGTAGCTGTGACCTTAGGTAACTTGGGGTCACAGTTAAGTGGTTATACAGTGATAGGTCTTGCTAAGATCTAGCATATGCCCAATAAATTGTCTGAAAAGTACGTGCTCAGCAAACTGGATTGTCTTCTTTGAAAAGAGGCCAACACCATGTTACAAGTGGGCACATCATTCTTGCTACAAACACATAGTTAAATTGCCCATCACCTGTAAAGTATTGTTCACCATATTCCAGAAGCTTCTGTGTATTAAACAAGCCAAGCTCCTTGGTCTCTTTGGCCTCTGCCCTTGCCTACAGCCTCACTATCTGGAATATCCTGCTCTCAGATCTTTGAGCAAGATCCTCCTTCAGGTCAAGGTCCTCAGATCCTTAAACCTCACTATCTCCAAAAGACCTACCCAGACTGTCCAATCTAAGGAGGCTTCACTCGCAGTCCTCAGAAGGATTACTCAGGAAGATCATTTATCACTGTTTGAAGTTACCTTTTTATTAACAAGACAAAGTTATCCATTTGTCTTGTTCACCCCTGTTTTCTCAAAGAGCACTACAGGATCTGGCAAATATTTGTCAAGTGAATTAAGGAAAGGCGAAAATAGGTTTACTGTCTACAGCTTAATTTAAAAGACAAGGCAGAAAATACTCTATTTTGTAAGCTGGGGTCCTGGAAGGAACAGATGGCATCCTCAGACTGAAGACAGTCTGATTGTAGAGACTGTCTACATGGTGGGGCAGATAAAGGGAAGCCAACAGGGGATGTTGAAGAAGCACTCTGGAGTATAAACAGTGGGAGGCCACTATCATCTCTAGCTACAGGGGGGAGAAGAACGAACTGTGTGGGAACCCTGTGAATGCTCGGAGCTCAACAAAGGTCAGCTCAACAGGAGCTGTGGCCTTTGGTCAAGGGATACCACCTCTGCAAAACCATGGCTTGGAAGGTAAGGAGGTGGGGGATAATCTCTCTCTCCTCTTACTCTCTGAACTGCTGGGCCTCCCACTGACCAAACCTACAGGGCAAGGGAGCCCAGATGATGCAATGCAAAGAGGTCAGCCTCATAAGGGCAGAGAGCTGAGTCAGAGTGGTGGAGAGCAGATCTGGGAGGTGGGCAGGAATCCACTGTATTCCCTAACATGCATATAGATTACCAAGGTCAATCTAGCTACTGCTGCCTCTGAAATGGCTAACCTGTCAGCGATAGGCACTAGTCCTCAGGGAGACCAACTGGCTACTTGGTGGCAAATCAACTACTTTGGACTCCCTCCATCCCAGAAGGGCCAGCACTTTGTCCCTCACAGGGGTGGATAGCTATACTAGGTATGGGCTTGTCTTCCCTGTTTGCAGAGCCTCAGGCAGCACCACTATCCATACAGATTCCCCATTCCACAGGTGTGGAGTCCTATATAACAGAGCATCTGACCAGAGAACCCACTTTACAGCAGAGGAAGAGGGGGAGTGAGCCCATGACCATGGAATCCACTGGTTGTATTACATCCTGCACCAGCCAGAAGCAGTCAGCCTCACAGAACACTGGAACTGCCTTTTGAAGGCACAGGTGAAGCACCAACTCAGAGTATTCAGAGACAATATGCTAAAAGACTGCAGTGCCATCTTTCAGGATGTGGAATACGCATTAAATGAGGGACCTCGGGCTTCCCTCGTGGTGCAGTGGTTGAGAGTCTGCCTGCCGATGCAGGGGACATGGGTTCGTGCCCCGCTCTGGGAAGATCCCACATGCCGCAGAGTGGCTGGGCCCCTGAGCAACAGCTGCTGAGCCTGCACGTCCAGAGCCTGTGCTCCACAATGGGAGAGGCCAAAGCAGTGAGAGACCCGCGTATCACAAAAAAAAAAAAGAAAAAAAAAGAGGGACCTCTGCATGACCCTTTTTTTCCAATAATGCATGGGTCCAGGAACCAACGGGTAGAAGCAAGAGTAGCTCCAATCACCATCACGTCCCGTGACTCACTGGGGGATTTTGTGCTTGCTGTCCTCACAAAGCTGGGCCCTGCAGGATTGGAGGTCCTACTTCTCAAGAGTGTTACACTTGCAAGGGCACACAGCAGGGATCCATTCAACTACAAGCTATGGCTGCCCCCCAGGGCACTTTGAACTCTGTGTCCAGGGACCTGAAGTCTAAGAGTCACCATTTTGACAGGAGTACCTGACCCTCAACAGTAGGGAGAGGAGGCTGCTTTTATACAGTGGGGACAGGGAGGAATATGCCAGGCACCTTCTGGCACTCCTTTGCCCATCCTAACTGTAAATAGCAAGTGCAGAAACCCAGCCTGATGTTTCTCAAGGGCTCAGACTCTTCAGAATAAAAGGGCATTATAAAATATTTTATTCAAAAAGCATTACTTGGGTCAGATAGGGTTGATAACCACTGTATAAGATTATAAATAATGTTGATAATGAAGAGGTTCAGACATATTCAAAATGCTCTGTTTAAGAAGGCAGGAGTACTTAAACATTTTTTTTTAATTTCCAACAAAAATGGTTCAAATTAAGCTTTAAGTCTTAAAAGGATAAGTTTCAATTACATGAGGAAATTGTTACTTAGAAAAGGCAGTATGATATTGTGGAAAAAGCATCAGGTATTGATGTATAATGCGTAGATTCCAGTTCTGGTTCCACTAATAGCTCACAGCTACTTACTATTTCAGACCCCCAGTTTTCTAGTTTGCAAAATGGATATACCAACAGGGACTAGACTTACTCTATCTGAAACTAGAAAACTAAACAAACTATATGAAACGGCAGTTTTCAAGATAATGGACATCAGGCAATGAGGGACAGTGACCCTTGGGAGATGGTGGAAAAATGAAGTGAGCCCAAGGATTGTCCCACCTTACTCTATGGAGAGGTGTTTTCAGGCCACAGTGCAGGGAGGGGGACCCAGGCAGAGCCACCCTAAGGTGAAGGAGCTGCAAGTCCAAAGAAGCTGAGGCAGTTAGAATTTGCAGGGTAGAGGACTGGAGAGCAGAGCTGCACACAGAAAGAGAACTCTCCGCCTGAGGTCATCACATTTGTGAGGAAACTACTGGGGCCAGGACAGAACCACTCAAAAGGATGAGACTAATTAGAGAGGAAGCAATCCCCACAGCCCACAGGCCAGGGAGAGCTCTTCTTCCCACCAGCCAGCATGGAAAACCTTATAATTCAGAGGGCATTGGGTAGAGTACTCAAAAGATTTTGCATCAGTAGTGGGCATAAACTAGCCCTAGACTAAATGCTGCTCTCGTCCTGCCTAATAAAGCTTAAACCCCAAACGTGAAAAGATCAAAATGATTCAAGTAATTTAATCATGTTCCATAATAAAGCTCAAGTGAATATAAAAATACCCAATAACCAACAAGGTAAAACAAAAAGCCAAAATTACCAGGCACACAAAACAGCAAGAAAATATGACCCATGATAGGAGAGACAGCAATCAATCAAAACCACCTCAGAAATGAAAGAGATGATAGCATTAGCAGATAAGGATATTAAAGGTTATACCTGTATTCTATATGTTCAAGGAACTAAGAGGAGAGACTGAACATGTTAAGTAGAGACACAAGATTTTTGTTAAAAGTCTAATCTAGAGGCTAGAATGACAAGGTTGAGATGAAAATTAAACTCTATGGGATTAAAGGTAGGTTAGACACGGCAGGAGGTTAACAAAGTTGCAGTAGATGGGACTTCCCTGGTAGCTCAGTGACTAAGAATCCACCTGCCAATGCAGGGGACACAGGTTCAAGCCCTAGTCCGGGAAGATCCCACATGCCATGGAGCAACTAAACCCGTGCATCACAACTCCTGAGCCTGCGCTCTAGAGCCCATGAGCCACAACTACTGAAGCCCGTGCACCTAGAGCCCATGCTCTGCAACAAGAGAAGCCACCGCAATGAGAAGCCCGCACACTGCAACGAAGAGTAACCCCCGCTCATGGCAAATAGAGAAAGCCCATGCACAGCAATGGAGATCCAACACAGCCAAATAAATAAATAAATATATTTTTTAAAAAAGGAAAATATAGCAGTAGAAACTATCTAAAATGAAACAGAAGGAAAAAGCTTGAAAAAACAGGAAAAAAAAGAACATGTATTATCTCTTTAAAAGATATTAGATGGCTTAAGGCAAAAATAACAATGTATTGCAGGGTTTTAACATATGGCTAAGTAAAATGTATGGCAAAATGGTATAAAGCCCAGGAGGGGAAAATGGTAGTTTACTGTTACAAGATTCTTTTACTGTATGTGACATAGTATGATGTCAATTACAAGCATACTGTGATAAGGATGTATACTACAAACTCTAAAGCACATGCTAAACACACACACACACGCACACACACAAACACATACACACGGTTTAGCTAATAAACCAGCTAATAAAGTAGAATTATGAAAAATACTCAGTTCAAAATAAAGCAGAAAAAGGAAAATGGGAAGAAATGGGAAAAATAAAAAAAATAGGAAGATGGTAATCTAAACCCCAAAATATCAAAAATCCCATTAAATATAAATGGTCTAAACACAACTAACAGGCAAAGATTGTGGCACATATATACAATGGAATATTACTTAGCCATAAAAAGAAACGAAATTGAGTTATTTGTAGTGAGGTGGATGGACCTAGAGTCTGTCATACAGAGTGAAGTAAGTCAGAAGGAGAAAACAAATACCATATGCTAACACATATATATGGAATCTAAAAAAAAATAAAAAATGATCATGAAGAACCTATTGGCAAGATGGGAATAAAGATGCAGACCTACTTGAGAATGGACTTGAGGATATGGGGAGGGGGATGGGTAAGCTGGGACAGAGTGAGAGAGTGGCATGGACATATATACACTACAAAATGTAAAATAGATAGCTAGTGGGAAGCAGCCACATAGCACAGGGAGATCAGATCAGTGCTTTGTGACCACCTAGAGGGGTGGGATAGGGAGGATGGGAGGGAGGGAGACGCAAGAGGGAAGAGATATGGGGATGTATGTATATGTATAACTGATTCACTTTGTTATACAGCAGAAACTAACACACCATTGTAAAGCAATTATACTCCAATAAAGATGTTTTTTAAAAAAAGATTGTCAGATTAGATAAAAATGCAAGACCCGAATATATACTTCCTACATAAAACACTTCATAGATAAATAAATAAATAAATGGATGGAAAAAAGATGTACCATGGTAACATAAAAATGGAAATAGTATCTATTTGTGGTCATTTCATATAGCTCCATTAGGACTAAAACCAAAAGGATAAGAAAATCATTTATAGACTATAGAATACTGTATAAATCAAGAATATAGGGTATAAATCAAGAAATGGTGAAAATAACAGCTACTTTATATAAATTACCTTATTTAATCCTCACAACCACTCTTGGGAAGTTAGGTATTAGTATTTCAACTCATAGATGAGACTACAGAGAATACCTAATTTGTCTACCTATACAGGGAATCCCAGGGTCTAAATTCAATCTGACTCTGCAGGCAAGCATTGTCACACAAGTCATATTGTTCTCACGTGTGCAATTATTGTGAGGACACACAACATAACTTAAATGTTCCTAAAAATAATTTGAAAAAATATTAAAAATTAATAGCAAGATCTTTAAAAATTAAACTCCTCTATTAATGACATACTCTAATCATTTAGGCCTGTTATTATCAATCATTCTCAAAACTGTACCTACTCATGTTGCCTTTAGTTAAGAGTAAATCCAGCAGTGTTGAAAAGCACTGGGTTTTTTTTTATAAGGTATCTAAATTGGAAGGGAAGAGGGAAAACTGTCATTATATGCAGATGACAATGATACTCTATATAGAAAACCATAAAGACTCCACACAAATGCTATTAGAACTGATAAATGAATTCAGCAAGGTAGCAGGATATAAGATTAACATACAGAAACCTGTTGCACTTCTTTACAGTAATAATGACATATCAGAAAGAGTAAGTAAAAAACCAATTCATTTTATAATCACATCAAAAAGAAAAAACAAAAAACCTAGGAATAAACCTGACCAAGGAGGTGAAAAACGTATTTGCTGAGAACTGTGAAACATTGATAAAAGAAACTGAAGATGACTCAAAGAAATGGAAAGATATCCCATGTTCTCAAAGTGGAAGAATTAATATTGTTCAAATGTGCATACTACCCAAACCAATCTACAGATTTAATGCGAGCCCTATCAAATTACCCATGACAGTTTTCACAGAATTAGAATAAATAATCCTACAATTTATACAGAATCACAAAAGACCCAGATTTGCCAAAGCAATCCTGAAGGAAAAGAACAAAGCTGGAGGCATAACCCTCCCAGAATTCAGACAATACTACAAAAGCTACAGTAATCCAAACAGTGTGGTATGGGCACAAAAAAAGACATGGATCGATGGAACAGCATACAGAGCCCAGAAATAAACGCACCCTCTTATGGTCAATTAATCTTCGACAAAGGAGGCAAGAATATACAATGGAGAAAAGGCAGTCTCTTCAGCAAGTGGTGTTGGGAAAGCTGGACAGTCAGCTGCATGTAAATCAATGAAGTTAGAACACTCCCTCACACTATACAAAAAAATAAACTCAAAATAGCTTAAAGACTTAAATATAAGACATGACACCATAAAACTCCTACAAGAGAACATAGGCAAAACATTCTCTGACATAAATCATAGCAATGTTTTCTTAGGACAGCCTCCCAAGGCAAAAGAAATAAAAGCAAAAATAAACAAATGGGACCTAATCAAACTTATAAGCTTTTGCACAGCAAAGGAAACCATAAACAAAACAAAACTACAACCTATGGACTAGGAGAAAATATTTGCAAATGATGTGACCAACAAGGGCTTAATTTTCAAAATATACAAACAGCTCGTACAACTCAATAACAAAAAACCCAACTACCCAATCAAAAAATGGACCTACATAGACATTTCTCCAAAGAAGACATCCAGATGGCCAACAGACACACACAAAGATGCTCAGCATTGCTAATTATTAGAGAAACGCAAATCAAAACTACTGAGGTATCACCTCCACCAGTCAGAATTGCCATCATCAAAAAGTTTACAAAAAATAAATGCTGGAGCGGGTGTGGAGAAAAGGGAACCCTCCTACACTGTTGGTGGGAATATAATTTGGTGCAACCACTATGGAAATCAGCATGGAGGTTTCTCAAAAAACTAAACTAGAACTACCATATGATCCAGCAATCCCACTCCTGGGCATATACCCAGAAAAGATGAAAATGAATTCTAATTTGAAAGGATACATGCACCCCAATGTTCATAGCATCACTATTTACAATAGCCAAGACATGGAAGCAACCAAAGTGTCCATCGACAGATGAGTGGATACACACAGACACACACACACACACACACTAGAATATTACTCAGCCATGAAAAAGGAATGAAAAATGGCATTTGCAGCAACATGGAAGGACCTAGAGGTTATCATACTCAGTGAATAAGTCAAAGAAAAATATCTTGATATCACTTATATGTGGAATCTAAAAAGATGATACAAATGAACTTATGTACAAAACAGAAATAGACTCACAGACATAGAAAATAAATGGTTACCAAAGGGGAAGCAGGGTAGGGATAAATTAGGAGTTTGGGATTAACAGATACACACTACTATATATAAAATAAATGACAAAGACCTACTGTATAGCACTGTGAACTATATTCAATATCTTGTAGTAACCTATAATGGAAAAGAATCTGAAAAGGAATATATATATATATATATATATATATATATATATATATATATATATATATATATATATACACATATATATGTATATATAATACTGAATCACTTTGCTGTATACTTGAAACTAATACTTCAATAAAAATAAAATTCAAACCTCATGATAAAAAAAGGAGCACTGTTTTTTTTAAGTTAAAAAACCTTAATTTTCATTTATATTTGTAATGGGAAACATTTTAAGTCACTGGGAGGAAGGGGTGCATGGGAACTCCTCCAAATCTACAATTAATCTTTAATCTCATTACATGTAACTGCTGTTGATAGTATCTAAAGAACTGGACCAATGAGGTGTCTGCTCCCTTGGGATATTTAGGATTTAGGATTAAATATCCCAAAGGGACAACAAAGTGTCCCTTTACAATTAAATCTATGCTAAAGTCTTTTAATTATATATATCTTCTCCCCAGACTTGCAACATTTAAAAACAAACTAAAACCAGGAAAGGAGTGAATATAAGAAAATATATCTGAATAGTTGACCATTCTTGATTGGTTAAAAAAAGAAAAATTCTTTGAAAATTCTATTCCCCCTTCCAGTTTCAGTGAAATGTCACAATAAAAACTACTATGATAGAGTCTCAAAAGTAGAATTCTTGGGCTTCCCTGGCGGTGCAGTGGTTGAGAGTCCACCTGTCGATGCAGGGGACGTGGGTTTGTGCCCCAGTCCAGGAAGATCCCACATGCCGCGGAGCGGCTAGGCCCGTGAGCCATGGCCACTGAGCCTGTGCGTCCGGAGTCTGTGCTCTGCAACGGGAGAGGCCACAACAGTGAGAGGCCCGCGTACCACAAAAAAAAAGAGAAAAGAAATTTAGAATTCTTGATAGTTTTGTAATTCCTGGTGCCCTAAAGAGGAACAACCAACATTACTGGGAAAATTAAAAAAACATGAAGTCACCTGGGTTAAAGCATTTATAGAAAGCAAAGTAACTGCTATTTACTAGGGGTTAAAGCATTTATAGAAAACAAAGTACATAACTGCTATTTACTAGTGGGTCAACTAAAAGCCAGGTAATCTGCTAGATTAAAAAAAAATTAAATTTTTGGCTGTGTTGGGTCTTTGTTGCTGAGTGCGGGCTTTCTCTAGTTGTGGTGCACGGGCTTCTCACTGTTGTGGCTTCTCTTGTTGCAGAGCACGGCCTCTAGGTGCATGGGCTTCAGTAGTTGCAGTGCGTTGGCTCAGTAGTTGTGGCGCACAGGCTTAGTTGCTCCGTGGCATGTGGGATTTTCCCAGACCAGGGATTGAAACTGTGTCCCCTGCATTGGCTATTAGATAACAGATATTATCCCTCAGTAATTCCAAGTAAGGAAGTACGGTTACTTTAAAGTAACTTACTCCTCCAAACACAGAGAAGACCTAGGACTAAAGTTGAAACCACGCTAGTAAGAAGTCTGAGCTCTTTTAATTCATTGACCTGCTACCGCAAAGAATTTACAGACAGGTAAGAAATGAACAAAAAGGATCGGGATGCTTCTTTGTATTTCAATTTCAATCTACAGGCTTGACTAGATCCAAGTTCAATTTTTTTTGTTTTAAAGGCAGTGATACCCCACAGGTGCTGTGTATTTCCTATTGCGTCACCTCAGACGCATATCAACACATCTATCTGGTTGCCAACCTGAGGTTCAGCCTGATCCCTTCATTTTAAAGTTCTCCATCAGTTTTCCCCTCATGGTTTTAGCATCCACTGATGATTGGTGCCCAAATATAGTATTTCATAAAGAGTATCAACACAATGTATTTCTAACATCCCTTCTGTATTTATCAGAAGGAATACTATAAAAAAACTTCACTATCAGTTTACAGGATAAGTGGGGACTAGAGGAAAGGACACCACTCCAATGAAATATTGAATATGGGAAATTCTCTAAAGACAAATGACCAAGTTTCAATTAGCAAAGAAATAAAAAGAGGAGAAAAAGGCACATAGTGATTAAGAGATCTGAGACAAATTAGCTATGTGTGGACCCTGACTCGGTACTGATTCAAACTAACCTAAAATAACTCTTTAGACAATCATGAAACTTTATAGACCCTACCAGATAAGGAATTATTTTGTTAGGTGTGATACTCGCATTAGAAACTCATGGTAAAAGATATACAGTACAGAAATATGGATGAAATGGTAAATGACATTTGTACTTAAATGCAACAGGAAAATAAGTTGGGGAACTGATGAAACAAAATTTGCAAAATGCTTTTGATTTTTTAAGCTGGGCTATATATATTTAAAGGTTCATTATTCAACTTTTGCATTTTATTTTTAAAAATCACTAACATAAAACTGGCCACAAAGGCTAGACTGGCCAAGGAGTTGTAAAGCCAACCCGACTTAAAACTTTACCTTCCCTCTATGAAAATATGGAAAAAATAAAACCAATTAACCAACTAATTGGATCAACTCTTTTAAAAATTAAAATTGTTTCTACCTATTTATTTGCAAACGTGCAATCTACTAAGCCAACAATTACTGATGCTATTAATACTGTTAATGACTCATGAATTCTTCTGTTCTATTTGGAAAGGTTGCCTTTTTTTGTTGTTGGCTGCTTGGCATGTGGGATCTTAGTTCCCTGACCAGTGATTGAACAAGTGCCCCCTGCAGTGGAAGCAGAGTCATAATCACTGGACCACTAGGGAATTCCCTGAAAATGCAGCTTGTTAAACAAAGTACTAGATGTTCACATTTACAAATTTTTTAAAACTTATTTATTTTTGGCTGTGTTGGGTCTTCATTGCTGCGTGTGGGCTTTCTCTAGTTGCGGTGAGTGGGGGCTACTCTTCGTTGCGGTGCGCAGGATTCTCATTGCGGTGGCTTCTCTTGAGGAGCACAGGCTCTAGGCATGCGGTCTTCAGGACTTGCAGCACATGGGCATGCGGTCTTCAGTACTTGCAGCACATAGGCTCAGTAGTTGTGGATCTCGGGCTCTAGAGCTCAGGCTCAGCAGTTGTGGCACACTAACTTAGGTGCTTCCGCCATGTGGGATCTTCGCGGACTGGGGCTCAAACCTGCGTCATCCGCATTGGCAGGTGGATTCTTAACCACTGCACCACCCTGGAAGTCCCTGGATGTTTAAATTTAAAATACCTTACTTGCACCAAATTTTGTGGGAATCAGAAATTTCAAACTGGAAATGAGTTAAAAAGCCAGGCCACTGGGCTTCCCTGGTGGCGCAGTGGTTGAGAGTCCGCCTGACAATGCAGGGGACACGGGTTCATGCCCCGGTCCGGGAAGATCCCATATGCCGCGGAGCAGCTGGGCCCGTGAGCCATGGCCGCTGAGCCTGCATGTCTGAAGCCTGTGCTCCGCAACGGGAGAGGCCACAACAGTGAGAGGCCCGCGTACCACAAAAAAAAAAAAAAAAAAAAAAAAAAAAAAGCCAGGCCACTAACTGACAAAGTGTTTCTTCATTCCAGGATGTCAAGGTAAGTTTAAATATAGGTTATCTGCCTATCTACTTAAAATAGAGTATATTTTCAAATTATCATACCATTTTAACCATTTTGATGGTTGAAGCTATGTATCAACTACTAAAGAAAAACGTGAGAAAAATGGAATCCAAGTAATTAAACTATTAGCCATTACATTCATTTCATCCCATTTCACAGAACCATGAACAAAAATCAAACTGAAGTTTTTAACTCAGTAAGGTGTATTATCACAAGAAGGCACAATGCTAGAATCTAGGATATCTGAGTTTAAGTCACAATTCAGCCGCAATTATTAGGAGTCGTGGCTGAGTCATTTCTAATTTCTCTAGCATCAAGCCCTTCAAGATTATTCAGAGGAATAGTTTTCATTTGTACATACTACAAAACTCCACTGGGTATTTTTCTACTGTCAACTGCGTAAGTCAATTTTATTCGTCTACTCCAAAAATTTTGATGAATGCATGGATGAGAACACCTGAGCAAATAAGCACTAGCAGAAACACTGGAAATAACCTATTTAGCTGCACTTTTAAAACTAGGTTTGACGTCAATGGAATTTCTAGAAATAGTAAACTATGAGATATCAAATCATGAGGGAAAATACCCAGTTACAAATGATCCATATTTATACACTGGCCATTCTAAACCTTTCTTGTTAGTGCTGTAGCTCCCAACACTGTCAAATAAAAACCTGGTGCTTTCAGAAATTGAGTCCAGAAGTACAAGGAAAAAGGCAAATAAGAGTAGGAACCTGAGAGTTCACAGAAGATGGGAAGGAAGGTTAGCAGGAGACACTCATATGATACCAGAGGTACCATCCTCACCACTAAACTTTTCTTCTATCCTACCTAATTCACTGAAGTTTCACTTTAATTCCTAAACTTCCATGAATTAGGCCTGGGAACTAGCAAATACCCTTAGTGAAGAATGTAAATACTTTTCAGCAGGGAAAGGGGTTAGCAATCATTAACTTCTTAGTAAGAAAAAGTGTGGATATTTTTCTTTCCTCCTATATCTTGAGATCAGCTACTCGAAAGGAATGAGTTTCTGATGGGGGAGAAAGTAAACATTAATTTGGGAACCTGGAGCACTTGTAGGGAAAGGTCAGGAGGCTTCGGTAGTACAGTGGCACTAGCAGTATGGAAATGGAGAGGAAACTAAAGGATGGCTGACTTCTTAATCTCTATAACGAGATTGCTGTGTTAAGGAAAAACCTTTTCTTTACATCAAATGCTCCTTTAAAAAAAACCTTATAACATATAACATAGTTGAACTATATGTGGACTGCATCAGAGGCCTAAGAATAATTTAGGCAGTGATTCTATGGCAAAACTTATTTCAGCTTTCTTAAATTCCTAGTCAATGTCAGGAACATAGCTTTACTATATGTGCAAATGCTACCAGCGGATCATGTAGAGAAACCCACTTGGTATCACCATTTGTCATACCAATAAATTACATGCATTTTATGTTCAGAATACAGATGAAACTCAAATCTTTGGTAATGCACTTCAGAAATGGGAATACTTTTAACAAAAAACTTTATCTGGATAAGCAATCATGAATTCTACAACAAAAAAATTTTTACCTGGCATACTGATCAATAGTTTTGGTGTTTTTTTTACTAAATTATCATTTACCATGTAGTTTTTTGTTTGTTTGTTTTTTGTGTTTTTGTGGTACATGGGCCTCTCACTGTTGTGGCCTCTCCCGTTGTGGAGCACAGGCTTCAGACACACAGGCTCAGAGGTCATGGCTCACAGGACTAGCCGCTCCGCAGCATGTGGGATCTTCCTGGACCGGGGCACGAACCCGTGTCCCCTGCATCGGCAGGTGGACTCTCAACCACTGTGCCACTAGGGAAGCCCCTACCATTTAGTTTTTCATGTGTAAACAGGTAAGCAGAAAAAAATACCTACAGACAAACAAAAAGTTCATTATGTTAACCAATCAGGGTCTGGAAATTTCTGCAGTTTTCTTCCCAAGTGTTCTCTGATCAAATCATCTTTTTTTTTGTTTTCCAGTAAACAGTAACATAAATACAAATTGTTTAATAATAGCCATAAAGTCTCATAGGCTGAGGTTTAAGTATTTATACTTCATATGGTAAGGAGACAGATATTGGACAATTTCTAGACTCCTGAAGATTTGGCATTAAAAACAAAAACCTCAGTCATCAGAATTCCTATTTCTACGTTTGTGACTAACTACATAAATAACCATTGGAAAACAGGACTTTCCAAGCTAACTTTCCAGGTAGACTTTAATCTTAAACGAAGTGTGTATGTGGTTTTATTAATCTATTACGATGCACAAGTTGGATGTCTTTCCATGAATGCTACTTACCACCACTGACATCAACCAATGAAACAGAACACATTACTTACAATTTAATGAAATTTCAACAGCAAACAGTTCCTATGGGTTTTGGTTTCTAATACCTGCCTACTTAAAGTTAATAATACTTATTACCTGTTCAACAATTACAGAAAAATCTTTTAAAGTTAAGGAAAGTTTGAGGTAAATAAAGAATATTCATTTAAGAATGAAGTAGTCAAGATTTCCTTTTACTCAAAAAAACCAAAAAACAAAACACAAAAATCATTTCCAAGAGTCAACCTCCATGTACAAAAAGGCAAGATCAATCACTGGACACAAAGGATATTCCAAAGGTCTTTAAAAATGGTAATTAATCTCAAAAAAGGAAAATTAATTTTAGCTTTTATATTTCATTCATTATCAAGACCATATTTGCTTAACAAGATAATTATGCAATTGATACAAAACATACAGCATTTACACTTAACTGTACAAAATAATTTAAGGTTTATAAAAATATTAGAATGTTTAGAGTTGACTGACACAGTCTTAAATAATCTCTTCTAGAGAAGTATAGTAAAACCACTGATTTCCATTTTATTTCTTTTTTAATAAGTCAAAGAAAGGATGCTGCAATGCTTCATCCAAGGTAATTCTTTTCACTGGATCATATTCTAACATTCTTTGAATCAGGTCAAACAGTTTCTCATGTTCTTCATCATGACAGAGCATAAATTCCTGAGGGGAAAAATGACTTTGTTTAAGAAAGACAATAAAAAATAGTTAAAACAGGTTTTTTTGTTTTACCTTTAATGGTTTGCAGTGTCTCGTAACATATCTACCAGCAGAACTATGTTCCTCCCAATCTAGCTGATTATGAAGAAAATACTTCTTTTCCTATAGGAAACAGAAGTCTGGATTAAATTTCAAGAAAAAAACCCCCCAAAACCCACATTCTTACCCTGCCCCCACCAGGGGATTGGGGGAAAAGATGGAACCATAGACATCTCTATATATATACATAAACATACAATTACTAAATATCTCAGCAATAATTATATTGGATACCTTATATGGTATTTTTCCTAATCTTGTACCCTCTGAAGTTTTAGTATCCCACCTAAGTTGTACCATATGTGAAACAATGCCAGCGTGAAAAACAGAGGATCCTAGATCCATTCCTGTAAATTCTGATTTCACTAGATCTGGAATGGGGCTAGAAATCGTTAACAATTCCCTGGATGACTTCTGCAGTGAAGCTATGTTTTGAAACCACTTATAGTATTCTTGTCCAAAGACGTACATGTGGTTTGCAACAGTCTGGAGTTCAAATTTAGATAGGACTCCAAAATCAAGCTCTTTTTACTACTCTATGTATTATTTTTAAATCAACCTAGGAAAACATTTATGCAGAGGTTAACTTGCGTATAAAAACACCACTTTATTTACTGGATCACAAAGTAAATATTGCATTATTTTTCAAAAACTTGACTTCATGAAAAAAAAATTCAAAATCTACAGTCTTTGGAATAAGCAATAACAACAAAGATGGCTTTTCTATAGTTTGAGTATAGGCCACTGCATGTACCCAATAAGGACTTTAATCTTAAAAAGCATACCTTGTTTTCTGAATCATGTGTGTTGGTATGGGTCCTAATATACGTTCCATCATTGCCAGGTGTTTTTTACTATGATGAGTCTAAAAAAATAGGAAAAAGAAACTTAGCACTTTCCATTTCCCTACATGCACATAAAAGGAAAACACAAGAAAACAGTGTTTCCAGGACTTCCCTGGTGGTCCAGTGGCAGAGAATACACCTTCCAATGCGGGGGACGTGGGTTCGCTCCCTGGTCAGGGAACTAATATCCCACACGCTGCGGGGCAACTAAGCCTGCCCACCACAGAAAGAGAGCCTGTGAGCTACAAACTACAGAGCCCACACACTCTGGAAACTGCACACCACAACTGGTGAGAGAAAACCCACATACCACAATGAGAGAGAAGCCCACGTGCTGGAATGAACAACCAATGCAACCAAAAAAAAAGTAAATAAATAAATGTTAAGAAAAAACCAAGAAAATAGTGTTTCCATAAAAGGACTAGATTAGACAGCTATACAATTTATACTACACTCTACTTCAAAGATGGAATAAAACTGAATGAGCTACACTGATTGTCTGATTTCTGAAATGAATTGGTACGGTCTGTATAGCTGATTGAGGAACAACTTTTTAAGTATATTTTACTGAAGTACAGTTGATTTACAATGTTCGAATAAGTTGTTTAATGTAAAACAGAACAGTTTTTCCTTATTTGTATTATTTGCACTGTTTAACTGAGGGATGACTGGGAAGATTACCAAAAACCTGGCTACTCATTTTATCGGTTGCTTAACTAACCTCCATTACCCAATGGATAGCAACTTTGTAACACTAATCCTAGACAATAAAAATACAGTCCCAATAATTCTTACAACAACCTTGTGCTAGGAATGTGGGAACATAACTTTCAAAGAGGTTAAGATACTAGCTCAAGCTCATATAGCTCATCAATGAGGAAACCTGAGCTATGAACCCAAGTCAAAACTCATATTCTTAAATTACACAGTAACAGAGCTTTGGCTAAAGTAGAATAAATTGTTAAACTAAATGGTACACTCCTAAGTGGAGGCTGGCAAACTTCTTCTGTAAAGGACCAGATAGTAAATATTTTAGGCTTGGATGGTCACAGATGGTCTCCACCACATATTCTTTTTCATTTTTTAAAGCAGGCATCAGATAGGATATAGTTTGCCAATCCTTGCTCTGAAGAGCAGAGTCTATGTGCAATGCTTTTTAAATCCATTAACTACTGTGCCTAGCACACTGCTTTCAAAATGTTCTTAAGTCATGACAGGAATAAATAATACAAGCTCCATTATCTTCAAAAAGTTCCTTAGTTGACGACTATTTTGGAGGGTGGAATTAAAATATAAACAACATCGCACACCAAAGTTAATAATCGACGCTTAAGATCTCAGAATGATTTACAATCATAAAACCATCTGAAGGATTTTATATGTGTCAGAATGAAGAAAGCATGCACTGTGCTCAACTTTTTCCTTGACCCTATAGCTTACTACCACAAAACCAGACACCACCCCCGAGAAATGTCCGACAGCTATGTTCTAGATATCAAAATTGTCTACAAACTCAGAGTACTTTTAACAGATCTCTACGGAGTAGACAGAAGTTTGGTGAGGTGCCCCATAGCAGTGAACACATATATTCTGCAACAGCCACCTCAGTGACTTATAATTCATCACAGCTTCCTCCCTCCTCATCCTGCATTGCCATAACCTCAAAGCAACCTTGACAGTATTAGCCAGGAACTTCCTAACCACCCTCACCCCATCCAACAACACACCTTGATCAAATCACAACCCTCTTAAAGTTCTCCAATGGTTACACCACTTGAAGCTTTCAAGACTTTTAGTTTTCCGACATAAGCAAAATTATGAGGAAAACAAGTAGAGACCTAAATAACATTTTCTCCTTTTTGTTCTGCCAAGTAAGCCAATAACTATTATCATTTCATAGAAAGAACATTTTAATACCAAAAAAAAACCAGGATTGGTAATTTCTAAATGAAAGCCAGAACGGCAACCCTACAAAATCATTTTCATTTTAGACCGGTCTACATTTGGAAACCACTGACTCCTAGGATAAAACAAATACCTTTCTATGGCAAACAAATCCACTATGAATCAGTACTTGCCTACTCACACCATTTTCCTATTTATCCAAGACACTCCGGCAGCACTATTCATCCTTCCTCAACTAGAGTAGCTTCCTTTATGCCTCTTGCATTTATGAATACCATTTCTTCCTGATATGGCCATCACACACTCTAGTTTTCTGACAAACTCTTACTCTTCCTTATAGCTTGGATTAAACTCCCTACTCCTCAGTGATGCCTTCTCGAAGGAAACTTAACTGTTCCCATTTTCTGGGTTCCCTTCTACATTGTTCCATTATAGCAAGTATCACATTGTACTGTACGTTATCCCATGTCTATTCTGTGTATGTCTTCCTTGAGGAGAGAGATGCTGTCTTTTCATTTTTATACACATAGTGCTTAGAAATGTGCCTAGGGTGTCATACATGCTTAATACATCTTACTGTTTCTGAATTCTTTTAATAAAAGTGCAACATAACCAGAGCTGAATTAAAACTGACCATAGTAACACTAATGTAAATTTATGAAGGAGCATCACAATAAACTGGATCATATGAAGTCAATATGGATCATGTGTTTAAAAGCTCCACATGCAGAATGAATTATGACCATTCACTGAGAGTATTTCATTCAACTATGGTTTTAGAGAAGGATGACTATTTTGCACATGGAAGTTTACATCTTAAGAATAATGACACTATGGCAACTTTCCAATATGGAAACAAAAACTTTAACATGCCTTTATCATTAAAGCTCATTATGAATCAGTAAGTAACATTTACTAAATACATACCTGAAAGACTGTGAAACCAAGGTAATATTCAATAAGAATGCAACCTATGCTCCAAACATCACATGGCTGAGACCAACCTAAAGCTATTTAAAAACAAAACCAAACATTTTATTATGCAACCATTTTTAATTGCCAATACACAATATCTTTTCCTATGTGGGTGCTCTCTTTATATAGCCCATTTAGGAGAATATGATAGTAAATTCAGGGTTTACATTTTTAGTTTTATACCAAACATTATTCAGTATGCTTTCAGAGTCCTCCATATCCTTGTATCAACTTACAGTATTTTAACCTGGGGGAGGAGGCATTTTATGGAAAGTAAGAGGGGTTAGCAAATATTCCATAGTCTCTGAATTGCTTGTGCAATGAGGAGCACTGTTATACCCACTTAACGGTTGTTCTATGAAATTTTACATTTTATTAGTGCAAACATAGGTCAATAATTATCCTCAGAGTGTAATTACTAACCCCTTATCAATTACCATCAGCTTGATATCTGAGTTTATTTCTTCCATTAAAAGAAATAGTAGTGTCACATAAATTATGTAAGAATTATAATGGATATTATAAGCAGTGTCACCCATAAGCAGAATTATACAGATATTTAAAGTTCACATAGAGAGGTATCTATATATGTACTTTCAGGTTGTCTATACATGATCATATATACTTTCTCCTTCAGAATTCTCAATAGTAACATTATGCAGAAAAGAAAAAAACACCTAGCCTTAAGTCTCTATCTAATTAGAAAGGAAAAGAGTAAACCATACAGATGTTTTAACCTTTTAAAGATTAAGTTTTTAATAAAAAAATAATGTACAAATAAAACCTACTTTAAAAGACATTTCAATTACTTTCAGTAGCATTACTGAATTTAAAGACAAAGGAAGAAACAATATATTCAAGGAACTTGACTATGATTTAGCCATTTTTGTTAACCCTCATCGTACTTATCACTTGAACAAAAGGATAATGGAGCATGGTTTCTACTTACAGTAACACATACAAAATCTGCAAATGATAGAGCTTGGATCTAAGATGAAAGTTTTCTTTTCCAGCCACTCCTGTCTCCCAGTCCAGCTTTCTCCCAAGTGACTGTAAACTACCTCATTCTCTTATGGCTCAGCTCTCATACTCTTTGGAATTTCACATCATTCACTTTTACCAACTTCTGTTTACTACCAACACCCAAGTCATGAGACCAACTGCCCTCCTCAGTGGTGGCACCTGACAACATCTTCCTCTTCAACCTAATTCTGCCTTCATCCTCAGGAGTAACACTTCACAAACACACAAAGAACCTTTCTAATCTTCCCATCTGTTCATTTCTTTTCCTAAACACCAATAACCCCAATTTCAGATTTATATCAACTATCCCCAGCCTGGCCACACATGGGACTGTATTATTACTAGGAATCACTGTATCTTACACAATCTAGGAGGAGGCCATTAACTAACTGTAAGATACACCACTGTTTTATGAACCAATAACCAAGAAAAAATGCCGTTTTGTCTTATGTTTCCTCACATGTTAAAATGTGGAGAAAAATCTTCTTCTTAAAATTGATAAAACACAGCAAGTTATCTCTTTTTAAGCTCTGAAAATACCTCTCTGTCCACAATCTCTTCCCACACTCTATTCTTTTACCTTCATTGCAGCCTTCAGTCCTCAACCATGAATACATTTTCTAAACTACTGCAACACAGCAGCTTCTTTCAGACCATACTAAGCAGAAATCCTAGTAACATCACTCTCAAAGATGAGCTCCAAACCTGTGCTATCCTATGTGGTAGCCACTAGCCACATGTGGTTATTTAAATCGAAAAGTTTAATTAATTTAAAATTCAGTTCCTCAGTCACACTGGCTATACTGAAAGTACACAGTAGTCTACGTGTGGCTACTAATGGCTACCATGTTGGATAGTGCAGATATACAACATTTCTATCATCATGGAAAGTTCTACTAGCCAGCACTACATACTATTCTTAATTTCCTGTCCCTTTTACTAATTCTTTAGGTAAACATCATTAGTTTGCTCTCACACTCATATTCTCAACTACCAAGTCCTCTTAGACAAAAGGTAAAAAGTGGAAAAGACTGATTCCACAAAGATGTTTTACTATCCAACCTCGGTTGAAACTTACTTTTGGTGAAGTAATATGCTTATACCATTTAACTATCTCCCAATATCACCTGATCTGAATTATTCCCACTGTCTCCAAGCCCCCAAATCCATCTCTGACTTCCTTGCTCTATCAACATGACTCGGTCTCGAACTTTTCAATTTTGAGGCATAAGATGCGCTCTCCCTCACTGAGTTCCCTTTTATTAATATTGAAAAACCCTGCACCTTAACTAATTTTCCTTTCCATGCTTTCCCACGTCAAAGATGATCAAAGCTCTCCTCTTAGACTAGCCCCTCTTTCTTCTCCTCTTAACCTCCATCCACCCTACATCTAGACGTCTGCCAGCCAAATCTTTAGCATTTTCCCCAGCACCATGCTTTGTGATGAGACGAAAAGAGGTGCCCACATTGCTTCAAAATCACACTGCTGTCATGGACTTAGCCAATACAGCTTGTTCTCTTATGATCTTGTAAGACTGACTTGTTCAAAAAGAACCACCACCTGGAATATCTTTACAGATGATATCACATTTTTCCCACTCAGGAAAAATATTTATAGCAATGTCCAGACAGCTTTTATGAAAACAGAAAACATTTTCTGTACACTGCTAAGAAAATTACAGCTATCCCCCAACTACCTGCCCCCCAATAAAAGCTATAGAGAACAAAATATCTCTTTTTCAATTAAAATATCAGGAAGTCTGGTATCTACTAACCCAAAATGACCTCTGGAGCTCTGTAATGCCGTGTAGATACCAAAGTGCTATGATGTTCATCATCGTATGTTGCACTTCCTAAGTCAACAATTTTGATATCTGTGTTTTGCAGTGTGCGTTCATCACGTTTCTAGAGATACAGTTAAGTAAACACAAAGATCAATAAAGATATGAAATATTTTATAGCACTATCCAAAAGGCTTGCACATGAATTCTCTTTTTGATTTTCAAAATAACCCCATGAGAAAGGCAAAAGATTACCCTTTTTGGGTTAAACGTCAGGATATAATAAGCCTCAAGGTAAAATTCCTTATCCAAGGATCACCAAGCTAAATTAATTTTAAAGACAACTACCAAAATTAAAACAAGTGTAACTTACCATTTTTGAATTATACTTGACTACATAGTCAGACTCCACAAATAAAATATTTTCAGGCTTCAGATCTGTATGGGTTAATTTATTATGATGCAAAACTACAAACCAACAAAAAGACATTATTAGTTTCACTTACAAATTTAATCTGTACCGGGGGAAAGGAGAATTAGTAGTAGAGGTAGGGATCAAAAGTGGTTTCATCTTTACTTGCAACGTGCATTTTTAGTGACAATGGCTTGATATGTTGCTTGTCCAATAAAACCTTTAATTTACTGGTATTTAAAAATTTAACAAGTATACTTACAATTTATTGACTGACAGATCTGATATGCCATTTGCCTGATATGGTCAATTTGAAATGGCAGAAAGCTATTTTCTTTAATGAAATCATAGGTACTAAGTCCCAGGAGTTCGAACACAATACAAATATGACCATGATGATCAAACCATTCTAGCATCTGGACACATCGGCTAAAACAGATCAGAATACAAATAATTCAGTTCACAGAATTCTGATTATTTCATGTAACATAATGGATCACAGTTCCAAGTTTATTACTTACAAGACATTATTGGGATCAGTACTATTTAAATGCTCTAATACTTCGATTTCTGAATGAGCTGCTTCATGATATTGTCCCATATTTTTTATGATTTTCACTGCTACATGTATGCCACCCCTTTAAAACAAAATGAAAATGGTAAATGTACAGAAGGGCGTTGAAGACATGTATCCTCTAAAGCAGCTGTCACCAACCTTTTTGGCACCAGGGACCGTTTTCATGGAAGACAATTTTTCCATGGTTGGGGGGAGGGTGTGATGGTTCAGGTGGTAATGCAAGCTAAGGGGAGCAGCAGATGAAGTTTCACTCGCTCGCCCACTGCTCACCTCCTGCTGTTAGGCCCAGTTCCTACCAGTCCACGGCCCAGGGGTTGGGGACACCTGCTCTAAAGCATCATCTTGTTAAGTACCAATCACTCTATGCTATTTTCCTAAATAATCTTTCAGGGTATATTATAGCAGATCTATAAACATTTTTTCAAAACATTATGACAAAATATACATTATACAGAGTGATGATTTCTCTTAATACTTATGAACATTAATGTTTGTTTCCAAAAGTTTAAATTTACCTAGATTTTATAAGTAGTTTTTTTTAAAAAAAGGATAAAAATATAAACCTTGAACATACTACTGCTGAAAACATTTACTCATTCACCAGGCTAGACAGACTGTGCCAGATGTTGCATTGGAATCACTGTTAAAAAGAGCTTGTCCCATGTACCTCACAGACTAATGGAAAAGACAGACACTTGAACAACTTATCATAAGGTTAGAAGTGCCTGGTATAAGGAATAGAGAGAAGAAAGAGCCTAACCATCAGAGATAGGGGAGCTCAGACTTCCTCAGAGAAGAAAGACAACTATCAGTTTGTTAGATAATTCTGGCAAAGGAGACACCATCAATAAGTCATCAAGCCAAAAAAATGTTTAGTGCATTCACTGATGCGAATAGGTATAAATAGCAACAATGTATGGCAGCGTGTTTTAGACCGGGGCATCTGTAGTACTTCCTAAAAAGTGCAGAGGGAATTCCCTGGTGGTCCAGTGGTTTATGACATGAGCTTTCACTGCCGTGGGCCCAGGTTCAATCCCTGGTCGGGGAGCTGAGATCCTGCAAGCCACGTGGCATGGCCAAAAAAAAAAAAGCTGTAAATGATTTTGAGGAAAAGGATTTCCAAATCTTCAGCTTCCTTCTGACCTCTCTTCTAAACCTGATCTTCTTGAATACAAGCCAGCAGTCAACCCTGCATTTTTCACTATGGCCTTCCCACATTACAAATGAGAACCCCATGCACGTGAAATTAATATGGCAAGGTTTGTGCACCAGGCTGTTTATAAAAAAGAAAAAAAATTCTTTGAGGCAAAAATTTTTCTAGTGGCTGGATAGCAAACCTATTCCGAACTCATTTCTTTTGACAAGGTCCCAGTGAAGTTGTGGGCTGATATATAATCATCAAAATAAATTTTTAATGATTTATCTCCCTATGATGTATAGCATATATCTCAAGACTTAAAAGAATTACTATAAAACTGCTGTGACAAAACTTCTTCTAGTCTCATCTATTTCATCATATGGACAAGTTTTCTAACTGCTAATATGCTATAAAAATGAACAGTGCTAATAGCTATAAAAATGAAAAATGGATAATGGTGTTAGCTAATGCTACTATTGTAATCATATTGCAGTATATAAATGTTTCAAACCAACTTTATACACCTTAAACTTATAAGCTTTCATATTACTTGTCAGTTAAAAAAAAAAGAAAAATGGAAACTTAATGTTAAAACAGTAAGATTTATCTATGGACACAGGAACTCATTTTTCAAAGGCCCCAACCATCTCAATAAAAGATATATTTTCAATTACATTGTATGTTTCAGGTCTAATAAGTATCAAAATTTGTAACAGATTTGTACTTGATCAATTGAATACTATTCATTGGAATATCTCAAATACTCAAGTCTTGGAACCTCAAGAAATTTTTAAAAGACCTAAATGGGACAACTAGTGAAATGTGAATCAGGTTGTAGATAAGCTGGCAAAACTTGAAAATACATATAACATGTAAATATAGAGAATGATTAAACACTGTAAAATGTTAACATTTGTGGAATCTGGGTGAAGAAGAGATGGGAATTCTTAGCAACTTTCCTAAGTCAAAGTATTTCAAAATATCTTAAAATTTTACTTTATGTTCACATTTTTGTCATAGAGAGGAAAGGGTGATAATAAAAGATATTTAGGATAATACTCTTTATGAAAAGAGAAGTAAAAGTTAAGTTCAAGATAAAGCATTTCTAAGTATTCAAGCAAACTTTGTTCATGGATGACAGGAGGTATCAAGCTGTTGTATTTAGATTCCCCCAAACATATTTAGAAAGAGAAATATGTTTTTTTAAAAAATCAGCATTTACAATAAGCTGGAAATTACATCCTCAACTATTTTATGATGAAAAGTTGAGATGTCAATTTAGAAATGTGCAGTTTCCACTAAACTGTTGTAAGACGTTCACTTACAAAAAAATTTGCAACCGCAGAATAGAGATCCTAGAGGAAAACATGAAAATGAAGCAGAGAGGGTCAAATAACAAAAAGTTTAGTATAACTCATTAAAGAATCTGGACTTTATTCTGTAGGCTTCAAGTAATATAATTTATTTATAGTTTGAGAAGCTAATCCTAACGTGCAAATATTATCCTTTGGAAATAAAACTTTTTCAACCAAGAAGATTAGACATGCTAATTTATTGTCTCTGCAATTCAAAAGTAGGGTAAAGCACTCCAAATCTCTTATAGAAAGCCAAGGACCTAAGTTCTGGGAAAGTCTTCACTTGAACACTGACATTAATTTCAATGAACTCCATCTGATAAAAATTTTCAGCATTCTTGGTCAAAATCCATACTTATGGTAAATAAATCATACACAGTTCAAGAACTTTTGAATACTTATACCTCCCAGGAAAACACATAGCTACCACTTAAATTCCATTTCATCTAAATTATGGATCCTTCTCCACCAAAAATATCAGAATCTTCAAAAAAGAAAAACAACAAACTTACATGCCATGATCAATGCACTCTACAACTCTGCCAAAGGTCCCTTCTCCCAAAGTGTTCACGATTTCATCTAAAGTGAGGGGGGAGAAAGAAGTGTAAGTACATGAGTACAAATTATCAGTTATTCAAATAATGAATGCTTAAGTGTGGAATTTTTTCAAATGCTCTCTATTAAAGCATAATTAAGGTTCCAGCACTCAAATTATTTTATTTTCAGCTGCTACAAAAATAACTTAGATAGAGCTATCTTTCTTGCTCTAATCTCAAATTCCACTGATTATTTTGGAACTTTAGAGTAGAAATATTTAAACTCTATAGAAAAGAAGAAATACAAAAGAACAACAAACAAACCCACAAAAAACAAAACAAAAAAGCAATGAAGAGTTCTTTAGCCCCCCGCTGACAAACTATTCTTAAAAAGATTATTCTGTCTGCAAAGTTTAAAAAGTGTTGAAAAATATTCTATACATCTTGCTTTTAGAACGTCTCCACTTTGACAGATAAGGTGACCCTCTTCATCATCTTCTATACTCCTGGATCTTTTCCTTTGGTGGCTCTTCTGGAACGGCAAGTGGGCAGCACCAAGATCGTCCAGCCAATCAATATAGCAGAGTGAATTCAGGGCAGAATATGCAATTCATTCAGCGGGGAGATATTCAGGCATTCAGATAAGAACCAGGCCACGAACAGTTGGCAGGAGCAATTTCAAATTCAGTCCCCAGAAATTCACAGGACACAGTTTATGTTACAGAAGAAAAACATGGCAAGATTTTCAGATAAGTTACTTAAAGTGGCAATAGAAAAAACAACACAATTGTCTCTAAAATACTGACTTAATTGAAGTCTGAAATTTAAAGAATGCAATGTCATGATCTATTAATCTCGTTATAAAATAGCCTATGCTGTGAGTTGAAATGTCTGGTTTGGCAGGAAAATGTTTTAAAATGTCAAGATTAGTTCAAATTGATACTGAGCAATATTTTTAAACATACTTATTAAAATAAAAGGGGAAAATAAAGGCTAATGTCAATGTTTGATCTAATCAATGATAGTTCTACTGAAGAAAACTTGGGGAGGAAAATAATAATTCATAGTTTACTGCAAACAAGTGAAGATTCATGAGTGTAAAAAAAAAGGCAGGCTTTCTGGACAATAATTTCCCCTTCAGCACCCACTTTCAGAACTCCAATGGAACTAATTGCAGATTGTGCTATACACAGGGTAAGTATCCACCAGTGCAACTTTCTACATTTGTCTCCAAGTACTGGGAAAGGGGTTTCTTTTAAAGTAAAAAATGTTTAAGATGAAAGAAAAGATGGGTGCTTCATCTTTTCGTATGATTATGTTATAAAAGATAAAAATATTTTTAACATTAAAATCAAGAACCTCATGATCTGGTCTGCAGAAAATGAGTAAATGTGGGCAAATGAGGACTAACTAATAAATGCAGATTAGTTGTAAGAATTTGGAAGTTTCCTTTAAGGATTCAAGTAATATAAACACAATTATATTCATATAGTATTATAAACTTTTTCAAACTTATTGGCTCAGTAAGAGCTTTTACACACAAATAAGTATCTACCCAAAATAAAAACAAAATCAATCATACCGAACGTGACTGATTACTTGAACATTGTCTATTACGCTTCTTTTTAGGACTGCTTCTCCAGCTTCGGACTGAAGATTTACTGCAGTGGATTCGATAACTGCTTTCAACGTCTCTGTGATAACGTCTAGGAACATATCTTTTGCAGTAGTCATTTCTGTATTCATCAATGTTAGGAACATATCTTTTGCAGTAGTCATTTCTGTATTCATCAATGTTAGGAACATATCTTTTGCAGTAGTCATTTCTGTATTCATCAATGTTAGGAACATATATTTTGCAGTAGTCATTTCTGTATTCATCAATGTTAGGAACATATCTTTTGCAGTAGTCATTTCTGTATTCATCAATGTTAGGAACATATATTTTGCAGTAGTCATTTCTGTATTCATCAATGTTAGGAACATATCTTTTGCAGTAGTCATTTCTGTATTCATCAATATTAAGAACATATCTTTTGCAGTAGTCATTTCTGTATTCATCAATGTATCTCTGGTCCCGATAATATCTCTCATTCAAGAACCTTGCTTCTAAATAATGACTGCAAACACATTACAGGATTTAAAATTACTCTCTTCATTCTAGAACATTTTAACGTTTAACCACATTTTAACGTGGTTAAAATAAAACATTCTCTCAAGAATTCCTGGTTTCAACAGCTAACTCAATAAAAGAAAAAAATACAAATTGATGAATTAGAATTTGTACTTAACTCACAAAACTTAAATAATTTTACTTTAACCAACAAGCAAATGGGTACATATATCTCTATTAATATATACTGCTATGAAGGAACAAACCTTGGGTCAAATCATTCAACATATTCAGTGTTTACTTGATTAAGTGTCCCTTTACCTTCTGGTGAAAGTTAAGACCAAAAATTCACAAAACTGCTCTTCTGAAATTCATCAATCTTATGATATATGCATCTGTAACTAAGCTCTCTTCCTTTTTGCAGAGCCACACACAATATGAGGCAGGCAAAACAGGATTCCTTTACTTCTTAATGTAAGTTAGGTATCTCTGGCACACAGAGTTCTTTCACGAAAGGTGTATTAGAGCTAAAAGGAATCTTAAATATATTTCAGGCCTTTCATTTTACAGATGACTACACTGAGATCCCTAGAAGGAAAACGATTTGCCATGGTTGTAGAGCACATACTAAATCCTATTGTATGTGCCAGTATTATTATACACACCACCTATTCCATCTCCTCTCCTCTATTTCGAGCTTCCTGTATCTTTCTGAGAAATAGACAACACAGTTTTTGAAGGCTGCTTCATGTGCCAAAAATAACTAAAATATATCCCCCTCAAATGAGAAAAGGTTCTAGTAATTGCTTGCTTAGGATTTCCCAACCCCCTACTTCCCTTTGCATTTTGAATTTCCTGTCACTCCTGCTTGTGAAATAGACAAGAATTCAGGGAAAACAGCATCATCTGGTGCCATAGTGCTTAACTTCTTTTATTTATTTATTTATTTTTTTTGCGGTACGCAGGCCTCTCACTGTTGTGGCCTCTCCCATTGTGGAGCACAGGCTCCGGATGCACATGCCCAGCAGCCATCGCTCATGGGCCTAGCCGCTCCATGGCATGTGGGATCCTCCCGGACCGGGACACAAACCTGCATCCCCTGCATCAGCAGGCGGACTGTCAACCACTGTGCCACCAGGTAAGCCCCATAGTGCTTAACTGATGAATCTACAGATCCCTTTGAAAATCTAATTGAGAGGTATGGACCCTCTCCCCTAAGAAATGCACAAATGCGTAAACAAAACTTGGCAAGGAATTTCAGAGATCATGGACCTCAGGAAGTCAGTGGATTCCAGTTAAGTAGCCTTGATTTGATGGAAAGAAAAAGACAGAGTCAACTGACCCAGTTTCCTGTCCCCCTCTCTACCTGGGATGAGTATCCTTTTCAACAGTGTGAAGATTCAAGAGGGATGCACGTGGAGCACTGAGGGAGAGAGGGGACACCTGCCCAGTCAGACACACCAGCTAAAATAATCCTGACAAGCAATGGAGTGACAGATGTTAACTAGACTGCCCTCACTAACCTCGTTCTTTTTCCAGAATATGTTGTCATTCTTTTTTCTCAGGAGGCTGGTTTATGCAAAAATAAAGGTGAAGCATCTCTAAAACTGCTACTCAACAGGGCTGGCATCAAATCCAGGCTGGGGAGATGCAGAAACCCCCTTTCCCCAGTGTCAGCCTTAAGTTCTAGCCATTGGAGAACCAACTCAGGATATTAGGGTCTAAATCTGGGTCTAAGTCAGGGATCTGATGAGTTGCTTGGAACCGTTAAGGGAGAGATCTACAATACGTCAAACTAGAAATTACCATACTCTAAAGGGCATGTGTTTAATTCTGTAAGGCATCCTTCCCATAAAAGTCTAAAATGTATCAGAAAACTCTAACACTAATAATCCTTAGCTGGACTAGTGCATGAAATTAGAGCTGCTGATAATCCATAAATAATCTATAGAATAACAAACATGGAGTGAAGTAATACTATGAGGATAAACTAAAAAGATGAGGACCTCTTCAGCCTACAACAACCGAGCCTTAGAGATTATATAAACAAAGTCTACAGAATTATAAAGGCTATATGGACAGAGTGAACAGGATGAACAGACTGATTGAATTTCTAAAAATAGTCACTGAATGTCCAGTGAATATTTCACTGTAGTTCTTTAAAACAGCCAAGACTAATGAGGCTATGGGCATTCGTTTCTATTTCCACACAGGTCCTGTGGAAGATAAAAAATATATGAGGCAAAATCCCTGCCAACAAATAACTGTTCAATTTGAGATTACTCACACAAAAATAAAACAAAACTCAACCATGCAGGAAATGCCGAAAGCCTGGATATGAGTGCTTAGGAGAAAAAACTCATAATGCTTAAAATGGTCAGGGAAGATTTCGTGAAAAAGAAGGGAAGAGTTGCATCTTATAGGGACATCAGGATTTGGATAAAGTAGGAAGTAGAAGTGGTGCCAGGAAAGAAAAATGGCATATGACCATCTTACATTTATAGAGTACTTTTAGCCAGAATGGTTTAGAGATGAGTTTGTCTACATGTTACTTAGGAAATAGTAAGTAGACAATTTCAGCAAGAGCAATTTTCACATAGGGGAACATAGGCAAATAAATAAGCTGGGAACAGATCATCCAAAATCTTGCATGCCAGGCTAAAGGGCTTAAAACAGTGTTTCTCAAAGGGTGGTCTGTTTATTAACAATATCGAAATACTGAATTTTTAAAAATGAAGATCCCTGGACCCCAGGTCAGACTCACTGAATAATCTGGTAATATGCATTTTAAACATACCTCCAAAGTGATTCTATTCACACTAAAGTTTGAGAATCACCGGTTTAAGGCTTGATACTCTATGTTACAACAAGACATTTAAGGATATAAAATGTGTTCACAGTGTTCACAGCCACATCAGTCTTCCTGTGTAGAATTAATTGATTAAGCTTGTAGGAAGGGAGCAATTCACAGGCTACTTACAAATCAGAAAGAAAAGACACTCTGAAATATATAGGAAAAAAGGTAAGATAATTGATATACAATAAAAGCGCTGATAAATCATAAGAAAAATATGCTTTAATAGAAAAAATAGGCTAAGAATACAAAAATAATGTTCACAATCAACTAGACTTCAATTAAAAAAATATTCAAGTGTTCAATAAGCACATGACAGAGGACAAATTCAGCAGAAATTTAAACATTCAAATGAAAAGAAAACACTATTCTTGGCATTTCAAAATACACAAGACTAGTGACAGCATGTCGTAGGGAGTGTAACTTGGTACAAACTTTCTAGAAAAATATGTGGAAAAATATGTGAATATGTAGCAAGAGCCTTATAAGAGGTCACACCCTTTCACTTGAAACTGTCCCTTCTTAGAACCTATTTTCAGGAAATATTCAGAGGCAAAGATTTGTATACAAAGATATTTTTCAGAAGAAATAACTTTACATCCAAATGAGGGACTAGCATCCTACCAAGAGTACCTTCTTTATATGCTTCTGTATTTTTCATTTTTTTTCCAATAATTTTACAAAAGAAAAACTCTTATGAAGATTTGAATCTTGAAAAAGACTATTAGATTACTCCAGATTACGGAGAGCAATTACCACCAGACATCTCTGGTGCCAATATCAAAGAAGAAACTATTGGCCTAGTGGTTATTGCACTGACTCAGTATCATCTTGATGTGGTTAATTGTGAATATGAATAACTGTTCATCATTCATATCACTTCCTTGCGACACATACAATGCATAATAAATCCATGAATGGTTAGTACTATATGTTAAGGCTTACAGAGTATTTTGTAGTTATCATAATATAGGGTACAGATATTCTTGTATAATACATTAATTAGCTCAGGTCATTGAAATCCTGGCATAGATTCTCCCTCTTCCCTCCATATGATAGTGTGTGAAGAATGATTAGTCTGCACTGATTAACAACAAGCTCACTGTTCTACAGAACAAGTCTGTTTTGGCATGGAGAAGGAAAAAAATTGCATACTGGTTTTTAAATAACACCAGTTGGCTAATTTAGAAAGCAATCTGGCAAACAGTCCCAGTGGAACATCTGCACAAAACAAGGAGAAAACATAGAACCACCAAAAACAAATGAGAAAGGGAAATTAACGGAGGACAGAATGAAAGAAACTCTATTCACCTAGGCTTTGTTTAATCATTTAGGAACTTGAAAAATTCCTTCAATTCTATATAAACGTAGTACCTCCAAATTTTACACTGGTAAGAATACAACAGAACAGGACACATGCCATTGGAAATTTTTAATGAGGTCCTTCTTACAACAGCCAAGCTTCTAAAAATCCCAAACATATCCACTGGCCTTATCTACAAATATAACCTGTAGAATACAGTATAAGCAACTAATCCCCAACACACTTTAACATTCTCACACACCACATGCTATTTTTCCATCTGGATGAACTCCTCCCGACCCTTCATTAGCTCTCATTTGTGGAACCCTAAATAAGTGCCCCAATGTACAGCTCTCCCTACTACATACAAGTTAAAGGCACCCACTGGTCCTTTAATCACTTACTTAACTTTCGTGTGTCTCATTTCCCACAACTATATTACTGGCAGCTGGGACTCCAGCAACTGTTTCCTACAGCTCCCAAATGTACACGGATATGTGAGAGTAGGAACTCTGTTCTATTCACAGCAGTGTCTAGCATATAAGAGGCACTCAGTAAATATTTTCTGAATGAGTATTTGTTGACTGATTTATAAAACAATCTGACAGATGAAAGCTATATAAGCTAATGACAAGTCATTACAACTATTAGTGTTAAAATGGTACTAGTTCAAGCGTAATTTACCAATAAGATTCTTTAAGCTGGTGATGTGGTTTACAATGTCTGTTCTCTTGTGTACTACTGTGGGATCTCCTTTTCCGTTTGTGACTTCCACTGTAGCTTTCATGTCCCCAGCTTTCTCTGTTATCCCAGTCAGGGCAGTGAGTTCTTCTGGAATGCCTCATCTGTTAATGGAAATGAAAAGTGAGTTGTGGAATTTACAGATGGTTATATTTAGTAAATAAAATATTTCACATTAATATTAATTAAATAGAAAAAAACCAGCACATGGGGTCATACAGGTTCTAAAATCTTCATAGGTAATGGTTCCCAAGGCATGGAGGCACTATCCCACTGGTATGTCAGATGATTCTAAGTGGCATACACACCTAGAACTAAATGATAATACTGTGAGACCTTAATGCATTTTCTTTCCATTCTTCTGGATAAATTCTCAGCTTGGTGCATATCTTCAACTAACACTGGCTAACTGCCATTTTTTAAAAAAGAGTCAGGATTCAGGCTTACAGCCTTCAGTAGACAACAATATCTAGCTAGAAATTAATAACTTTTTTGGTTTTATTTTTATCATTACCTTCTTTCTATGGTAAATTATTACTAATCTCTTAAGTTATTGATATAGTCAAATTATTAAGTTATTGATGTTAACTTTAAATGTGAACTAATTTAAAACAAATATCACAAGTGTCATGCAGCTTTGTTGAAATACTGTGATACAAATAACTGAAGTCAGAGAAACACTTAGGGATAGAATATAGGAGATGACTGTTTATTTTCAGATCATCCTGCAACCATTCTTAAAATTAAACATATTTGTTGTAGATCTGGGGTGACTAAAGAAATGAACCTATAAGGATGAATATGGTCACACTGAAATCAGATAATTGTGACAATTCCTTGGCTCCAACTACATCCTCACAGGTTCCATTCAGGATCAGGATCTGTGTTCTAACAATGTCATCCCATTCTGCCTCTTCAAATCTTAATTCTTTCACAAAGCAGTCAAGTTTTTAACAGTGATGTCCAAACTGTTGAAGAGGGTGAGGTTCACAACTCAGCAAGGAGCTGAAAACAGGTAAAATGGAGCAAAACCAACTTAGTTAACCTCCTTCAGTTAGCCCAAATGACTCAGTAACAAGCAAACAAATTCAAGTAAAAAATTTAAAAGATTTCAAATGAATTAAAAGACTTTAAAATGAGGCATCTCCTGGGAGGTATTCCCTAAGAAAATGTAGGTATCATGCCATCAGGGACCGAAGCCACCAAATATTTAGATCTTTTAACTCACTTCTCTTGTTGATTCTTAGGTCCAACAAAAATCCTAAAACTCTAGTCAGGGTTCTCACTGGAAATTGATAAGTGAGCATTCTGATTTACATAGTCATTTGAATATGGGAAACTGAAATAAATGACATTACAAATTAACCTGAGCCAAAAGACCATCAGAAAAGCCATCAAAAAAATTATATTTCTAGTGGAATTCTTCTAACCCTTCAATTACCCAAATTATATTTTAACCACATAGGAACTCTTTAAAAATGTTTAGTTAAGCATTCTTAAATCATAGCAAGCAAAATTACAACATCTGATGACTGAGGTTTATTACTATGATTATTATAATGCATTTTTTGCAAAACACGTGTGCCTGCTTCAGTTTTGTTTTTTTCCTTCTACTATCAGTAGGCCATAACTAGCTCACCAAGGCAGAATTCTTAAATAACCACAGTTATCAATATGCAAGTATTAAAATAAGCATCTTGGGAGAGCCAAAGGTTTTTATTTCTCTAGCCAAGTTCATTACTTTAAATTTAATTCAGCTGTTAGGAAGCTGTCCCCCCCACCACCACCACTACTGTTCAGAGATATTTTCTCAGGGGGCCAAGAGAAGAATCCCAGATCCAGGTTATACAGATTAGGTTCCTTCGCATACAAAAAAAAGAAAAACTATCTAGAATTATCACACTATTTCTTAGTAACAAAGAATCCTACATGTTAGAATCATTGGACGTCCTTCAATAAAAACATCAGATACAATAAACATCAGATGTTTATATCCATCTTAGAAACCTGATTCTCTACTGCCCTTTAACACCCTATATTACCCAACAATTTGACGTTATCTATATAAAAATATCTATATAGGTTAAAGTTATGATTAGATGGCTCCAAGAGTACTGTATGTAATGGATAACAAGAAGCCTGTGGGTGTATGTATGGAGCACAATCATACAAAGATACCTATAAAATAAGACCAGGTGGTTGACGTGGTCAGTTTGGAGCGCTGTTTCCTAAGAATAGTATAAGCATTTCATGGTTACTTAAGTAATCAAGGACAGGGTGATCCAAAAGTATCAGAAATGCACATCTGATGCAACAATACTATGCTCCACTTTAGGAAAAAAACAGTTTGCACAAAGGATGAGCCTCTCCGTATTGACCTCTCACAAGCACAAGCTAAATTCCACCACCTGGACTTGCAAACTAGCAGTTCCTCAGACGCCCAGTCCCCACCCCCTGCCTCTCCACCAGGGCACCTGGCCAGGGCCTTTGGCGCACTCAGAGGCAGAAGTCTGACCTCGGAAAATCCCAGAATGCTACAAACGGCCGAGGCCAGGGACCCAGAGTAAGGCTTGATCTAGGACAACACTTGCCCCAGGAGGCTCTTGCAGGGTCTCACTCTGATCGGCGGGACGGGTCACGGGCCTAAGGAGCCGTGATATGAGTGGCCTGGCCTCTCTGAGACGAGTCAATGGCAGAGCCGAGGCCTTTCCGCCCTTGGATTTTAAATCTACCATGACACCGGGGCAACTTTAGGTTTCAAATGCCACGAGCAGAGCTGTGCCCCGAAGAAACCCCGGTCACCGAGGCCCCGAATCCCGTCGTTTTTCTGACACCTAGCTTTCGAGACCTAAAAGACTGGGAAACCGCCCAGCCCAGAACACCCTATCCGAAACCTTACCTCCTCAAAAGCAAAAGGCCCTTTGGCCAATAACTGTCACCAAACCGCCGTCTTCTCTCCCTGTCGCTGCAACAAACACCCTACAAAATGGCGGCAAAACCATCTCCCCAAAACCCCACCGTCGGCCTCTAGCGCCACTTATATAGGACGAAGGCGCCTATGTAACAGAGCTCCCGCGCTCACGCCCCTCCCCTAAGGGGCGGGGTCAAGCTTGACGTCAGGGCTGCACCCGGCCCTCCACCGCGCTGCTGCGTGGGCAGAGCAGTCCCGGCCCCGAGATGTGCTGTGGCTGAGGCGACTCCTTAGATTGTTTTCGTTGCGGGAGAACCTGGGTGAAGTCAGGAGGAGACGACTTAAGCCTGTGGCAGGTGTCTGCTGCTACTCGAGGAGTTATTCTGAATGCAGCACCTCTCAGCAGAGCCAACCTTAGCTCCGTTCCCTGCTCTCCCGCCCCAGTGGGCCGCAGCACGGCTGAACTGTCAGGCAGAGCCACCGTGCAATAGACAAACCCCTAACCGGCTCGGTGCTAGGCCCAGGCTGGTGCTGGGGTTAGCTCAGTGAACGCGATTGTGTAGTCCAGCCCGCTTGGAACGTCCTGTCTAAAAATGGATTCTGATAAATAAGATGTCTTAGGAAACAAGCTCAGAGGTGCTTATCTTTTTAAGGCCTGTGTTCCTGATAAAAACAAAAAAATAAGTTTCAGTTGAGACTCCTTACAAAATTTTTCCTGTTGTGGTCCCTGCCTCCTGGGCAGATTCGGTAGCTGGAAGTTTCCCTAACAAACTTTTCCCCATTATTTATTCCTGTGAGTCAGTTTTATTTAACCAATGCAGAGTAATGTCTGAGAGCTAGTGAGCCCCGTTAAGGGGCTTGCTTACCTCAAATAAGGTATTTCACAGTTCTAAGGATCCCCAGACAGTTTCCCTTTGTGAGCGTGTAGAGTGAGAAGAGAGAAGAGGGCCAAAATCTGAGCCCTGGGGAGCACTTAAGGGACAGAGGAAAAGAGCCTGAGAAGGAATGATCAGAAGGAGAGGAGAACCAAGAGTTTGGTGTCAGAGTAAGCGAGAGAAGGGTTTAAATGAGGGAAAGGCTGACAGTGACAAATGCTGGGAAGGAGTCAGGTAGGGTTGGTCCTGAAAAGTGTCAAGGGGATTTTGTGTTCTGACAAACATTCAATGGATAAAAGAGAAAGTCAGAAATCAGATTTGGGAGGGCACGGTTGGACTCTTGCAGGCATAAATCCAATAGCATGTGGGTTTGTACCTTGTACCTTGTTAGGTGAAAGGAGGGCCCTGTCATTTCATGATCTAATATTGTAGAAAACTTGTGCCACCTACTTTGGATAAATTGAATTGTTATGGAGATTGTACCCCATGTTAAGAAGTGAAGAAGTGAAGTTGAAAAGATAATTGGAAAATTGGAAGTGAAAATCCTTTATGCTGTAAATGAAACAGACGTTATTCTCCTCACCTGGAATAGCCACCATTTATGCATCTACAATTGTAAATCTTACCCATCCTTTGAGGTCTGTCTCTAAGATGCTATCTCTGACTACATGAGTTCCCACCCATCTCCCTGCTCTTGACTACTCTGGTTAGAGATGAGGTCCTTAATCAGTTGGCCAAGGCACACTGGTGTGCCTGGAACCACCAAAATATGATGACCAATTTTGCCCATAGTGTGAAATGTATTGGTTCTACAATTGATTACACCTACTATTTCAGGGACATCTATCAGTTGGAATGTTTATCTGAGTAGACTGGGCCATCTTGCGAGGTAAAGTGGGACTCAGCTTGAGGCATATAGAGGCATAAATTAAGCTGGCAGCAAAGAAAAGTTCCCCTTTTTTCCTGGCACATGAAGGATCTTTGTCTTGTGAGGCTAAAAGAGAATGTGGTCAGGACAGTGCACAGTTTTGCTCAAACAACAATATAAAGTTAAAAGACAGCCAAGTGGAAAGGCCCCCTACAGAGGGATTTATAGACATCACAAAACAACGTTACCCAGTAGTGGAGTCTGCTTTGTAGTTGCTGCTATCTTATTTTAGTGTCATTTTGAATATTCAAGTTTGTCTGCCACTTAAATATTAAGGTCTAATATTTGAAAGTGTGTCATGATCAGGAGGAGGTCGACATGTATGGTGCTCCTATTTACTCTCTGTGGCTTATGTGCTTTGACTGGAGACAAGGACCTGATTTATACTCTCTTTGGTATCTCAGTGGTACAACCCAGTACATATTTGTAGGTTGTTTATGGAAGCTGCTTTTGGTTGTTTTGCTCAGTTGGGTTAAGTTGGATTAAATCAAAGGTTGAAATTTACTCCCAGAATCCCTGGGCCAGTTGGCTTAATAATCTTACCTGGCACCTTAACCCTTTCTATTAAGTCAGTTACCTGGAAAATGAATACCTTGTATCAGAGGATTTAATAAAAAGTCTGTCTAATTTCTCAGAATCTACTACTAACACCCTAAAAACTGTCTAATCTGGTAACTTTGTCTTAACACAAGAACAAGTATGTCTAAGAAATCCTTAAGTTAAACCATATATAAAGAAAATCTTAGCTTTGAAGAGCAACCAGAGGAATATTCTTATCATATATTCTAGCACAGACATTCTACAAGTTTAACTTCAGATATAGGAAACAGTCATCTCTGAAAGCAGAGTTCCAGAGTAAAAGTCTAAATTGTTGTGTAAATTACGTTTAACAAAAGACTGTCAGCTATATGGAGAAATCTTTACAAAGGTATAAACCTTTATGGGTTTATAATTTCTAAGTTGCTATTACTGATAATTACCAATCTGTATTTAATTAGATTTTTTGTGTTTTTAGCTATCAATTAAATACTCATGATGTGCTAACTACTTTGTATACATGATCTCATTTAATAATCTAAACAACACTGTAAAGTGATCATTGGTTACTTGCTTGCAGTCAAGTTATCAAGTACCAGAACCGAGATTCAATCTCAGGACTTACTTGCTCCAAAGCTCTTGTGTTTAACCCGTTCTACTGGCTGCTTCAACTCATACAGCAAAGTACAAAGCAACTTACTTTACTTAGTCATTAGGGAAACCAGGCTGAGTTCATCTTTCAGCAAGATCAAAGGAGTTCGTCTTAAAAAAAGCACTTTTCAAGGTGATATATCATCAAGGGCTCCTCATGATGAAACAATGACTCAGTTTATCTCCAGCACACCAAGGTCATCAAAGGTCCCAGGGTGCCTTATTCACTGTTCAACAGCAAGTCACAAAGGGTCTCCCATGCATCCCATGCTGCCTAAGATGGATAACATCCCAGGTTTCTCCAATATTTCCTGAGACTGGTTGTGAGGAGAGTCACACAGCACACCATGAAGCAGGATCTAATCATCAAACAGTGCCAGAAACATTCCCTGATACACAGTGCACTTTGCAGTGTATCAAAGGTGGGGAATGGAGGGGTGCCAGGAGTGATTTAATTCAGAGGTTCTTTTGGGAATAGGATAAGCTGATCTTTCCAATCTCCTTGTCAATTTTCACTACCTCTAATGAAAGGGCTTTGGAACTAGGTTAATAAATTAGTTTCTCAACACCTGCTACCAATAGTCTCAACTACCAGCCATCCAGTGAAACCACTGAAGGGAAAATATATTTGCCTAAGTAAATTCCTAAGTTCTAAATTTCCTATGAATATTGTAGAATCCTACATAAGCATATGAAAACATGTAATATATATTTGTCTCCAAATCTTCTGGGGTTACCTTTTATTTTAATGTATAAATATCAAGCTCCTATTTCATGTAATTGTAGGAAGTACAGTATCCTTCAGAGTATTCTGATGATTTCTATAGAGGTGTTAACTTCTCTGGTGGCTTCCTGTCACCTCTCACTCTAAATTCCCATTCCTGGCTCTACCCCTCAGTTCCCTTATACCATCTCATCTGCAGTTGCTGTCCTTGCTTCATAACATTTTGTACCAAGTATTGACACAGTCTTCTCCTTGATTCTCCAAAGACTAGGTACCTTTTATGAGGAATAGGCTTAAAATTTTGAGAATACCAGAGGGTGGGTACAGCACAGAAACAAAAAGAACTGAAATTTTGTATCAGAATTCACAATTCTGAAGGTCCCAATCACTTCTTATCACAGATAATTTCTTACTGGCTTTCATCTCCTTAGGACTCAACTAGGGGAATGGATATAAGTAAAATGGATATATACTACACATTAGTTAAAAGCAATGAACAATTTTGCTAAATTTATGCTAAATTGACATATAGCAATATAAATAGACCTAAAAAGTTAATGCTGAATGAAGAAGAAAATGTGATTTATAAAACAATATAATTTAGGCAGATATTTAAAAACTGCAACTACACCACATGTTTTCGAGGATACGTATATATTTAAATAAATGTTAGAGAGTGGATTGGAAAGACAATATATTAAATACACTAGAGACGTGCTTCTCAGAGTTCTGAACTTTAGCCTAGGAGACCATTTAGGCTATGCACTCAGTTTACTTTGTAGCTTTGTTGCCCTGGGTCTAATTTTCAACACAGTCTTCCCTGTGGCTACAGGAGACAGCTGAGTCAATAGTGTGCCTTAAGTTGACAGCTGGCTGACCTGATCTTCTCAGTTTCCGTTTTCAGAGCTTTTAAAACAACTGACCAAAGGCAGACAACTCAATAACTCTTACAACTGCAATTGTCCCCATACTATTCAAGTGCCTCCAGCTATTGCATAAGCTGATGTTTCACCTCCATCTGAACCTCATCCCAGTTCACCACCAGTGAGGGTTTTTTCCTGGACCCAAAGGGCTATGTTCTTTATTCTGTTTCACCACCTTCTCTCTCTTAGAAGCAACAATAAGGGACATCCTTGCCTTATTCCTGTTTGTAAAGGGAATGCTTCTAAAGTTTTAGTTAAGTTTCATGTTGTAACTTTTCTTCTAAATGTATTGTGGAAATAGGTCATACCAATTAATACTTATATATAACCAATCCTCATCATTGATGGATTCAGCTACTCATTAAAATTTATTTGTAACCCCCCAAATCAATACTCATAGTGCCTTCATGCTTATTCATGGGCATGAGCAGAGCAGCAAAAAATTTCTCAATGTGTACATTCCCAGCTGAAGTCAAGCAAGGCAATGCTCTGCCTTCTTTTCCAGTTCTCATACTGAAAAGAAGTGCCTTTTTCACAGTCTATTTAATAGTACATATTTGTGATTTTTATTGGTGACTTCCCTGTTTAAAATGGCCCCTAAGTGTGGTGCTGAAGTGCTATGTAGTGTTTCTAAAAGCAAGAAAGTTATCATGCACCTTATGGAGAAAATATGAATGTTAGATAAGCTTCATTCAGACATGAGTAATAGTGCTTTTGGTCATGAGGTGAATGTTAATGAATCAACAAGGTTTATTAGATAAGGTTTGTTTGTTTGTTTGTTTGTGTTTGCGGTACGCCGGCCTCTCACTGTTGTGGCCGCTCCCGTTGCAGAGCACAGGCTCCGGACGCGCAGACACAGCGGCCACGGCTCACGGGCCCAGCCGCTCCACAGCATGTGGGATCCTCCTGGACCGGGGCATGAACCCGTGTCTCCAGCATCGGCAGGCGGACTCTCAACCACTACGCCACCAGGGAAGCCCTAGATGAGGTATTTGTCAACAGAAAACCACATTTCAAAAATTATGGGCTGATTGGCTGATGAAAGTATTGTGAACCAGAGGCTCACAGAAACCCAACCTTATTTCTCCTAGGAGTGATGAGTAACTAGTCACCAATTCAGTGTTTTCAGCAACATTATAAAACCTAATTCCTGCAAATAACGAGAATCAACTACATATATTAAAATAAAAGAAACATTACATGGGACATACTTCTACTACAAAATAATTTATTGTTTATCTGAAACAAACTCTACATATCTAAATTACATCTCTTTAATTATGTTTCCCTGATGGTTTGGATCTCAACAGTTCCTGGTTTTGTAGAATTTGCTTAGACATTTAATGCAGTTATAATCTGTGTTCCATTTAAATTGTACATAACCTTTCATTTTTTTAAAGTTTTTTTAATGTGGACTATTTTTAAAGTCTTTATTGAATTTGTTACAATACTGCTTCTGTTTTTGTTTTTTTTTTTTTGGCTGCAAGGCATGTGGGATCATAGCTCCCCGACCAAGGATTGAACTTGCAACCCCTGAATAGCAAGGGGAAGTCTTAACCACTGGACGGCCAGGGAAGTCCCTTATTTCATTCTTTTGTCCACTACTATTCTTTAGTGAAAAAAGACTCTCATAATCAGCATTATGACCCACTATACTGAACATGTGTTGGCATAAAATTGATAACTGAGAATTGACCTTCCAATTTGATTTGTTGAAGTGCATAATACTATCTTTAAATTCTTCAGTATTACTTAGCATCCCTTCATCAAACGCTAGGTAAAAAAAATAAAGTTTTTCAAGTAATAAAATCCATTTCAAAAGATAGTCATGGCAATTTCATAAAAAATACCTACGTCAAATGAGAAATCCTTTTCCATTTTTATGAGGTCCCTCTTAAAAAGTGTCTTGACACTTAACTCTCTAACACCATACCCAAAAGTAAGCTCAAAATGGATTAAAGTTCTAAATGTAAGGCCAGAAACTATCAAACTCGTAGAGGAAAACATAGGCAGAACACTCTAAGACATAAATCACAGCAAGATCCTTTTTGAACCACCTCCTAGAGAAAAGGAAATAAAAACAAAAATAAACAAATGGGACCTAATGGAACTTCAAAGCTTTTGCAGAGCAAAGGAAACCATAAACAAGACCAAAAGACAACCCTCAGAATGGGAGAAAATATTTGCAAATGAAGCAACTGACAAAGGATTAATCTCCAAAATTTATAAGCAGCTCATGCAGCTCAATAACAAAAAAACAAACAACCCCATCCAAAAATGGGCAGAAGACCTAAATAGACATTTATCCAAAGAAGATATACAGACTGCCAACAAACACATGAAAGAATGCTCTACATCATTAATCATTAGAGAAATGCAAGTCAAAAGTACAATGAGATATCATCTCACACCAGTCAGAATGGCCATCATCAAAACATCTAGAAACAATAAATGCTGGAGAGGGTGTGGAGAAGAGGGAACACTCTTGCACTGCTGGTGGGAATGTGAATTGGTACAGCCGCTATGGAGAACAGTATGGAGGTTCCTTAAAAAACTACAAGTAGAACTACCATATGACCCAGCAATCCCACTACTAGGCATATACCCTGAGAAAACCATAATTCAAAAAGAGTCATGCACCAAAATGTTCATTGCAGCTCTATTTACAGTAGCCCAGAGATGGAAACAACCTAAGTGTCCATCATCGGATGAATGGATAAAGAAGATGTGGCACATATATGCAATGGAATATTACTCAGCCATAAAAAGAAATGAAATTGAGCTATTTGTAATGAGGTGGATAGACCTAGAGTCTGTCATACAGAGTGAAGTAAGTCATAAAGAGAAAGACAAATACCGTATGCTAACACATATATATGGAATTTAAGAAAAAAAATGTCATGAAGAACCTAGGGGTAAGACAGGAATAAAGACACAGACCTACTAGAGAACTGACTTGAGGATATGGGGAGGGGGAAGTGTAAGCTGGGACAAAGCAAGAGAGTGGCATGGACATATATACACTACCAAACGTAAGGTAGATAGCTAGTGGGAAGCAGCCACATAGCACAGGGAGATCAGCTCCGTGCCTTGTGACCACCTGGAGGGGTGGGATAGGGAGGTTGGGAGGGAGGGAGATGCAAGAGGGAAGGGATATGGGAACATATGTATATGTATAACTGATTCACTTTGTTATAAAGCAGAATCTAATGCACCATTGTGAAGCAATTATACTCCAATAAAGTTGTAATAAAGTTGTAAAAAAAAAAAAGAATTCCTGATTGGAACGTATGACTAATTTGTTTATTGATAATTTTCACTTGAGGTAATCAGTTAGATATCCTATCTTCACTAGGTGACTAGACTCTGTAGGAAACTTCTGCCTGACCTCTCCTGAAACCAAGTTTCTACAAGCACATGTACATCAGCACAAATAACAGCAGTTTCATTCAGAGATGATGAATCATGTCTTCAGGCAAATAAGGACATTGGGAAGCTTGTTCCTAGATGTTTCTTTGAATTATCTTGCTCCTGTTGTCTTATATTATTTGCCTTTATTAAAAGCGTTATATGATTATGTTCAAAAAATTAGAAATAAATATATTTAAAAATAAAATTAAAAAATAAAATTAAAATATAAAAAAAAATTAAAATATAAAAATTTCCCTGGTGCCTCCGCTATTATTGTCCTTGCCCACACAGAGAGCTACAGTCAACCCCTGACTCCCCAGGAGGCCCTGAAAGACCTCTAGGTAGGTCTCTGGACCTGCTTTGTCGGACCCACCTCTGCGTGTGTTCCTCTCACCAGCTTCTGCTCCTGAAGCTGGCCTGGAGCATGTGTGCTAGTGTAAGCCATCTGGGGTGCAGGCTCCCATGGGCATGGCCACAGGGGACGGCACAACCCACTGGGACCTGCATGGCCAAAGGAGGCTTTGGAGGGGGATGGCTCACAGCCCACTGGGGCCTGCATGGCCAAAGGAGGCTTTGTCGGGGGCAGCACGCAGGTCACCAGGACCTGTGCTGCCTGGCGGAGGCTTTGACTGAGGTGGGGGTGGGCTGTTCCTGTTATTTGTTTTGGATATATCTCATATCTTTTTTTGTGCCTCTGTCCTCTTTTACTTTCTTCTTTTGTGTTAAACAGATATTTTCAAGTGAGGAATAAAATATGCATTTTAAGTTAAAAAACAATTTCAGATTAATGTTAACTTAATTCCAATATTACACAGAAACTGTTCAAATATGTTTCTCTTCCTACTCCCCCCTTTGTGCTATTTTCATGTAAAGTATATCTTTAACATTATGAGCCCAACAATGTTTTATAATCGTTTCAGGATACGTGCTGCTGAAGTGAGCACTATAATTATTGTTTTATGCAGTTGTTTTTAAAATTATTTGAGGAGAAAAGGGTATGCATCATATCAATAGAATAAAGGATAAAAACCACTTAATCATTTCAGTAGACACAGGCATTTGACAAAATTCAATGTGATAAAAGCACTCAAGGATCTATGAATACAGCTTCCATTGTGGTGCAGTGGTTAAAAATCTGCCTGCCAATGCAGGAGATATGGGTTCCAGTCCTGGTCCAGGAAGATCCCACATGCTGTGGAGCAACTAAGCTCATGCACCATAACTATTGAGCCTGCGTTCTAGAGCCCGTGAGCCACAACTACTGAAGGTCATGTGCCTAGAGCCCATGCTCCACAACAAGAGAAGACACCACAATGAGAAGCCTGCACACCACAGCGAAGAGTAGCCCCTACTCGCCACAACTAGAGAAAGCCCATGAGCAGCAATGAAGAACAAATGCAGCCATAAATAAATAAATAAATAAATAAATAAATAAATAAATAGAAGGAAACTACGAATACAGGGAAACATCCTCAGCCTGATAAAGAGCACCTATGAAAATTCATGGTTAACATGATCCTGAATGGTAAATGACTGGATGATTTCTACCTAATGTCAGGAACAAGACAAGGATGTCTGTGCACATCATTTTCCTTCAGCATTGTACTGAATGTTCTAGTCAGGGCAATTTAGACAGGGAAAAGTTATAAAAGGCATCTGTATTGAATAAGAAGAAGTAGAACTATATCCATTCACAGATGACATGAAATTATGTACAGAAAATCTCAAGGAATCCAATAAAGCATTATTAAAACTAATAAATGAGTCCAGCAAGGTCATAGGGTACAAGATCAATAAATAAAAATCAATTGTATTTCTATGCACGTTAAATGAATAATCTAACAATGAAAATAAGAAAAGAATTCAATTTATGATAACATTGAAAGGAATCAAATTCTTAGGTGCAAATTGCACAGTTTTTGTGGAAGACTTGTATACTGAAAATAACAAAATATCATTGAAAGAAATTAGAGGGTCTAAATAAATGGAAAAATATCCCATGTTCATCAGAAGATGAACAGTATTGTTAAGATGACAGTACTCCCCAAATTAATCTAATGATGCAATGGAATCCGCATCAAAATCCCAGCTGGCTTCTTTGTAGAAACTGACAGGCTGATCCTATAATTCATGTAGAATTGCAAGGGACCTTGAATAGCCAAAACAAGCCTGAAAAAAAAGTTGGAGGATCCATATTTCTCCATATAAAACTTACTACAAAGCAATGGTAATGAAGATGGGGGAAGGGTAAAGGCATACAGGTAGATATCTAAAACAGTAGAATAGAACTGAGCATTCAGAAACTCATAGGTCCATACTCAACTGATTTTTGACAAGGGCATCAAGGCCATTCAATAGAGAAAGAGTAATTTTTTCAATAAGTGATGTTGGAACAACTAGATTACCACATGTAAAAGAATAAAATTGGACCTTTACCTCATAACTTATACAAAAATTAACACAAAATGTATCAAAGACCTAAATGCTAAGAGCTAAATCTATAACACTCTTAAAAGAAAACATGGGGGTATATCTTCAGGATCTCAGATTTGGCAATATATCCTTAGACATGATATCAAAAGAATAAGCAATAAAAGAAAATAAATTGGGCTTCATCAAACCTAAAAGCATTTGTGCTTCAAAGGACACTATCAAGAAAGTGAAAAGGCAATCTCAGAATGGAAGAAGATATTGGTAGATCATATATCTGATAAGGGCACTGTATATAGAATATGTAAAGAACTCTTACAACTCAATAATAAAAAGGCAAATAACCCAATTAAAAAATGGGTGAAGGATCTGAATAGACATTTTTTCCAAGGAAGATATACAGATGACTGAGAAGCACATCAAAAGATACTCCACATACTTTCAAGATTCTCTCTTTGTCCTTTGGCAGTCTGACAGTGATGTGTCAAAGTGTTGTAACATTGATTATATCCTATTTGAATTTCATTGACTCTTGGGTGTGTAGATTAATGTTTTTCATCAGATTGAGAAATTTCAACCATTATTTCTTCAAATATTTTTTCTGCCCTTTTTTCTCTTGCTTCTCCTCTGGGACTTTCATTACACGTTGGTTGATATGCTGAATGGTATCCTACAAGTCTCTGAGACTCCATTCATTATTTTTTTTTCATCCCTTAACTTTCTGTTCTTTAGACTGAATAATCTACATTGATCTACACCAAATTCAGCTGATCCTTTCTTCTGCAGCCTCAATTGTGCTGTTGAGCCCCTCTAGTAAAATTTTCATTTCAGTTATTTTACTTCTCAACTCCAGAATTTCTATTTGGTCGTGTGTGTGTGTGTGAATTTTTTGTCAAGCTTTCATTTAACTCTTTAAATATGGTTTCACTTAAACATATTTCTAATACTTATTTGATGTCTCTATGAATTGTACCCAGTATCTGGGCTTCCTTAGGGACAGTTTCTATTGACTGCCTTTTTATCCTGTGTATAGCCACACTTTCCAGTTTATCTGCACGTCTTATTTTTGTTGTTGAAAACTGGACATTTTAGATAATATATTGTTCTGATACCACCTCCTGGGGTTGTTGTCATTTCTGGCTTCCTAGGGATTACCTTGGGTCAGCATAGCTTAGTAGTCAGTCAGATTGAATGCTGCTGAAACCACACTCCTTCTTGAATGTGACTTGAACTCAATCAAAACTCAGATAGGGACTTGAACCCATGAGGAGAGGACTCAAACCCACTGTCTTTTAATTGAAACTGCTCACCTGGTGTCAGGACTTATTGAAGCTCAGGTTCTTTTTTCTCAATGCAGAAAGAATTCAGTGTGAGGCAAAATGTTTGGCAAAGAGTGAGCTTATTAGCATAGGATGCTTGACAAATGGGCAGGCAAGGGAGCACAGCAGCCCCAAGAACAAAGCAGGCTATGTTTTTATAATCAAAGAAAAAGTGGGGAGGGGAGACGACCACCTTCTTCCTCATTTTGTGGTAGCTATCAAGGCTTACATCATTAGTTCCTCCTTTGGCCCTATATGGTCTAAATGGGACTGTCATGGTACTAGTTAAACATATGTATATTAGCAGAGGGGTGGTGACATATACTAAAATATGGTACTTCATATCAGGTTTCAGTATAATGTCCCCTTTCACCTAGTTTTTTTTCCCCTTTCACCTATATTCCTGCCTTGGCCACATGCAGAAATGCTACTCTTCAAGAACCATTAACTCCCTGAATTCATGTAACAAGATTCAGAACCCATATCTACTGTCTTGCTTTTTAATTATCAGGACTTGTGGCTTGAATGTGCCTGGTGCTTGAATGTGCCTGGTCTTCCTTCAAGGAGTGTAGATTGTTGCTAGGTTACTGGATTCTTTTCTTGCATGGTCATTAGCTTACAACAGTCTTGCAGACTCCCTTAAAATTCTCTCTCTGTCTTCAATCCTCCAGTGGGATATTCAAATTAACCATTTAATTACCCTACTCTATCACTTTGAGTTGGTTAGGCTTCCATTCAGTGCAAAGGTGATCTATGTATGGGTTAGGAAATGCATTCAAAATTCAGGGAGTTAACAAGTCTGCCTGGGCTTTCACTTCTTGCTTGCACAGGGTCTAAATGTCAGTCAGATATGAACAGTAGACTGGGGTCCTCTCTGGTGATTCCTGTGTGTAAATGTAGGGCCTACCCATGTGCACAGCGTTCCAAATCAGCAGGAAAAAGTCAGAGTTTTCATATCCTTATTTCAACTGTCTTATTCCCTCCATTTTAAATGTTTGGCTGGTCTCTTGCTTGCCTCAATTGTTATTACAGCCTTAGGCAGCTTCCATGTTGGCCTTTGACTGTTTGCTACCAAGCACTATTGTTTTTAACAGAGCTGTGGACATGGGGCTTTTCCTTGGAACTCCAAATCATATCAATCCCTTCTGGCACCAGCAAGGCCTAAAATACCATGTTGCTGAGTCGGGGAAAGTGAGGATGGAACAAGTTCCAAGTTAAAATGTCACAGAACCTATTGTTCTTACCGAGGCTCAGTAGTTTTTCTTGAATAAATGTTTTTCAACTTGTATACGTTTAGTTAATTTCCAGAGTTCTGAAATGGTTGTTTCCAGTAATTCATCAGTTTTTTTAATAACAAATTTAATCAGTTATACATATACATATGTTTCCATATCCCCTCCCTTTTGTGTCTCCCTCCCACCCTCCCTATCCCACGCCTCCAGGCGGTCACAAAGCACCGAGCTGATCTCCCTGTGCTATGCGGCTGCTTCCCACTAGCTATCTAACTTACGTTTGGTAGTGTATATATGTCCATGCCGCGCTTTCACTTTGTCACAGCTTACCCTTCCCCCTCCCCATATCCTCAAGTCCATTCTGTAGTAGGTCTGAGTCTTTATTCCTGTCTTACCCCTATGTTCTTCATGACATTTTTTTTTCTTAAATTCCATATATATGTGTTAGCATACAGTATTTGTCTTTCTCTTTCTGACTTACTTCACTCTGTATGACAGACTCTAGGTCTATCCACCTCATTACAAATAGCTCAATTTCATTTCTTTATATGGCTGAGTAATATTCCATTGTATATATGTGCCACATCTTCTTTATCCATTCATCCGATGATGGACACTTAGGTTGTTTCCATCTCCGGGCTATTGTAAATAGGGCTGCTATGAACATTTTGGTACATGTCTCTTTTTGAATTATGGTCTTCTCAGGGTATATGCCCAGTAGTGGGATTGCTGGGTCATATGGTAGTTCTATTTGTAGTTTTTTAAGGAACCTCCATACCGTTCTCCATAGCGGCTGTACCAATTCACATTCCCACCAGCAGTGCAAGAGTGTTCCCTTTTCTCCACACCCTCTCCAGCATTTATTGTTTCTAGATTTATTGATGATGGCCATTCTGACTGGTGTGAGATGATATCTCATTGTAGTTTTGATTTGCATTTCTCTAATGAGTAAAGATGTTGAGCATCCTTTCATGTGTTTGTTGGCAGTCTGTATATCTTCTGTGGAGAAATGTCTATTTAGGTCTTCTGCCCATTTTTGGATGGGGTTGTTTGTTTTTTTCTTATTGAGCTGCATGAGCTGCTTATAAATTTTGGAGATTAATCCTTTGTCAGTTGCTTCATGTGCAAATATTTTCTCCCATTCTGAGGGTTGTCTTTTGGTCTTGTTTATGGTTTCCTTTGCTGTGCAAAAGCTTTTAAGTTTCATTAGGTCCCATCTGTTTATTTTTGTCTTTATTTCCATTTCTCTAGGAGGTGGTTCAAAAAGGATCTTGCTGTGATTTATGTCATAGAGTGTTCTGCCTATGTTTTCCTCTAAGAGTTTGATAGTGTCTGGCCTTACATTTAGGTCTTTAATCCATTTTGAGCTTATTTTTGTGTATGGTGTTAGGGAGTGATCTAATCTCATACTTTTACATGTCCCTATCCAGTTTTCCCAGCACCACTTATTGAAGAGACTGTCCTTTCTCCACTGTACATTCCTGCCTCCTTTATCAAATATAAGGTGACCATATGTCCGTGGGTTTAACTCTGGGCTTTCTATCTTGTTCCATTGATCTATCTTTCTGTTTTTGTGCCAGTACCACACTGTCTTGATTACTGTAGCTTTGTACTATAGTCTGAAGTCAGGGAGCCTGATTCCTCCAGCTCCATTTTTCGTTCTCACGATTGCTTTGGCTATTCGGGGTCTTTTGTGTTTCCATACAAATTGTGAATTTTTTTGTTCTAGTTCTGTGAAAAATGCCAGTGGTAGTTTGATAGGCATTGCATTGAACCTGTAGATTGCTTTGGGTAGTAGAGTCATTTTCACAATGTTGATTCTTCCAATCCAAGAACATGGTACATCTCTCCATCTATTTGTATCATCTTTAATTTCTTTCATCAGTGTCTTATAATTTTCTGCATACAGGTCTTTTGTCTCCTTAGGTAGGCTTATTCCTAGATATTTTATTCTTTTTGTTGCAATGGTAAATGGGAGTGTTTCCTTGATTTCACTTTCAGATTTTTTATCATTAGTATATAGGAATGCCAGAGATTTCTGTGCATTAATTTTGTATCCTGCAACTTTACCAAATTCATTGATTAACTGTCAAAAATTAAACACAAAAAAATCATATTAAAAGCAGCAAGGCAAAAACAACAAATAACACACAAGGGAATCCCCATCAGGATAACAGCTGATCTCTCAGCAGAAACTCTACATGCCAGAAGGGAGTGGCAGGACATAATTCAAGTGAAGAAGGAGAAAAACCTGCAACCAAGATTACTCTATCCAGCAAGGATCTCATTCAGATTTGATGGAAAAATTAAAACGTTTACAGACAAGCAAAAGCTGAGAGAGTTCAGCACCACCAAACCAGCTTTACAACAAATGCTAAAGGAACTTCTCTAGGCAAGAAACACAACAGAAGGAAAAGACCTACAATAACGAACCAAAAACAATTAAGAAAATGGGAACAGGAACATACATATCGATAATTACCTTAAATGTAAATGGACTAAATGCTCCCACCAAAAGATACAGATTGGCTGAATGGATACAAAAAGAAGACCCATATATATGCTGTCTACAAGAGACCCGCTTCAGACCTAGAGACACATACAGACTGAAAGTAAGGGGATGGAAAAAGGTATTCCATGCAAATGGAAACCAAAAGAAAGCTGGAGTAGCAATTCTCATATCAGACAAAATAGACTTTAAAATAAAGACTACTAGAAGAGACAAAGAAGGACACTACATAATGATCAAGGGATCGATCCAAGAAGAAGATATAACAATTGTAAATATTTATGCATCCAACATAGGAGCACCTCAATACATAAGGCAAATACTAACAGCCATAAAAGGAGAAATCGACAGTAACACACTCATAGTAGGGGACTTTAACACCCCACTTTCACCAATGGACAGATCATCCAAAATGAAAATAAATAAGGAAACTCAAGCTTTAAATGATACATTAAACAAGATGGACTTAATTGATATTTATAGGACATTCCATCCAAAAACAACAGAATACACATTTTTCTCAAGTGCTCATGGAACATTCTCCAGGATAGATCATATCTTGGGTCACAAATCAAGCCTTGGTAAATTGAAGAAAATTGAAATTGTATCAAGTATCTTTTCCGACCACAATGCTATCAGACTAGATATCAATTATAGGAAAAGAGCTGTAAAAAATACAAACACATGGAGGCTAAACAATACACTACTTAATAACGAAGTGATCACTGAAGAAATCAAAGAGGAAATTAAAAAATACCTAGAAACAAATGACAATGGAGACACGACGACCCAAAACCTATGGGATGCAGCAAAAGCAGTTCTAAGAGGGAAGTTTATAGCAATACAATCCCACCTTAAGAAACAGGAAACATCTCGAATAAACAACCTAACCTTGCACCTAAAGCAATTAGAGAAAGAAGAACAAAAACATCCCAAAGTTAGCAGAAGGAAAGAAATCATAAAAATCAGATCAGAAATAAATGAAAAAGAAATGAAGGAAACGATAGCAAAGATCAATAAAACTAAAAGCTGGTTCTTTGAGAAGATAAACAAAATTGATAAACCATTAGCCAGACTCATCAAAAAAAAAGGGAGAAGACTCAAATCAATAGAATTAGAAATGAAAAAGGAGAAGTAACAACTGACACTGCAGAAATACAAAAGATCATGAGAGATTACTATAAGCAACTCTATGCCAATAAAATGGACAACCTGGAAGAAATGGACAAAGTCTTAGAAATGCACAACCTGCCAAGACTGAATCAGGAAGAAATAGAAAATATGAACAGACCAATCACAAGCACTGAAATTGAAACTGTGATAAAAAATCTTCCAACAAACAAAAGCCCAGGACCTGATGGCTTCACAGGCGAATTCTATCAAGCATTTAGAGAAGAGCTAACACCTATCCTTCTGAAACTCTTCCAAAATATAGCAGAGGGAGGAACACTCACAAACCCATTCTACGAGGCCACCATCACCTTGATACCAAAACCAGACAAGGATGTCACAAAGAAAGAAAACTACAGGCCAATATCACTGATGAACAGAGATGCAAAAATCCTCAACAAAATACTAGCAAACAGAATCCAACAGCACATTAAAAGGATCATACACCATGATCAATTGGGGTTTATTCCAGGAATGCAAGGATTCTTCAATATATGCAAATCAATCAACGTGATACACCATATTAACAAATTGAAGGAGAAAAACCATATGATCATCTCAATAGATGCAGAGAAAGCTTTCGACAAAATTCAACACCCATTTATGATAAAAACCCTGCAGAAAGTAGGCATAGAGGGAACTTTCCTCAACATAATAAAGGCCATATATGACAAACCCACAGCCAGCATCGTCCTCAATGGTGAAAAACTGAAACCATTTCCACTAAGATCAGGAACAAGACAAGGTTGCCCACTCTCACCACTCTTGACATATAACAACATGTAAGTTTACGTTGTACAATGTGATGATTGCTACAAGTATATATTGTGAAATGATTGCCACAATAAGGTTAGTTAACACATTCATCACCTCATATAGTTACCATTATTTTTTGTGCAGTGAGAACATCTAAGATCTCCTCTCTTTGCAACTTTCATGTATAGAATATGGTATTGTTAACTACAGTCACCATGCTGTACATTAGGTCCATAGAACTTATGTACCTTATAACTAGAAGCTTGTACCATTTGACAAACATCTCCCCATTTCCCCTACTTCCCAGCCCCTGGCAACCATTAAGCTACCTTTTCTTTTCTGTGAATTTGGCTTTTGTACAGTCCATATAAGTGAGATCATATAGTGTTTGTTTTTCTCTGTCTGACTTATTTTACTTAGTTAATGCCCTCAAGATTCATCCATGTTGCAAATGGCAGGATTTTCTCCTTTATTACAGCCGAATAATATTCCACTGTACATATATCAAATTTTCCTTATTCATTTAAATTTTGAAGGACACTTAGGTTGCTTCTATGTCTTGGCTATTTTGAATAATGCTGCAATGAACATGGAGGTGCAGATATCTCTTTGAGACAGTGAATTCATTTTCTCCAGATGTATACAGAGAAGTTGGATTTCTGCATTATATGGTAATTCTGTTTTTAATTTTTTGAGGAACATCCATAGTGTTTTCCATAGTGGCTGCACCAACTTACATTCCCACCAACAGGGCACAAGGATTCCCTTTTCTCTATATCCTTGCCAACACTTATCTCTCTCACTCTCTCTTTTTTTGATAACAACCATTCTAACAAGTGTAAGGTGATATCTCATTGTAGTTTTGATTTGCACTTCCATGATTAGTGATGTTGAGTACCTTTTCGTGTACCTGTTGACCATGTATACCTTCTTTGGAAAAAAATATCTTTTCAGGCCCTTTTCCCATTTTTAAAGTGGATTATTTGTTTTTGTTTTTTTTGCTGTTGCATTGTATGACTTCTTATGCATTTTGGACATTAACCCCTCATCAGATATATGGCTTCAAACATTTTCTACCATTCAGTAGGTTGTCTTTTTATTTTGTTAATTTTTGTGTGTCTGGTGCAGAAGCTTTTTAGCTTGATATAGTCTTATGGGTTTATTTTTGCTTCTGTTGCTTGGTGCTTTGGTGTCCAATACAAAAACTCATTGCCAAGCCATGCCAGGAAGATTTTTCCTATAATTTCGTTTAGAAGTCCTATGATTTCAGATCTTACACTTAAGTCTTATTTCATTCTGTGTTAACTTTTGTGAGAAGTGTAAGAGGGGGGTCCAATTTTATTCTTTTGCATGTGAATATCCAGTTTTCACAACACCCTATATTGATGAGACTATCCTTGCCCCATGAGTGTTCTTGGCTCTCTTGTCAAATATTAGTTGATCATATACATGTGGGTTTATTTCTGGGCTCTTGTTTCTGTTCCCATGAGTCTCTGTGTCTGTTTTTATGCCAGTACCATACTGTCATAATTACTATAGCTTTATTAGTATAGTTTGAAATCAGGAAGTGTGATGTCTCCAGCTTTGTTCTTCTTTCTCAGGATTTCTTTCGCTATTTGGGGTCTTTTGTGGTTCCCTATGAATTTTAGGATTGTTTTCATCTATTTCTGTGAAAAATGCTATTGAAATTTTGATAGAAATTGCATCAAATCTATATGGCTTTAGGTAGTATGGACATTTTAACAATATTAATTCTTCTGATCCATGAGCATGGGATATTCTTATATTTATTTGTGTTCTCTTCAATTTCTTTCATCACTGTCTTATAGTTTTCAGTGTAGAGATCTTTCACCTCCTTGGTTAAACTTATTTCTAAGTATTTATTTATTTATTTATTTTGGCTGGGCCTCGTGGCTTGTGGGATCTTAGCTCCCAAACCAGGGATTGAACTCGCACCCTCGGCAGTGAAAGCACAGAGTACTAACCACTGGACCACCAGGGAATTCCCAATATTTTACTGTTTTTGATGCTATTGTAAATGGGAGTGTTTTATTTGATTATTTTTAGCTAGTTTATTGCTAGTGTATAGAAATGCAACTGAGTTTTGTATGTTGACTTGGTTCTATAAATATTATTAATAAAATACATTACATTTTTTAAAATACTGTCTTTGCAATCTGATATATATTTTACACTTACAGCTCATCTTAATTTGGATTAGTCACAATTTAAGTGTCTAATAGCATATTGGCTAGGGGCTACTATACTGAGCATGCAGCTCTAACATTTGTTACAGTAGAGAAAAGCAATTGATTTTTAATATCAATCTTATGTCTGGTCACTTTGTTAAACTCTCTTGTTATGTCTAATTTTCTGTCTTTGGATTCTTTTAGATTTTCTATATATAAGACCATATCATCTGCAAATAATAATGGACTTGGTTCACCTGTTCCAACCATTACACCACTTATTTTTCTTCTGTTCCTGTGATGTATAAGACAGTTATAAATAGAAGCAGTACTAGTGGGCAACACTGTCCTGTCTTATTTTATAGGAAAGATTTCTAAGATTTTGCCATTAGGATAGATATGTATAACAGGTTTTTGGTAGCAACTTTTCACTAGATTAAGGTGGTTGCCTTCTATTTCTAATTTGCTTAATTTACAGACACACACACACATTCTTGGTAGGCATTTAATTTGCTCTTTATGATTTTTTTGACATGGTCATATGCTTTTTATAATAATATAAAAATTATATTTAGGGCTTCCCTGGTGGCGCAGTGGTTGAGAGTCCGCCTGCCGATGCAGAGGACACGGGTTCATATCCTGGTCCGGGAAGATCCCACATGCTGCGGAGCAGCTGGGCCCATGAGCCATGGCCGCTGAGCCTGCATGTCTGGAGCCTGTGCTCCGCAACGGGAGAGGCCACAACAGTGAGAGGCCCACGTACTGAAAAAAAAAAAAATTATATTTAGATATTCTCTAACTTAAGCTACCTTTGCATTTCTGATAAAACTTTCATATCTATACATTTTGGTCATTGTTGTTGTTTGCAAACTTTTTTTAAAAGGATTTTTGTATCTGTGTCCATGAAATATATTGGGGCTCTCTCTACTCTCCTTTAATTCATTATCCACACAGAAGTTCTAGTAATCTTTGAAAAATATTAAACTGATTACTCTATATAAGGCTATCAATAATTTTAAATTTTAATTAAAAACAAATCCAAATTCATTACTATGACCTATAAGCCTTTACAAAATCTGGCTGCATCTTATGCTATTCTCCATTGCCTTAAGCTTTTTTCAACACTACTCAATATTTTTCTGGAGATCCTAGCACATCAAAGCAAGAAAAAGAAATAAATGAATTTCAAAGGAAGAAACAAACTATCATAATTGTGGATGTTAGTGTATATATGTAGAAAATGCAATATAACCTATAAATTATGAACAAGTCTGATGGATGTAAAATCATGTAAAAAATCAAATATTTCTATATGCAAGTAACAAATTGTTGGAAAGTTAAATTTAAAGGATACCATTTTCATTAACATAAAAAATCAGGTAGCTGAGGGACTTCCTGGTGTTCCAGTGGGTAAGACCCCGTGCTCCCAATGCAGGGGGCCCGGGTGTGATCCCTGGTTGGGGAACTAGATTACACATGCCTGCCGCAACTGAGTCCACATGCTGCAACTACGAGTCGCATGCTGCCACAACTAAGAATTCTGAATGCAACAACTAAAGATCCTGCATGCCGCAACCAAGACCCGGCGCAGCCTATATAAATAAAATAAGTAAATATTTTTAAAAAGTCAGATAGCTGAGAGTAAACTTAACACAATATGCATAAAACCTCTATGGCAAAAATGATAAAAACTTTACTAAGATACCTTTGAAAGACCTAAATAAAGACATACCAAATTCACTGGGTGAAGGACTCAATATTTTTTTTAAAAAACTGCCAGTTCTTTAAACATTGACCCATTAGATTCAAAGCAGTCACAAGCAACATCAAAATGAGACTTTTTTTGTACACTGACAAGCTGATTCTAAAAGATCTATGAAACTACAAAGGGCCCAAATAGCCAAGTGACTTGAAGAAGAATAAGGTAGGGGACATGTTCTAATATTATAGTAAGTCTATAGTCATTAACAGAGTATGGTATTGGCACAAAGGTAGGTAAACAAATGGAACAGAATAGAGAGCCCAGAAACAGAAATCTATACGTTGGGTCCCCCAGGACACACACCCTGAGACTCTGAGATTTGTGGCAAGAAGTTTATTAAGGAATGTTTTGGGGCATAACACCTCTAAAAATGTAAGAAAAGCAGGGTTGGGTGGAGGTGATCTCCAGCTGATCCTCTTAGGAAATCTAGTTCTGAAGTCACCTTTCACAGTTGTCCCAGTTGAGTCCAGATATTTATGTTCACACATTGACTAGCCATTAGAAGTAGGCTGACACCAGGGAAAGCATGAAACTTCAGATAAGAAGCTTCTTTTGGCTGAAGGCATTTTCTGGAGAGTGAATGAGTTAAAAGCCAGCAAAGCCCAGACTTTCTAGCAGCTGGAGGAACGAGTGCCTTGGTCCTGAAGTGGGATCTGGGTAGCACTCTATCCTCTTCTACTACACAGATCCACCTCCTTCATATAAATCCACTCCATCCAGAACAACTCTTCCAGGATTCTGGTTGTTCTCTTCTCCTGAGGAATAGAGGTAGGCTAGTGGGATGAAATATATATAGCACCTTCCACTACAGCTGGTTCCCAAGTCACAGCTGGTAACCATGTTCTCCTTCTTCCACAACTGGCTGAAGTGTTTCAGTGCAGCTGACTTTTATGACTCATGTTCACATTGTTCACATACCAGGTAGGAAAATAGAGATTTCACCAAGGGGAAAAGAAAGATTCTCTTCGTCTTTGGCTAGCTCCTTTACTGATCTTGGTGACTCACCTGGTGAAGTTAGTCAGACCTTCAACCCTGTGTGGTCTGAGCCCCTAGTCACTGTGTCCTTCTCAGGTCATAGCTGCTATACTTGTCCATTTACTGTCAAGACTGGAAAATAGAGTCCCAGGAGCACCAAGTGGATCATCTCAGTGTCTAACATGTTCTTCCTGTCTCCATCATGTAACAGCAATCCTGCCTCCTCCTAATGGTCGGGGTCAGTGTTCTGACTCACTCCTTTCCCTCTTGGCACAAGCAGCACAAAGGGAATGGGCAGCAGTCGTAGCTTAAAGTTTTATGGGACTCTTTCTGTGTCCATGTGGGAGCACTCTCCCTCTGAGAATGAAGACCTCTGGAACAACGGAGCATAGAGTTGTGGGGAAATAGAGCACAAATTCCCCTCATAGCATATTTTTCCCCACCACAGATACCTCTAATACCAATAGGTCAGCCAGCTTGTATAGTCCAAGTGGCAGGGCTGTGTACACTGAAGCCTAGACCTACTACATAGCCATTTCCTGCTCTGAGCTCCATTTCTGAATAACTTCTTCTATGGCAGTGCTGTCACTGGAGGATATTCACCACTGAGCTTCTTGGTGATGCTGGCGACCCTCTCAATAGCACTTCTCTTATCACTTTGGTAAAGGCAGCATCCTCCAGGCCCTCCTACAACACATAGTCAGCTGATGAGTTTTCTGGTCTTATAGAATATGCTACCTCTATCATGCCCACTTCTGGGTCTTTTGATTCCTTCTTCTACCATTTTCCACAGCATTTCCAGCATTTGTACTTTTCATAGTGTGAATGGCACTTTTTCTAAGCTTCTAAGAGCAATTCTAGAAGCATACTAGATTTGTCTCTCAGGGTCCTTGCCAGGATATTAAAATCCTGTGTCACAGGTGAGTTCTCCCACATTGATAAACTCTCCCTCCTCCAAGCTTCTGTTTCACCGACCTGCTCACCCTGGCCTCTTTATCTAGTACCTGGAGGATCCAGGTCCATATATACTCTTACAGCTCTTGCCAGTGTTTGTTGGCAAGGTCCTGGAGCTTGTTTTTCCCACAGTCCCTTTCTTCACTTAACAGGCCTAGGACTTCCCTGGCCAGGTTAGTTGTTGGTCACCTGAGGGGAGGTGTGGGAGGACCCTGAGTAAGGCGCATGATGACTTGTGAAGCAGAAGTCTCAGTATCTTCAAGCATGGGGGAAGCACTGGCCTTTTACAGGGAAGAGTAGGCTACTTCTGCATGCCTAGAAGGCTCAGAGCATTCTAAGAATTCAAGATACTTGAGTGCATCAACTCAGATAGCCTTATTCCAAGTGTCAGGTCCTACCCCTTCCCACGTAGGGTCCTGACCACGGCATAGAAGACATACTGGGGTTGAGAAGTCAACCTCTGAATTTCTACTACTCTTATAATTAAGTCCTGTGAATGTTGGCTATGCACTCTTTCTGGACTTAGTGATTGCTTGTGTATTTGCCTTGTGAGTTTTCTTTACCCTGGGTATGGGCAAACTATGGCCAGGGTGGCCAAATCCAGCCTGTTTTTTGTAAATAAAGTATTATTGGAACAGTCCCATGCTCGTTCACTCACATATTTTCTATAGTGGCTTTTGCACTATAACTGCAGAGTTGAAAAGCTGTGAAAGGCTGAATGATCCACAAAGACTAAAATAGTTACTATCTAGCCCTATACTGAAAAAGTTTGTCAACCCTGCTTATACATTTCCTTTTTTTTCTTCCCAGATCTTACATTGGCTTTTATACTTATTTCATTGATTCTGTGATACATTTTTGTCCAATTTGGGAATATGATTTTTTAAAAACATAACAATAATCCCTGTAACTAAATAATTATACATTGGTCAGATTACTTCCTTGGGATAACTTCCTGGAAGTGGAATTCCAGTAGAAGTGTGTACACATTTTTTAAGACTTTCTGATACATACCCCCAAAACTTTACATCACAAGATGATATTTTTTTATGTTTTCCAATTCAATAGGCAAAAAATATACCTTGCTTTTAAATGAACATATCTGTTACAACTTAAAAACCCCAAATATTTCAAAAACCTTGCTTATACTTTTCATTATGTTCTTTTCTGTGCATGCATTATATCTCACAATTTAAAATGAAAAAAAAAACCTTTCCGTTATCTACATAATCTGAGAATGTATATATTACATGCCATTATTATGCTTTCATGTTAATAATTCTTTGTTGTATAAAACCATCCTAAATATTTACAAATGCCCTTCATGGTGGAGATATCACACAATAGCCTATAATTTGGTCTTGGGAATTACTTGAGTCATACTAGAGAAACCTGGACCTCATAAATCTTGTCTCACTGTCTTACCCCTTTTCACATTGCTGCAGGCTAATTCATCAGTCCAAGGAGCACCACAAGATAGCTGTCTGAGGGCCATCAAAAGTGATCTGAAAAGTTCTTTTCTGTATCTGAGACATGACTTTGGGAATAGGGCAACACTAGGGAGAGTTACCAGAGGTGACTTGTTCAAGGGAAAGGTGATATGTGTTTACCATTCAGGGGCATAATACCTTTTTAACATGGGAGTGTGGGCATGTAAAAGAGCAGATGGGTCACTGGAGATCTTTACCTAGACATGAGAAGATTGAATAGGTTTGTGCATGAACATATTCACTAACACACAATTCTGGTTATGTGTCTAATACGGGGTGGATTCTTTGGGGAATGATAAAGAGGTGGTAGCTACAGCCCCCTTCTCCATGTGTGTGTGTGTGTGTGTGTGTGTGTGTGTGTGTGTGTGTGTGTGTTTAATGAAGGGGGAGGGATATGTCATGGTAATGCATGAAGATATTTTACAAGGGTGATGGGAAAACTGGCCTTTTTTTGCATCCTTTTTGCTGTGGTAGATCTATATTCTTTTTTTTCTCCCTGCTCCTCTTCCCCCTTCCCTGCTTTGTTATAAGTATTGCCTTTTTAAACAGCTGAGAAGGAGGGTGAGGGTAGTGTCATATTTTGAGCTGAATCACAGGGAACTCAGGCTCTTAGGTACATATGGAAGCGGTGGCATTCTGAGAGATTTAGGGATAGGATATTTCAGACGGGGAGTTAAGGAATTCAGTGAATGGAAGCTCCTGAGAGAAGTTTTTGAGCTGGCTGGTGACAACTTTAGGTCTTCTTGGTCTCAATCAGGTTGAAGCTACCTTTTTGAGCCAACAGCTCACTTTTCCTTATTTTTGTTCTCTTTCGTATAGGGTAGAGAGTATTTTGTGGAGAAAAATAGATGATAGAACTGCAAAATATAACCGCAAGAATGAGGTGTAGGCTTCCCAACTAGAATATTAGGAGCCATATCTGCATCTAGTGAAGGGATGGGTCCCATTCTTGGTTAACATCCTTAATGTGAAGTTATATTATGTCACTTTCATATTATTTTCCTTAAATAAGAAATGTGGCTGCTTTGGGCCAAGAATTCTGTTAATGCTGATGCTTTTGTTCATGTCTTCATGTGCCATGTAGTTGTCTTCAGTGACCATATTTTTCCATAACTTCTGATTTCTTAAGCCAATCCCAAGCTGGGGAAAGTTTACCAGAGAGACTTTTCAGAAAAATTAGATCAACATAAGAATAATGATTTTTTTTATTAAAGATACATGTTCTCATTTTATTCCAATGTAAAATGAATCTAGGAATAGTAATATTATATTAATTTTCAGGAGCTATAGTGGAATGTTCTGATGGTAGGGGTTCATTTTCCCTTTTACCTGATATTCGTTTTTTTTTAAATTATTGACATATAACTGACTATAACATTATGTTAGTTTCAGGTGCACAATGTAATGATTTGATATTTGTATATATTGCAAAATGATCACAAGAAGTCTAGTTAACATCCATCACCATATGTTGTTACACATTTGTGTTTGTGTCATAAAACTTTTAAGATCTATTTTCTTAGCAACTTTCAAATATGCAATACAGTATTAATAACTATAGTCACCATGCTGTATGTTACATCTCCATGACCTATCTATTTTATAATTGGAAGTTTGTGCCTTTTGACTTCTTCACCTATGTTGGCCTTCCCCCCACACTGTGTTTCCCCCTCCCCACCTCTCACCACACCTTCACCTCTGGCAAGCTCTAATCTGTTCTCTGTATCGATTAACTCTGTTTTTTTTTAAACATTCTACATGTGAGATCATATAGTACGTGTCTTTTTCCCATAAAAATAGCTTACTGATACAGGGAATGCTAATTGTCCTTAAATCTACTCTTTCCTACATCCTCAGTAATAGTTCTCCTCCCCAATATTTAGCAGCTGATAGTCAGACTAAAGACTCTATTTTGCCAACTCTGTTGCAGATTGGTAAGGCCTTGTGAACAAATTTCAGGCAATGATAAGTAAGTAGAAATGTTCCTAAATGTTGAAGGTATACATTTCTATTCTCCTTCCTCCTCCTGCTGGCTGTGATGCAGATGTCATCACATCCACTAGAGCAGGAATCCACAACCCGTGGGCTGGCTGGCTGTTCTAGAAACAAGGTTTTATTGGAAATCAGCCTTGCTTATTTATTTACATATTGTGTATAACTGCTTTTGTATTACAAAGATGGAGTGATAAGTTATGACAGAGACCATATATATAGCCAGCAAAGCCTAAAATATCGAATATCTGGCTCTTTAAGCAAAGTTTACTGACTCCTGGGCTAGAGCATGAATTGCCTTCTTGGACCACAAAGACACTGAGAAAACAGTACGTTACAACTTAATGTTCTTTTATCTGGGGATTTCTTTTAACATATAATGTTATCTATGTACCTATTTTTAACTGATAGCTTGATGAAGGGATCATATCACTAATTATAGTTTATAATATTTTCTGTGCATCTTAGCCATGAACGTTTTATTAATATTTGATTGAACTTTTAATTGGTTTTCTTATTAAAACTAATGTAAAAGTAAATTTGGTATTAAGACCTGGGAAGTATATACATTCCAAAGTTCCATCTGGGTGATGGTTGGAGGCACAGGCATGGACAGGGTCAGTGGACGGACAATGGAGGGACATGGGCATGGGTGAGGATGGAGTCCTGGGGGCAGCAGAGTTTATGGGGTGGGTGTAAGAGACAGTGAAGGAGACTGAGAAAAAGAGGCCAGAGATTCAGGAACAGAACCTGGGGTGAGCAGCAGATCTCAGGTACCATATAAGGGGAGAGAACTGAGTTGTGTCAAGAATTGTGTTAAAAGCTAAAGAAAGGACACATTGGATAAAGAATGAGGGAAAAAATGAATTAACAAGTTAGGAAGTCTTTCATTTTCAAGGAAATGCAAATTAAAACCATAATAAGGTATGATGTCACAGCCCCTAGGATGGCTAAAATCAAAAAGTTAGAGAATAACTAGTCTAGTGAGACATGTAGAAACTGGAACCCTTGTCCACTGCTGAGAGAATTAAAATGGTACAGTCTGATAGCATCTAAATGTTAAATATGGAGTTACCACATGACCATATGACCTAGTAATTCTACTTCTAGGTATATATCCAAGAGAAATGAACACATGTTCACATAAGAACTTGTTCATGAATGTTCTCACCAGTGTTATTCATAATACCCAGAAGGTGGAAATAATCCAGATGTCCATCAGCTGATGAATAATGAACAAAATGTGGCATATCCATACAATGGAATATTATCTGGCAATAAAATGCATTGAAGGGGGCATCCCTGGTGGTGCAGCGGTTGAGACTCTGCCTGCCGATGCAGGGGACATGGGTTTGTGCCCCGGTCCGGGAAGATCCCACATGCCGCGGAGCGGCTAGGCCCGTGAGCCATGGCCGCTGAGCCTGCGGGTCCAGAGCCTGTGCTCCACAACGGGAGAGGCCACAACAGTGAGAGGGCCATGTACACCAAAAAAAAAAAAAAGCATTGAAGTACTAATACACACTGCGACATGGGTGAACCTTGAAAATATTATGCTAAGGAAAGTAGCCAGTCACAAAAGGCCATGTATTATAAGATTCCATTCATATGAAAGAAAATAGAGTGAAAGAAAGTATATTAATGATGGCTCAGGGCTGGTAGGGGATGGTGGGAAGATGTGGAGTGATTGCTAAAGTGTATGGGGTTTCTTTTTGAGGCGATGAAAATGCTGTAAAATTGAGTGGTGATGATTGCACATATCTGTGAATATGCTAAAAATGACTGAATTTTGAGCTTTAAGTTGGTGAATTGTATGGTATGTGAACTATATATCAATAAATCTGCTTTAAAAATTAGGATGTCACCAATAGCTTTTGAGGAAGCATTTTAAATAGAGTATAAATAGGTGAGGATAGAAGACTGTGGCATGTGAATGGGAGGTGTGGAGCCATGTAGGGGAAGCAGCTTTGAGAGAAGGTTATTTTAGGTTTGGGACGATGTGAAGCCGCTTGGAGAGCAGCAGGAGAATCCTGTAAGTGTAGAGTTAGAGTAGTGACCAAGGGAGAGGTTTTTTTTTTAGGTTTGGGATGATGTGAAGCCGCTTGGAGAGCAGCAGGAGAATTCTGTATGTGTAGAGTAAGAGTAGTGACCAAGGGAGAGAAGTGATGATTGATGTAGTTAAGGCCAAAGGAAGTTCTTAGGCGATATAGAGATGGCAAGGTGAACTTTCTGAAACCTGTTTTTTTTTTCCAAAATGTGAGAGAGGAATCCTGGGAGCTCATTGAAGAGAGGAACGGCATCAGATTTATTTTTGTAATCTCAGTATCTAGTTAACTTAATGGTAAAGGCACATTTATTCATTCTCTACACATTTAACAAGGGCATACTCTGTGCCAGGTACAGAGCTCATGGCTGGGGATCCAGCAGGGAGGCCTAACAGATAAATCTCTCATAGAAGTCACATTCAAGTTTGTGGGGTAAAACAGTGCATGGGTTGTGGAGGAGACAGTGTTCACTGAATATTCATGTGCTCCTCTCTTTTTCCCAGCATTCCTTGCAGTGAGGTTGGAACCATGTGACTAAATCTGGCCAATGGACTGTGGGCATGCAGAGATTTCTGGTTTAGGCTGTATAAAGTCAGTGTGCAGCCTCCATATCTCCTCCTCTGCTATGGTGACCTTGGAAACCACATGCTCATGAAATAATACTTATCCATATTAACTGCAATATGCTCTCATATCTCCTATTTGTTTTGATTCACCTTCTCTCCATTTCTCTTTCCGTCTCCTGCCATCTCTTCTTCCATCCCCCTGTCCTGATTTTTCTTCCAAGGGCTGGTTCCAACAGCCTAAGCTGATTTCATGAGTGATTATTAGGCTCCTTGAAAAAAGTATTGTAGATCAGCATTTTCAACATTTAATCTGTACATGAATCATAAGGGATCTTGTTAATGCAGATTCTGATTCAGTGGGTCTGAGTTAGAGCCTGAGAGTTTCTAAAAGGCTCCCAGGTGATGATGGTGCTTGCTCAAGGACCACACTTTAAATAGCAAGGTTCTAGAGGGTATTCCTGAACTCCGGTAATGAAATTTCTGACAAAAGTTTATTTCTCTGGAATAATGCACACATGCACATGCAACAGATTTGTATGTATGCATACAAATGTATGCATATGTATATGTGTCCTCACAGTTGCTTGACAATATATCCCCTCCCAGGCACCCTCAATGGTACCTTTCTTCTTAAAGACAGGATATGTTCAAACTTTTGTTTATTAACTGGTGTTTTAGTAGTGTGCCATTTCCTTATATCTGTTGAGAGGGTGAACACACATAGTCATTCTTGAGAACAGTTATGAATGTCTGTGTGTGGAGGAGAGATGCTAGGGGGAGGAGATCAAAACCCTATGAGAGATGAAGGAAGCTTCTTGTGCCTGGCGGAATTCCCAATCCCTTGCTTGGCTTCATCCAATCTCTGTTACTCATGAGAGCTCTTTTAGGGACATCAGAACATGTAATTCCTGCTGTCTGTAAATGTCTCCTTTGGTTTTCATCTCCTAAATGAAGTTCATCTTCTCTGTGTCTGTTGACATGTGCCATAAGTCTCATCACCTTCCAGTCTCCTAAATCCTCTGCTCTTATTTGCAGGACCCTACACTTATGTACGTATTATTATCGTTGGCACGGTTGTTTTCATGACAATACATCAACATGTTTGCTAACAGTGATGAACCTGGGGGAAAAACTCAGACAAAAATGTGAGCTTTACACAGAGAAGAATTAGCTGAAAGTACATAAATCATCATCATTAATACTATTAGCTCTATGGTTCCATAACTCACTAGTTCCTCACAAGGGTGAACTTTCACACCAGCATTTCTGTGAATAATTCCTACATCAAGGCTATGAAGTGTCTTCTCCTGGCTCGGCATATTTCTATTGACTGCGAAACTCCAGTGAGACCTAACAAAGGGGAGCACAATTCTTCCTTAGGAGACTCAAACTAAGGAGGAAGGAAACATTTTAATCTTAAAAATTCAAACAACACTTCCGGGTAAGATGGCGGAAGAGTAAGACGCGGAGATCACCTTCCTCCCCACGGATACACCAGAAATACAGCTACACGTGGAACAACTCCTACAGAACACCTACTGAATGCTGGCAGAAGACCCCAGACCTCCCAAAAGGCAAGAAACTCCCCACATACCTGGGTACGGCAAAGCGGAGAGATTCCCGCACAGAGGATCGGTGCCGAGTGGAACTCACCAGCCCGAGAGGCTTGTCTGCTCGCCCGCCAGGGCGGGCGGTGCTGGAAGCTGAGGCTCCGGCTTCGGTCAGAGCGCAGGGAAAGGACTGGTGCTGGCAGCGAGAACTCAGCCTGAAGGGGGCTAATGTGCCACAGCTAGCCGGCAGGGAGTCCGGGAAAACTCTGGAGCTGCCGAAGAGGCAAGAGACTTTTTCTTCCCTCTTGGTTTCCTGGTGCGCGAGGAGAGGGGATTAAGAGCGCTGCTTAAAGGGGCTCCACAGATGGGCGCGAGTCACGACTGAAAGCGCGGAGCCCAGTGACGGGCGTGGGACGCTGGGGCTGCTGCTGCCGCCACCAAGAAGCCTGTGTGCGAGCGCAGGTCACTGTCCACACCGCCCTTCCGGGAGCCTGTGCAGCCCGCCACTGCCGGGGTCCCGGGATCCAGGGGCGGCTTCCCTGGGAGAACGCACGGCGCGCCTTGGGCTGGTGCAACGTCACGCCGCACTCTGCCGCTGCAGGCTCGCCCCGCACTCCGTGCCCCTCCCTCCCGCCCGGCCTGAGTGAGCCAGAGTCCCCGAAGAGGCTGCTCCTTTAACCCTGTCCTGTCTGAGTGAAGAACAGACGACCTCCGGCGACCTACACGCAGAGGCGGGGCCAAATCCAAAACTGAGACCCAGGAGCTGTGAGAACAAAGAAGAGAAAGGGAAACCTCTCCCAGCAGCCTCAGAAGCAGCGGATTAAAGCTCCACAATTTACTTGATGTACCCTGCATCTGTGGAATACATGAATAGACAACAAATCATCCCAAATTGAGGAGCCAGGAGTCAGTGCTGTGCCTCTGAGGTGGGAGAGCCAACTTCAGGACACTGGTCCACAAGAGACCTCCCAGCTCCACATAATATCAAACGGCAAAAATCTTCCAGAGATCTCCATCTCAACACCAGCACCCAGCTTCACTCAACGACCAGCAAGCTACAGTGCTGGACACCCTATGCCAAAAAACTAGCAAGACAGAAACACAACACCACCCATTAATAGAGAGGTGGCCTAAAATCATAAAAAGTCCGCAGACACCCCAAAACACACCACCAGACGTGGACCTGCCCACCAGAAAGACAAGATCCAGCCTCATTCACCAGAACACAGGCACTAGAACCTTCCACCAGGAAGCCTACACAACCCACTAAACCAACCTTAGCCACTGGGGACAGACACCAAAAACAACGGGAACTACGAACCTGCAGCCTGCAAAAAGGAGACCCCAAACACAGTGACATAAGCAAAATGAGAAGACAGAAAAACACAGAGCAGGAGAAGGAACAAGATAAAAACCCACCAGACCTAACAAATGAAGAGGTAATAGGCAGTCTACCTGAAAAAGAATTCAGAATAATGATGGTAAAGATGATCCAAGATTCTATTTCCCAGATCCAAAATCTTGGAAATAGAATAGACAAAATGCAAGAAACAGTTAACAAGGACCTAGAAGAACTAAAGATGAATCAAGCATCGATTAAAAACACAAGAAATGAAATAAAAAATACTCTAGATGGGATCAATAGCAGAATAACTGAGGCAGAAGAACAGATAAGTGAGGTGGAAGATAAAATAGTGGAAATAACTGCTGCAGAGCAAAATAAAGAAAAAAGAATGAAAAGAACAGAGGACAGTCTCAGAGGCCTCTGGGACAACATTAAACGCACCAATATTCGAATTATAGGGGTTCCAGAAGAAGAAGAGAAAAAGAAAGGGACTGAGAAAATATTTGAAGAGATTATAGTTGAAAACTTCCCTAATATGGGAAAGGAAATAGTTAATCAAGTCCAGGAAGCACAGAGAGTCCCATACAGAATAAATCCAAGGAGAAATACGCCAAGACACATATTAATCAAACTGTCAAAAATTAAACACAAAGAAATCATATTAAAAGCAGCAAGGCAAAAACAACAAATAACACACAAGGGAATCCCCATCAGGATAACAGCTGATCTATCAGCAGAAACTCTACAAGCCAGAAGGGAGTGGCAGGACATAATTAAAGTGATGAAGGAGAAAAACCTGCAACCAAGATTACTCTACCCAGCAAGGATCTCATTCAGATTTGATGGAGAAATTAAAACGTTTACAGACAAGCAAAAGCTGAGAGAGTTCAGCACCACCAAACCAGCTTTACAACAAATGCTAAAGGAACTTCTCTAGGCAAGAAACACAACAGAAGGAAAAGACCTACAATAACGAACCCAAAACAATTAAGAAAATGGGAACAGGAACATACATATCGATAATTACCTTAAATGTAAATGGACTAAATGCTCCCACCAAAAGACACAGATTGGCTGAATGGATACAAAAACAAGACCCATATATATGCTGTCTACAAGAGACCCACTTCAGACCTAGAGACACATACAGACTGAAAGTAAGGGGATGGAAAAAGATATTCCATGCAAATGGAAACCAAAAGAAAGCTGGAGTAGCAATTCTCATATCAGACAAAATAGACTTTAAAATAAAGACTACTAGAAGAGACAAAGAAGGACACTACATAATGATCAAGGGATCCATCCAAGAAGAAGATATAACAATTGTAAATATTTATGCACCCAACATAGGAGCACCTCAATATATAAGGCAAATACTAACAGCCATAAAAGGAGAAATCGACAGTAACACAATCATAGTAGGGGACTTTAACACCCCACTTTCACCAATGGACAGATCTTCCAAAATGAAAATAAATAAGGAAACACAAGCTTTAAATGATACATTAAACAAGATGGACTTAATTGATATTTATAGGACATTCCATCCAAAAACAACAGAATACACATTTTTCTCAAGTGCTCATGGAACATTCTCCAGGATAGATCATATCTTGGGTCACAAATCAAGCCTTGGTAAATTGAAGAAAATTGAAATTGTATCAAGTGTCTTTTCTGACCACAATGCTATGAGACTAGATATCAATTACAGCAAAAGAGCTGTAAAAAATACAAACACGTGGAGGCTAAACAATACACTACTTAATAACGAAGTGATCACTGAAGAAATCAAAGAGGAAATTAAAAAATACCTAGAGACAAATGACAATGGAGACACGACGACCCAAAACCTATGGGATGCAGCAAAAGCAGTTCTAAGAGGGAAGTTTATAGCAATACAATCCCACCTTAAGAAACAGGAAACATCTCGAATAAACAACCTAACCTTGCACCTAAAGCAATTAGAGAAAGAAGAACAAAAACACCCCAAAGTTAGCAGAAGGAAAGAAATCATAAAAATCAGATCAGAAATAAATGAAAAAGAAATGAAGGAAATGATAGCAAAGATCAATAAAACTAAAAGCTGGTTCTTTGAGAAGATAAACAAAATTGATAAACCATTAGCCAGACTCATCAAGAAAAGAAGGGAGAAGACTCAAATCAATAGAATTAGAAATGAAAAAGGAGAAGTAACAACTGACACTGCAGAAATACAAAAGATCATGAGAGATTACTACAAGCAACTCTATGCCCATAAAATGGACAACCTGGAAGAGACGGACAAATTCTTAGAAATGCACAACCTGCCAAGACTGACTCAGGAAGAAATAGAAAATATGAATAGACCAATCACAAGCACTGAAATTGAAACTGTGATTAAAAATCTTCCATCAAACAAAAGCCCAGGACCAGATGGCTTCACAGGCAAATTCTATCAAACATTTAGAGAAGAGCTAACACCCATCCTTCTCAAACTCTTCCAAACAATATCAGAGGAAGGAACACTCCCAAACTCATTCTACGAGGCCACCATCACCTTGATACCAAAACCAGGCAAGGATGTCACAAAGAAAGAAAACTACAGGACAATATCACCGATGCACATAGATGCAAAAATCCTCAACAAAATACTAGCAAACAGAATCCAACAGCACATTAAAAGGATCATACACCATGATCAAGTGGGGTTTATTCCAGGAATGCAAGGATTCTTCAATATACGCAAATCAAGCAATGTGATACACCATATTAACAAGTTGGAGGAGAAAAACCATATGATCATCGCAATAGATGCAGAGAAAGCTTTCGACAAAATTCAACACCCATTTATGATAAAAACCCTGCAGAAAGTAGGCATAGAGGGAACTTTCCTCAACATCATAAAGGCCATATATGACAAACCCACAGCCAACATTGTCCTCAATGGTGAAAAACTGAAACCATTTCCACTAAGATCAGGAACAAGACAAGGCTGCCCACTCTCACCACTCTTATTCAACATAGTTTTGGAAGTTTTAGCCACAGCAATCAGAGAAGAAAAGGAAATAAAAGGAATCCAAATTGGAAAAGAAGAAGTAAAGCTGTCACTGTTTGCAGATGACATGATACTATACATAGAGAATCCTAAAGATGCTACCGAAAAACTACTAGAACTAATCAATGAATTTGGTAAAGTAGCAGGATACAAAATTAATGTACAGAAATCTCTGGCATTCCTGTACACTAATGATGAAAAATCTGAAAATGAAATCAAGAAAACACTCCCATTTACCATTGCAACAAAAAGAATAAAATATCTAGGAATAAACCTACCTAAGGAGACAAAAGACCTGTATGCAGAAAATTATAAGACACTGATGAAAGAAATTAAAGATGATACAAATAGATGGAGAGATATACCATGCTCCTGGATTGGAAGAATCAATATTGTGAAAATGACTCTACTACCAAAAGCACTCTACAGATTCAATGCAATGCCTATCAAACTACCACTGGCATTTTTCACAGAACTAGAACAAAAAATTTCAAAATTTGTTTGGAAAAACAAAAGACCCCGAATAGCCAAAGCAATCTTGAGAACGAAAAACGGAGCTGGAGGAATCAGGCTCCCTGACTTCAGACTATACTACAAAGCTACAGTAATCAAGACAGTGTGGTACTGGCATAAAAACAGAAAGATAGATCAGTGGATCAGGATAGAAAACCCAGAGATAAACCCACGCACATATGGCCAACTTATCTTTGATAAAGGAGGCAGGAATGTACAGTGGAGAAAGGACAGCCTCTTCAATAAGTGGTGCTGGGAAAACTGGACAGGGATATGTAAAAGTTTGAGATTAGATCATTCCCTAACACCATACACAAAAATAAGCTCAAAATGGATTAAAGACTTAAATGTAAGGCCAGAAACTATCAAACTCTTAGAGGAAAACATAGGTAGAACTCTCTATGACATAAATCACAGCAAGATCCTTTTGGACCCACCTCCTAGAGAAATGGAAATAAAAACAAAGATAAACAAATGGGACCTAATGAAACTTCAAAGCTTTTGCACAGCAAAGGAAACCATAAAGAAGACCAAAAGACAACCCTCAGAATGTGAGAAAATATTTGCAAATGAAGCAACTGACAAAGGATTAATCTTCAAAATTTATAAACAGCTCATGCAGCTCAATAACAAAAAAACAAAAAACCCAATCCAAAAATGGGCAAAAGACTTAAATAGGCATTTCTCCAAAGAAGATATACAGACTGCCAACAAACACATGAAAGAATGCTCAACATCATTAATCATTAGAGAAATGCAAATCAAAACTACAATGAGATATCATCTCACACCAGTCAGAATGGCCATCATCAAGAAATCTAGAAACAATAAATGCTGGAGAGGGTGTGGAAAAAAGGGAACACTCTTGCACTGCTGGTGGGAATGTGAATTGGTACAGCCAGTATGGAGAACAGTATGGAGGTTCCTTAAAAAACTAAAAATAGAACTACCATATGACCCAGCAATCCCACTACTAGGCATATACCCTGAGAAAACCATAATTCCAAAAGAGACATGTACCAAAATGTTCATTGCAGCTCTATTCACAATAGCCCGGAGCTGGAAGCAACCTAAGTGTCCATCATCGGATGAATGGATAAAGAAGATGTGGCACATATATACAATGGAATATTACTCAGCCATAAAAAGAAACGAAACTGAGCTATTTGTATTGAGGTGGATAGACATAGAGTCTGTCATACAGAGTGAAGTAAGTCAGAAAGAGAAAGACAAATACCGTATGCTAACACATATATACGGAATTTAAAAAAAAAAAAGTCATGAAGGACCTAGGGGCAAAACGGGAATAAAGACACAGACCTACTTGAGAATGGACTTGAGGATATGGGGAGGGGGAAGGGTAAGCTGTGACAAAGCGAAAGAGAGGCATGGACATATATACACTACCAAACGTAAGGTAGATAGATAGTGGGAAGCAGCCACAGAGCACAGGGAGATCAGCTCGGTGCTTTGTGACCGCCTGGAGGGGTGGGATGGGGAGCTTGGGAGGGAGGGAGATGCATGAGGGAAGGGATGTGGGAACAGATGTATATGTATGACTGATTCACTTTGTTATAAAGCAGAAACTAATTAAAAAAATAAATAAAAGTAAAAAAAAATACTATTAAAGTAAGAGCTGACTGTAAGGGCCTCTGTACCGCAGCATTTAGTGTTTTGATGGTAACCTTACATATATACTAATTTTATGTCATTATAGGAGTAATGTTTATGAGAAAAGCAAAACAAACTTTCTTCAAATATGCACCAATAAGAAATACAATAAATCCTTGAACATCCTCTAATTTAGAGTCAAAAATGCCTTACATTTCCAGTCTACTCTTTTTCTTTTCTTTTTTAAAATTTAATTGGAAAAATTGAAGTATAGTTGCTTTATAATGTTGTGTTAGTTTCTGGTGTAGAGCAAAGTGATTCAGTTATATGTGTGTGTGTGTGTGTGTGTATATATATTCTTATCCATTATGGTTTATTATAAGATATTGAATATAATTCCCTGTGCAATACAGTAGGACCTTGTTGTTTACCTATTTTATGTACAGTAGTTTGTATCTGCTGAACCCAGACTCCTAATTTATCCCCCACCACCCCTTTCCCCTTTGGTAACCACAAGTTTGCTTTCTATGTTTGTGATTCTGTTTCTGTTTTGTAAATAAGTTCATTTTGTATCATATTTTGGATTCCACATATAAGTGATATCATATGATATATGTCCTTCTCTGACTGACTTACTTCACTTAGTATGATAATCTCTAGGTCGGTCCATGTTGTTGCAAATGGCAATATTTCATTCTTTTTAATGGCTGAGTAATAGTCCACATTATATATATATATATATATATATATATATATATATATATATACCACATCTTCTTTATCCATTCATCTGTTGGTGGACATTTAGGTTGCTTCTGTGTCTAGGTTATTGTAAATAGTGCTGCTATGAACATTGGGATGCATGTATCTTTTTGAATTATAGTTTTCTCCAGATATATGCCCAGGAGTGGGATTGCTGGATCATATGGTAACTCTATTTTTAGTTTTTAAAGGAACATCCGTACTGTTTACCATAGTGGCTGTACCAATCTACATTCCCATCAACAGTGTTGGAGGGTTCGCTTTTCTCTACACCTTCTCTAGTGTTTATTTATTTGTTTATTTAAAGAATTAATTATTTTTAAAATTTATTTTATTGTTTTATTTATTTACTTTTTGGCTGCATTGGTTCTTTGTTGCTGCATGCGGGCTTTCTCTAGCTGTGGCAAGTGGGGGATACTCTTTGTTTTGGTGCACAGGCTTCTCATTGTAGTGGCCTCTCTTGTTGCAGAGCATGGGTTCTAGGTGCACGGGATTCAGTAGTTGTGGCACGTGGGCTCAGTAGTTGTTTCTCGCAAGCTCTAGAGCGCAGGCTCAGTAGTTGTGGCATGTGGGCTTAATTGCTCTGTGGCATGTGGGATCTTCCCAGACCAGGGCTTGAACCTGTGTCCCATGCATTTGCAGGCAGATTCTTAACCACTGCACCACCAGGGAAGTCCTCTCCAGTATTTATTATTTGTAGACATTTTAATAATGGCCATTCTGACTGGTGTGAGGTTATACCTCACTGAAGTTTTGATTTGCATTTCTCTAATAATTAGCAACATTGAGCATCTTTTTGTGTGCCTGTTGGCCAAGTGGATGTCTTCTTTGGAGAAATGTCTATTTAGGTCTATTTAGGCCCATTTTTTGATTGGGTTGTTTGTTTTTTTTGTTATTGAGTTGTATGAGCTGTTTGTCTATTTTGAAAATTAAGCCCTTGTTGGTCACATCACTGGCAAATATTTTCTCCCAGTTTTATGGTTTCCTTTGCTGTGCAAAAGCTTTCAGTTTGATCAGGTTCCTTTTGTTTATTTTTGCTTTTATTTTTATTGTCTTGAGAGACTGATCTAAGAAAACATTGCTATGATTTATGTCAGAGAATGTTTTGCTTGTGTTGTCTTCTATATTTTTCTGTTTTTCCTAATCTCTTATGTGTCTGCTGGCAAAAATCTGAGGAGAAGAGCACATGAGCATTTTAACTGGACCCTTGGTTCTGAGCAAAGTTGGCTTCCCCATGCACTAATCTCTGTACTTTAGCCCACAGAGACCAGCATTAGGCATGGCTTTGAATTCTGGTAATGACATATTTCAGCTGATTTGTCAACCAGAACTGTTTGTCAGTGGCCAGGCTCTGTAAGTGGCATAAGGAATCCAGTAAAACAGAACCTTAAATCAGAATGGTAATGATTCATGAAATGTAAAACAAACCTTAAATCTAAAGGGTCCTTGAGTACCATCTCTTGGCCATGAGGCCACATACTACAAACTAAGGCAAAAACTGAAAACCTGGAGCGGCCTGATGTATGAGAATAGGAAAGTTGTCCACAGCCCCAAATAAATGGCAGACCACACAATTTTGCCTCCAGAATGGCTAATAATGGTGTGTGGAGGCTCTTCTCCAATGATGGCCTTCCAATGAGGCATGCCTCCCTTGACAGACTTTCTGGCAGGTGGGTGTGCCAACAGATGGGTGTTCAGACACACAGATGTTCAGATGTTACTGGCAATCTTGGATCTACATGCCCTTCATGTAGCAAAGACAATCTACTGACACTGGTTGTAGTGAAGGAAAGTAAAGTGCTTATTGCAAGGCACCAAGCAAAGACAAAGGACAGTTCTTGCTCAAAAGACCAGAACTCCCTAATGGCATTCAGGGAAGTGTTTTTAAAGGCAACACATGGGGTGTGGGTTTCAGGGTGTCTGATCAGCTCATGGACACTCTTCTGACTGGTTGGTGGTGAGGTAAAAGGGTGAAGTTTCAAGAATCTGAGTCATCAACCTCTGGTCCCAATGAGTTCAGAGTCTGTGCACTTGTGGTCAGCAGTTTCCATCTGGTGGGAATCTGGTTTCTGTAAAAACAACTTAGGAATGTGCATCAGACATTATTATCTATGTCCTTCAGTGAGAAATGGAAGTTCTGGTGGCTCTGCTATATGGCTGATCTATTGTTTAAATTTTTACCAGTTTCCCTGCCTGACAGCTATTCTTTGTTTCTACATGTTCACATTTTCCTAATCATTAACTCTTGAGCCAGCTTTTGAGACTCAGGAGAGCCTGAAGCAAAGCCTTTTACTTAAGAGAGCTGGAGCACGGGGTGGTGGGCTTGTATACCTGAGAGGGTCCTAAAGAGTCCTGCTTGGTATAACAGACAGACAGATGTTCAGACTGATTTCAACAGATTGACAGATGTTCAGACAGACAAGTGTTTGGACACATGGGCATTCAGAAACACGATTATCAGACACATGGACAGGGGTTCAGACAGACGTTTGAACAGACTCACATTCAGAAAAATGAACAGATGTTCAGACAGATGGTTGGTTGGACAGATGGATAGATGTTCAGACAGAGAGCCATTTTTGCAGATAAGCATGCAGACAGATGGATGTTCACACAGACAGACTGATGTTCGGACGGTGGGTGTTCAGACAGGTGGACATAAGTTAAGAAAGATAGACATTCCAACAGATGGACATTGGAACAGATTGATACACATTCAGACAGATGGGCATTCTTAGAGATGGGTGTTCTGACACACAGATGTTCTGAGATGGACTTTCTGAAAAATGGATATTCTGATAGATTCATATTTAGACAGATTAATATTCAGAAAGACATTTTTACAGATGGACATTCAAACACATGGACACACATTCTGACAGAGAACCTTTCTGGCAGACAGACTCTCTGACAGATGGGCATGTGGACAGATGGGTGTTCAGACAGACCAGTATTCAGATGGATGGATGTTCCCACTAACGGACAGTTAGGCAGATGAACAGTTATTCACAGAGAGGGAAGTTCAGACAAACAATTCTTCTGACAGACATTTCAGCAAACAGGTGTGCTGACAGATGTTTTGTGGCAACCCTGCATGAAGTGAGTCTATCTGTGCCATTTTTTCCAATACCAGTTGCTCACTCAGTGTCTCTGTATCACATTTTGGTAATTCTTGCAATATTTCAAACTTTTTCATTATCATTTAATTTGTTATAGTGGTGTGTGATCAGTGATCTTTGATATTACTATTGTAATTGTCTTGGGGTGCCAAGAGTGGCACCCATACAAGATGGTGAACTTAATTAATAAATGTGTGTGTTCTGACTGATTCACTGACAGGCTGCTCCCCCATCTCTTTCCCTCTCCTTGGGCCTTTCTCTACCTTAAGACACAACAATATTTAAATTAGGTCGATCTAGAGGCCTACAATGACCTCTAAATATTTGAGTGAAAGGAAGAATCACATGTGTCTCACTTTAAATCAAAAGCTAGAAATGATTAAACTTAGGGAGGAAGGGATATCAAAAGCCCAAATAGGCCAAAATCTAGGCCTCTTATGCCAAATAATTAGCCAAGTAGTGAATGCAAAGGAAAAGTTCTTGAAGGAAAGTAAAAGTGCTACTCCTTTGAACACATGAATGATAAGAAAGTGAAACAAACTTATTGCTGATATGAAAAGAGTGTTAGTGGTCTGGATAGAAGATTAAGCCAGCCACAACTTTGCCTTAAGCCAAAGCCTAGTCCAGAGCAAGGTCCTAACTCTCTTCAATTCTATGAGGGCTTTGAGTAGTGAGGAAGCTACAGAAGAAAAGTTTGAAGCTAGCATAGGTTGATTCATGAGTTTACGGAAAGTAGCTGTCTCTATAACATCAAAGTACAGGGTCTGATGTAGAAGATACGGCAAATAATCTAGGACATCTAGCTAAGATAATTAATGAAGGTGGCTATATCAAACAACAGAATTTAATATAGCCTCATACTGGAAGATGATGTCATCTAGGACTTGCACAGCTAGAAAGAAGTCAATGCTTGGCTTTAAGTCTTCAAATGACAGGCTGACTCTCTTGTTAGGGGTTAATGAAGCTGGTGATTTGAAGTTGAAGCCAACGCTCATTTACCATTCTGAAAATCCTAGGGATCTTAGGAATTATGCTATATCTACTCTGCCTGTGTTCTATAAATGAAACAACAAAGCCTGGATGACAGCGCATCTGTTTTCAAATGGTTTACTAAATATTCTAAGCCCACTGTTCAGACCTTCCACTCACAAAAAAAGACTCCTTTCAAAATATTACTGCTCACTGACAATGCACCTGATTATGCAAGAGCTCTGATGGAGATGTATAACAAGATTAATGTTTTCATGGCTGCATCCATTCTGGGTCACGGAGTAATTTTGACTTTCAAGTCTTCTTATTTAAGAAATACATTTTGGGAATTCCCTGGTGGTCAGTGGTTAGGACTCCATGCTCTCATTGCCAAGGGCCTGTGTTCAGTCCCTTTTTGGGGAACTAAAATCCCACAAGCCATGCAGCGCAGCAAAAAAAAAAAAAGGGAAAGAAAGAAAAACATTTTGTAAGGCTATATATGCCATCGGTAGTGATTCCTCTGATGGATCTTGGCAAAGTAAATTTAAGGACATTCATGATTCATGGGAAGAGGTCAAAATATAAACATTAACGGGAATTTGGAGGAAGCTGAATCTAACCCTCGTGGACGACTTTTTGAGAGGTTCAAGACCTCAGTGGAAGAAGTAACTGCGGATGTGGTGGAAATAGCAAGAAAACTAGCACTACAAGTGGAGTCTGAAGATGTGATTGAATTGCTGCAATCTCATGATAAAACTTTAATGGAGGAGTTGTTTCATATGGATGAGCAAGAAAAGTGGTTTCTTGAGATAGAATCAACTCCTAGTAAAGATGCTATGAAGATTGTTGACATGAAAACAAAGGATTAAGAATATTTCATAAACTTAGTTGATAAAGCAGTGGCAGGGTTTAGAGGATTGACTACAATTTTGAAAGAAGTTCTACTCTTGGTAAAATGCTACCAAAGAGCATTGTATGTTACGGAGAAATCATTCGTGAAAGGAAGTAAATCGATGCCACAAACTTCATTATTATCTTATTTTAAGAAATTGCCACAGCCACCCCAGTCACCTTCAGCAACCACCATGCTGATCAGTCAGCAGCCATCAACAGTGAGGCAAGATCCTCCACCAGCACAAAGATTACAACTAACTTGCTGAAGGCTCAGATGATGGTTAGCAATTTTTAACAAGAAAGTACATTTAAATTAAGGTATATACATTATTTTTTAGACATAATTCTATTACACATTTAATATACTACAGTACAATATGAATGTAATTTTATATGCACAGGAAAACCAAAAACTTCATGTGACTCTCCTGCATTGTCTGCTTTATTGTGGTGGCCTGGAACTGAACCTACAATATCTCCACAGTATGCTTGTATTCAAACACAGAGACCTATGTTGAGACAGATGAATGTTCCAAACGGTGGACAGACATACTAACAGATGGCTGTTCTGACACATGGATGATCAGACAGAAGGACAAACCTCAGATGACTGGATATTTGGACAGATGGACAGAAGATGTTCTGCCAGACAGATATTTTGCCAGAAAGGCAAAATTACAACTATTTACAGAGAATCTATTGATGAGAATGACCTAAAGACTAGCCAAAAAATATATTCCATAACAAAATATATAAAGAAGGAACCACGATGAGATGGGTAGAAGGGGTGGAGACAAGGTATGGTCAAGATCCACAACCAACAAACTGGAGGATAATCATAATTGCAGAGGGTCTCTCAAAGGAGTGAGGGGTCCAAGCCCCACCTTAGGCTCTTTAGCCTAGGGGTCCTACACCTGGATGATGAGCCCCTAGAATGCCTGACATGGAAGGACAGTGGGGCTTGTGTATGGAAGAGTTGGAGAGCTGTAGGAAACAGAGACTCTGTTCTTATACAGCGCATGAAAAATCTCACATGCTTCAAGACTAAGTGTGGGGGCAGTAATTTGAAAGGAGATTGGGTTAACTCCACTTGTTGATCTTTGAGAGCCTCCTGGAGAGGCAAGAGGCAACTGGGACTCCCTCAGGGGACACAGACACAGGTGAGAGCCATTTATGGAAGTTCGTTTTACCATGAGGACACTGGTGCAGGCAAACCCCATTTGGAGTCCTCCCTCAGGCCTAATAGTGCTGGGAGCTTACCTGTCCACCAACTGGTTGGCACCAGTCCCAGGACTCCCCAGGCTCAGAATTCAGCCATGAGGGACACAGCCCTGCACACCAGTGGGCCAGCTCCAGTCCTGGGCCTTGTCCCTCAAGGCTCACAGCCAGCTGCTGGGACCCAGCCCATTCCACCAGTGGGTCACCACAACTCCAGTTCCCCCAGGCCATGCAGCCAGCCACACTGTGAACTGATGCCACCCATCAGCAAGCTGGCAGCCTCCACACAAAGCAGGGCCTAACAGCTAAGTAAGCCCAGGGGCTAGCCCTGCCTACCAGCATGCCCACAGTTGTCAGCCCCATTACAATAGAAGGGCCCATTCAGCCCACATAGGGGGCACCCCTAGAGCATATACATCTGATGTCCAGAGGGGAGGGTGCTGCTGGACCCCATAGGACATCTCCTACCTAAGGTCACTTCTTTAAGATTGGGAAACATAACTGAACTGCCTAAAACACAGAAATAAACACAGAGAATTCGGCAAAATGAGGAGATAGAGGAATGTGTTGTAAACAAAGGAACAAGACTAAACTGCAGAAGAAGAACTAAGTGAGGTGGAGATAAGCCGTCTACCCAATAAAGAGTTCAAGGAAATAATCATAAAGATGCTCAACGAACTTGGGAGAAGAATGGAAGAACACAGTGAGAATTTAACAAAGAGTTAGAAAATATAAAGAACCAAATGGAGCTGAATAATACAACAATCAATAAAAAATACACTAGAAGGAAGCAACAATAGATTAGATGATACAGAAGAATGAAGCAGTGAACTGGAAGTCAGAATAGTGGAAATCACCCAAGCTGAACAGAAAAAAAAGAATTAAAAGAAATAAGGATAGTTTAAGAGACCTCTGAAACAATGTCACATATACTAACATTCACATCATAGGGGTCGTAGAAGGAGAAGAGAGAGAGAAAGGGACTGATAACATATTTGAAGACAAAATAGCTGAAAACTTCCCTAACCTTGGAAAGACCACAGACATCCAGGTCCAGGAAGCACAGAGTTGCAAACAAGATGAACCCAAAGAGAGCCACACCAAGACACTGTACTTAACATGGCAAAAATTAAAGATGAAGAGAGAATCAAGAAAAGCAACTAGATATCTACAAGGGAACTCCTGTAAGACCACAAGCTGACTTCTCAGCAGAAACTTTGCAGGGCAGAAAGGAGTGGCATGATATAGTTAAGGTGATGAAAGGAAAAAAACTGTAACCAAGAATACTCTACTTGGCAAGGCTATCATTTAGATTTGAAGGAAAGATAAAGCATATTACAGATGAGCAAAAGCTCAAAGAATTCAGCACCACAAAACTGATTGATAAGAATTATTAAAGGGATTTCTCTAAGTGGAAAAGTAAAGATCACAACTAGAAATATTAAAATTATAAAAGGAAAAACCTCATTGGTAAAGGCAATATACAGTAAAGGTGTAGATCAACCACTTATAAAGCTACTAGAAAGGTTAAAAGACAAAAGTAGTAAAATCATCTATACCCATAATAAGTAGTTAAGGGATACACAAAACAAAATGATGTAAAATATGATGCAGAAAACAGTACAAATGGACGAGGGGAGTAAAAATTCAGCATTGTTAAATGTGTTTGAATTTAAGAGACTTTAAGCTTAAAATAATCATATATATATATATATATATATATATATATATATGGGTTGTTACATATACACCTCATGGTAACCACAAACCAAGAATCTATAATAGATACACACACACAAAAGAGAAAGGAATCCAAACATAACACCAAAGATAGTCATCAAATCACAAGGGAAGTGAGGAAAAGAAGAAATAAATGAAAAAGGACTACAAAACAACCCCAAAACAATTAAAATGGCAATAAGTATATACCTATCAATAATTACTTTAAATGTAAATGAATTTTTGCTCCAATCAAAAGACATAGAGTGGGGCTTCCCTGGTGGCGCAGTGGTTGAGAGTCTGCCTGCCGATGCAGGGGACACGGGTTCATGCCCCGGTCTGGGAAGATCCCACATGCCGCAGAGCAGCTGGGCCCGTGAGCCATGGCTGCTGAGCCTGCGCGTCCGGAGCCTGTGCTCTGCAAGGGGAGAGGCCACAACAGTGAGAGGCCCGCCTACTGCAAAAAAAAAAAAAAAAAAAAAAGACATAGAGTGGCTTGAATGGATAAAAAACAAGACCCATAAATATGCTTCCTACAAGACATTCACTTCAGATCTAAAGTCACACATAGACTAAAAGTGAGAGGATGGAAAAGAGTATTCCTTGCAAATGGAAATGAAAAGAAAGCTGTTGTAGCAATACTTATATAATAAAAATAGAGTTTAGAACAAAGACTGTAATCAGAGACAAAGATATTACAAAGATCAGAGCAGAAATAAATGAAATAGAGACTAAAAAACCAGAACAAAACAAAACAAAAAATCAATGAAATGAGAGCTGGTTCTTCAAAAAGATAAGCAAAACTGATAAACCTTTAGCCAGACTCATCAAGAAAAAAGAGAGAGGATTCAAATTAATAAAATCAGAAAAAGAAAAGAAGTTAAAACTGAAACCACAGAAATACGAAGGATCATAATTAACTGCTATGAAAAACTATATGCCAATAAAATGGAAAACCTAGAAGAAATGGACAAATTACCAAAATGTACAATGTGAAACAGAAAGAAATAGAAAATGTGAACAGACAAATTACTATTAATGAAATTGAAAAAATAAAGAAAAATTTTAAAAACTCCCAACAGGGACTTCCCTGGTGGTGCAGTGGTTAAGAATCCACCTGCCATTGCAGGGGACACAGGTTTAAGCCCTTGTCCAGGAAGATGCCACATGCCGCAGGGCAACTAAACCCGTGTGCCACAACTACTGAGCTTATGCTCTAGAGCCTGGGAACCACAACTACTGAGCCCACGTACCACAACTACTGAAGCCCATGTGCCTAGAGCCCATGCTCTGCAACAAGAGAAGCCACTGCAATGAGAAGCCCATGCACTGAAATGAAGAGTAGCTCCTGCTCTTCACAACTAGAGAAAGCCCGCATGAACCAACGAAGACCCAACACAACTAAAAATAAATAAATAACTAAATAAATTTATTTTAAGAAAAAAACTTCCAACAAACAAAATTCTAGGACCAGACGGCTTCACAGGTGAATTCTATGAAAAATTTAGAGAAGAGTTAGCACCCATCCTTCTCAAACTATTCCAAAAAACTGCAGAGAAAGGAATTCTTCCAAACCTATTCTATGAAGCCAGCATCACCCTGATACCAAAACAGAAAAAGGTATCACACACAAAAAAAGAAAATTAGAGGCCAGTATCACTGATAAACATAGATGTAAAAATACTCAAAAAATATTAGCAAACGAAATCCAACAATACATCAGATGGATCATACACCATAATCAAGTGGGATTTATCCCAGGGATACAAGGATTTTTCACATCCACAAATCAATGTGATGTACCACATTAACAAGCTGAAGAATAAAGAACTCATGATCATCTCAATAGATGCAGGTATAGCTTTTGACAAAATTCAAAATCTGTGTATTATAAATACTCCCCACAAAGTGGGTATAGAGGGAATATAATTCAACATAATAAAGGCCATACTTAAAAATTATGTATTATATAACATACTACTCAAGGGTGAAAAACTGAAAGCATTTCCTCTAAGGTCAGGAACAAGACAAGGATGTCCACTCTCACCACTTTATTCAACATACTTTTGGAAGTCCTAGCCAGAGCAATCAGAGAAAAAAAGAAATAAAAGGAATACTAAGTGGAAAGGAAGAAGTAAAACTGTCACTGTTTGCAGATGACATGATACTAAACATAGAAAATCCTAAAGAAGGCAGCAGAAAACTACTAGAGCTCATCAATAAATTCGGTAAAGTTGCAGGATACAAAATTAACATACAGAAATCTCTTGCATTCTTACGCACTAACAATGAAAGATCACAAAGAGAAATTAAAGAAACAATCCTATTTACCATTGCATCCAAAAGAATAAAATACCTAGGAATAAACCTACCTCAGGAGGCAAAAGACCTGCACTCAGAAAACTACAAGATGAAAGGAATCAAAGATGACACAAACAGATGGAGAGATATACCATGTTTTTGGGTCGGAAGAATCAACATTGTGAAAATGACTATACTAACCAACGCAATCTACAGATTCAATGCAATACCTATCAAATTATCAATGGCATTTTTTACAGAATTAGAACAAAAACTTTTACAATTTTTAATGGAAGCACAAAAGACCCTGAATAGCCAAAGCAATCTTGAGAAAGAAAAACGGAGCTGGAGGAATCAGGCTCCCTGACTTCAGACTATACTACAAAGCTACAGTAATCAAGACAGTATGGTACTGGCACAAAAACAGAAATATAGATCAATGGAACAGGATAGAAAGCCCAGAGATAAACTCACACACATATGGTCACCTTATCTTTGATAAAGGAGTCAAGAATATACAATGGAGAAAAGACTCCTCTTCAATAAGTGGTGCTGGGGAAACTGGACAGCTACATGTAAAAGAATGGAATTAGAACATTTTCTCACACCATACACAAAAATAAACTCAAAATGGATTAGAGACCTAAATATAAGGCTATAAAACTCTTAGAGGAAAACATAGGCAGAACACTCTCTGACATAAATTGCAGCAATATCTTTCTTGATCCACCTCCTAGAGTAGTGAAAATAAAAACAAAAATAAACAAATGGGACCTAATTAAACTTAAAAGCTTTAGCACAGCAAAGGAAACCATAAACAAAATGAAAAGATAACTCACAGAATGGGGGAAAATATTTGCTAATGAAGTGACTGTCAAGGGATTAATCTCCAAAATATACAAACAGCTCATGCAGGTCTATGTCAAAAAAACAAACAACCCAATCACAAAATAGGCAGAAGACGTAAATAGACATTTCTCCAAAGAAGACATACAGGTGGCCAAAAACCACATGAAAAGATGTTCAACGTCACTAATTCTAAGAGAAATGCAAGTCAAAACTACAATGAGGAACTAATGAGAACCTGCAGTAAAGCACAGGGAACTCTACACTTCTACTGTGTACAGTAGAAACTAACACAACATTGTAAAACAACTAGACCCCAATTGAAAAAGAAAGCTACAATGAGGTGTCCTCTCACACCAGTCAGAATGGCCATCATCAAAAAGTCTACAAACAACAAATGCTGGAAAGGTTGTGGAGAAAAGGGCACCCTCCTACACTGTTGGTGGGAATGTAAAGTGGTACAACCATTATGGAGAACAGTATGGAGGTTCTTTAAAAAACTAAATATAGAACTACCATATGATCCAGCAATCCCACCCCTGGGCATATATCTGGAGAAAACCATAATTTGAAATGCTACATGCACCCCAATATTCATTGTAGCACTATTTACAATAGCCAAGACATGGAAGCAATCTAAATGTCCATCGACAGAGGAGTGCATAAGAAGATAGGGTATATATATATATATATATATATATATATATATATATATATATATACACATACAATGGAATATTACTCAGCCATGAAAAAGAATGAAATAATGTCTTTTGCGGCAACATGGATGGACTTAGAGATTGTCATACTGAGTGAAGTAAGTCAGAGAAAGACAAATATCATATGATAGTGCTTATATGTGGACCTAAAAAATGGTACAAAGGAACTCATTTACAAAACAGAAATAGAGTCACAGATGTAGAAAACAAACTTATGGTTACCAGGGGAAATGGGGGAGGGGACAAATTGGGAAATTGGGATTGACACATACATAGTACTATATATAAAATAGATAACTAATAAGGGCCTACTATATAGTACAGAGAACTCTACTCAGTACTCTGTTATGACCTATATGGGAAAAGAATCTAAAAAAGAGCAGATATATGTGTAACTGATTCACTTTGCTGTACAGCAGAAAGTAACACAACATTTTACATCAACTATACGCCAATAAAAAATTAAAAAAATAACCAAACAAATTGACAAAAAAAAGTTTCTTGTTGGAGAACATTCCAAGGACAGGTGATGCCTAGGTCCTGAAGTGGTATGAAGATGATCTGTTCAATGTATAGGAAGAAACCTAGAGGCAAAGGGCAATGAGGATTAAAAAAATATATAGTTATGTCTTATTTTTTCCCTGAATTCTGTTAAAAAATGGACAAATAAATTATTTCCCCAAGTTCAATGGTTGTTTTGAGGGCTCACCGTATATAAAGGTTCATGATGACAACCTTCTTCCTCTGAGCTATTATACATGAATTTTTAAAAAATATTTTAATTTGACAGCATTTCTCTCAGTTCAAAAATAAAATACTTCAATTCCAACAATAACAAGAATAAATTAATCAATAGAAGCATATCCAGAGAAGACACTGATGACCAAATTAGACAAGAGCCTTATATATCAGTTATAAATATACTATTTCCTTTGTACAAGATAGAGGAAATTATGAGCATAAGTCAGGTGCTCCTGAGACACATCCTAAAATCTAGGGCATCTTGACTCCCCTGACTGGTTTCTGGGAGATTGTGGGGTAAGAGGTGCCCTTGGCTTCTGGGTCATCATGCCAACAGGGCATCATGGTATTCCACTGAGACTCCTGGAGACTTCCATGCCCTCAAACAGTGTGAGGTTGTTGCTAGCATCCTGTGGCAGATGTGGAACAGGGAGAGGGGGATGAGGGTTAGGGTCATTCCGTCCCAGGAAGCTCCCAGCCTATAGATGAAAACCCCAGTGGCAGCCCCCAGAGCCCTTGGTGAGCCTGGGTCTGCTTCTTCTGTCTGCTCTCTGGAGGAGAGCCACTGAAGGTCTTGGCATCCTTGGGGGATCTGGAGCTCTTGGGAATCTTCCTCAGGGCACAATGGCTCCCTTCAGCACCAAGAGTTAGTCCCATGGGGAAGGGCCACTGAGCCCAGGTTGGAGTGCTACAACCACATCCTGGTATGCCAGTGACTACACCTTCCTATGTGGCCTAACAATGTGTCCTTGGTACACACCCAAGGGACCTGGCAGAGCCCCAGCAATCACCTGGGATTTCCCAAACAAGCCCAAAGTCTCGACCTCCTTGAAGGATTTTTCACCTTCAGGACTAGTGAATGGAGCCCTATAGTTGGCCACACATTCAAGTGAAATTCTCACAAAGCTCATAATCTCCCCCTGAAAAGCAATATTGGACAAGTGATACAATTCTCTTATATTTTTTGCCTTATATTCTTTATTGTTAGGAAAGTGAAAATAAAGTGACATGTTTGTGTGTGTGCATGTGTGTGTGTGTGTGTGTGCGAATGACAGTAAAAGTTGTTTAAGAGGAAGACTTGTGAAAGTGGGATCGACACAGAGGAGAAGTGTTTTGTTTTTGACAAATATCTCCTAGGACATGTGCAGGAAGCAATGAAAGAGACACAGAGATAATAACATGTATCTATGTTATGATGGTCAAAGAAACTGTGAAGGAAGAAGCACCTGCTGCAACTTTGCCAGGAGGGACAGGAGGCCCAGGAATGCTCAATCAAAGGATGATGATGCCTGTAAAAATTAATAAACAGGGGAATTCCCTAATGGTCCAGTGGTAAAGAATCCCCCTTGCAATGCAGGGGACGCAGGTTTGATCCCTGCTTGAGGAACTGGGATCCCAGACGCTGCGTGGCAACTAAGCCCGCATGCCACAACTACTGAGCTCGTGCACCTCAACTAGAGCCAGCATGCTGCAAACTACAGAGCCCACATTCCCTGGAGCCCAACTAGAGAGAGAAAACCTGCACGCCACTAGAGAGAAACCCGCGCACCACAACGAAGAGCCCGTACACCACGTCGAAAGATCCCACGTGCCCCAAGCAAAGATCCCACGTGCCACAACTAAGGCCAGACATAGCCAAAAATAAACAAATCTTAAAAAAAATTAATAAACAGAAACCTCAACTAAAATAGAGCCAGGGGGCCAGAAAGGGAAGCTCTCACACTCTACAACCATAGTGGAACCCCAAAGGAAGAAGACTTCCTCCTCTTGTCTGGCAAGAGCTCAGCCAACGAACGATTGTCACAATTCAGTAAATGAGAAGCCACTAGACTCTTAATACTCAATCCCTCTAAGGAACTCTTTGTTTACTAAAACCCTCCCAACTTCCTTTCCCCCTCTCTCCTTATGTGAAAGACTTGCATGTGACTTGCCATGGTTGCAGACGCCAAATTGCAGTTCTTTGATGATCATGAGTAAACCCATTTTTGCTGGAGAAATAACTTGCAGTCTATTTTAGGTCAACAATTTTGGCCCACACAGGGACCCAGAGAAGACCCCCGACAACTGGAAGGTGGGCAAGCAAACAAGTGTGATACCAACACTAACCTCATTGATGCTTGCTGGGACCCTGGGGTTTGAGGGTAAGTCTTTCTCCTGGATCTGAGCTTCTGCCCTCTTTACTTTGAGGATCTCCAGGTTTTATTCAGGATCTATATTAAGGCTTTGTCCTCTCTGATTAAAGCCTTGTTTATTTGGCACATTGACCCGGCTCTTTTGCAATCAGGCTGCTCCAACTGGAATTCCCTTGCCTTCAGCCTGATTCCCATTGGAACAGGGGCTCTTCTGTTGGATCTGTGCTGTTAAGCAGTTGGCCTGAGTCTTTCAGAGCTCGGCCGTGCCCTTGGAACTGGCTGGTGTTAGGCCTACAGGCTGTTTGAGCTGTTAGGGTTTTTTGTCATTTATCCTTCTATTCTAGAGAAAGACCTCTGGGAAATAGGATCCCAGTTATCTAAACATTTTGAAGGAGCATTCCCCCCCACCCCTCAACCACAGGGCCCCTGGCTGATTTTATGTTTAAAATCTGTGGTCCTTCCTCATGTGCATTTCTATGTGGACCTGAGGCAGGAGATAGATGGGCCCCAGGCCACACATTTACAACTAGCCTCCTGTACATATTTCTTGAGGCAGGGTATAGATGGGCTCCAGATTAGACATTTACAGCCAGCCTCCTGTTTATACTTCAAGATAGAAATAACAACAGGAATAGGCTAAGCACTGCCTGGGCAAAAGATCAAGAGGTCACATATTTCTCATCCTTGGGGTCAGGGAGATCTTGACTGCGCATGTGCAGATAGGATCCTCGGGGGTCAAAAAGGGAGGGGACACCAGACTATACTAAGTTTTACTAACTTCCCAAAGGTCCTTGTGCTAAAATCCATCTTGGCTAAAGTATGCGTGTGCACATAGGGGTGCACATAGGGGTGGGCCCTGAGTCAAAGGACAAAGCAAGATGATTGGCCAGAGAAAAACAAAGACCTGGAAGACTGCCCCCTTACAAATGATTTAAACTTCCCAGAGGCGTGACATTTCTCTGAACTCAACCTTGCCTGAGTTGGCATGTACTCTGCTTTTCTAATATATGCCTACTTTCCTCTCTACCTTCTGTCTCCTTGTCAAAATTTTTTTCAAGGCAGACAAGAAATGGGGCTCAGAATTTATCCGCTGGCCCTCCTGATCTAGTGCTTAAGATCTGGCACTCTCACTGCTGCAATCAGGGTTCAATCATGGTCTTGCTTCCAGATGCTTCTCACTGCACTCTGAAATTAGACTAACCTAACCAAAGGCAATTACGGGAAACCGTTGAAATCCCCAAACTTACTTTTCTTAAAACCCCACTGAACAACCTTACCTATAAAACTTCTAAAACTGAACAAAACGCTTATTTTTATTGGTATTTTGAGGCTTCCAAATGTTAGCAGGAGCCTAAAATTGCCTCTCTGCAAAATAAGATTTTAAGGTTAATTGAGGCAAACACATGATTAAAGAAGGAAAAAATAGCTTCTGAAGCCTCACGTTCTTCTTCTGCAGCCTCTTTGTCTCAGGCTCTGCCTTTAGCGCCATCTTGTTCCCCTCCTCTGGGACCTTGGGCTCAGGCCTTGCCTTCAGGGCCATCTTTTTCCTTCCCCTTTATACTGCCTATTCCTCCTCTGTACCCTCAGTTCCTCCACACTAACTCCCTCGCTGAACTTCCCTTTCCCCCTGAAAATCTCCTCACCCCATTTTCCTCTGAATCTATCAGAACCTGTCCCTTTAGAATTTAGCTTTCTGAGGATCCAGAGGTTAAACCCTTAACTTTAAATATTCCTTGGGCTAAAACTGAATTGCAAGCCATAGTTAAAGAGTGGCCCAAAGTAACCAAAGATCCTCACAGATTTACTGAGGAATTTAATATAACAATCTTACCAATCTTGTGCTCTTACATCAGCTAGGTCTTATGCTTGTTGGTGAAGGCCAGGCCCAGCATTGGATGAAAATCGCTGACTGGGAAAGCCCTGAAAGGTCTCTAGAATTAAAACCAGGAGAGCAACCTGCTAACTTATATGGTCAGGCCAAGGCAATTTCTAGGTGACTTCATCGGGCAATTCCTAGGGCTTTTCCAAAGCCTATTGATTGGAATAAAATTCAGGCTTACACACACAAATCTGATGAATCTGTTCATAGCTATTACAATCAACTTCAGATTATTTTAAAGAAAAGTCTGGTCTTCCTTCAGATGTTGGTCCCACCCAGGTAGATTTAACTCTGTTTATTAATGGTCTGAACCAGGGTCTTTCCTTACTAGTAAAAAAGAACAGGATGGAATAGGAAATGATGTCCACTCCAGATTTAGTTAATCTTACAAACCAGCTCTCTCACACTCTAGATGAGTCACCTAAAAGGAAAACTGCCAAAATTCTTAATCGTAAACTTCAGCAAATAAAGTTCCCTAAATGAAACAAAAACTCTCCTAGTTTCTGCTATTAGAGCAAAGAGCCAGGGCACTGGAAAAGAGATTGTTACAGATACAAGCCCTTCAGTCACCATCAGCCCTCTAACCAGGCTTTCCAACTTCCTCCCAATTCCCAGTTGTGGGGCTCCAAGGAAATACAGGGGCTCTTCCCAATCCTCCCTCTTAATCAGCTTGGAGAAACATTCCTTCAGATTTGGGATGGGTCTCTTCTCATCCTAACTGACACTGCAGCCACCCTCTCGGTGCTCAACCCCACTACTATAAAGCAGCCCCTGCCTCGAAGTACTAATACAGTTCAAACAGTGGGCATCTTTAATGAACCTCAAGAGGTTCCTGCCTGTGAACTGATTCCCTTTCGTTTAGGCCCTTTGAGAAACACACACTCTTTTCTCCTTAGTTCCTCTGCCACTATCCATTTATATTAGGCTGAGACTTCTTACAGAAGCATCATGCTAAAATTTCTCTCCCCTGAAAGGGGAAAATAATTTTGGAATTTGACAGTAGTTATCAAAGCAGCCAACCAGATGAATTAAATGACTCTGACATCTTTTATCAGATCTGTCTCTGAGCTGATTCTGGAAACACTGATCCTTTGTCCCTATTGAATCAACAACCACCTCCCTTATAGGCAAAATCTCCAACTGATATTGGCAAAATTCACAGTGCATCAATTCAAATAGATCCCTCAAAACCTCTCCCAGAATTAATCAACATGCTATAAGTAAAGAAGCCTTTCATGGCATAGAACCCATGATAGGACATTACAAGTCTCAAAGACTCATTATTTATTGTAAGAGTTCCTGCAATACCCTTATTTTACTAATGAAGAAACCCAAGGGCTGAGGGTGGAGGTTTGTTCAGGACTTCAGAGCAATAAACAACATTGTCATCCCTCCACACCCTGTTGTTCCTAATCCACTTATTTCACTAACATCCATTCCCACTGGATGTAAATTTTTTACTGTCATTTGACTTATGAAGTACATTCTTTAGTATTCCAGTTGATGAAGATGGACTCTTGTCTATCGTTTTTGCCTTCACTTGGAAGAAAAACAATCCACTGCGACAGTAATGACTCAGGGTTTTACTGAGCTCTTATTTCTCAAAAATTCTCCGGCTGATCTGGATAATGTAAAGTTCCCAGAAGTTCTATTTTGTTGCAACATGTGGACGATTTGCTTCTTTGCTCTCCTCAGACCGCTTCACAGGAAGACAGCACCCACTTCCTAAAGCTTTTAGCCTTAAAGGGACACAAGCTTGCCAAGGAAAAATTGCCATTTGCCCAAACCCAGGTTTGATATTTAGGGCATCTGATATCAGAACAAAAGCTATACCTAGTTCCAGACAGCTTTCATGGTGTCCTGAGTTTCCCAAAACCCCAATCTAAGCATTGACTGAAAGGTTTTCTCAGGCTAGTCAGTTATTGCTGAAAGTGTATTCCAAATTTCTCTATTTTTTAAATTAAATTTAATTATTTATTTTATACAGCAGGTTCTTAGTAGTCAAATTTCTCTCTTATAGCCAAACCTCTGTGTGTCTTACTCAACAACAACAACTCTGACCCAGTTTTATGGGAAGAGCCAAACAGCATAAACAAACTTTCTCGCCTTAAATGAGAGCTTGAGAAACCCACCTGCCCTTGGGAATCCCAGTTATCAGATCCTCTTTTTCTTTTTTGTATATGAAAAGGAAGGGAATGCCTTTGGGATACCATTGACACATAGGGTATTAAAGCCAGCAGGTGGACCATGTGGTACACCTTAGAGCCATTACAGCCACTGCCCTTTTGGTTGAGGCCGCCAAGAAAATCATTGTGGGATTCCCTTTAATCATCCTTGTACCTCATGCAGTAGAAACCCTCCTGAATTCTCATCACACTCAACATTTCTCAGTTAGCCACCTCACCTTCTATGAAGTCCTTTTGTTAACTGCTCCTCATATAACTCTTTTATGTTGTAATAACCTTAGCACTACTACTCTTTTCCCCTCCATCACCAATGAAGTCCCTCACAACTGCTTAACGCTGAAGGATCTCCTCTTTCTCTTTTTTTAGAAATTTATTCATTTTATTTATTTAATTTTGGCTGCATTGGGTCTTCATTGTTGTGAAAGGGCTTTCTCTAGTTTTGGCGAGCGGGGGCTACTCTTTGATGCGGTGCACGGGCTTATCATTGTGCTGGCTTGGCTTGTGAAGCACGGGCTCTAGGAGCGTGGGCTTTAGTAGTTGTGGCACACGGGTTCAGTAGTTGTGGCTCGCTGGCTCTAAAGCACAGGCTCAGTAGTTGTGGCACACAGGCTTAGCTGCTCTGTGGCATGTGGGATCTTCCTGGACCAGGGCTCGAACCCATGTTGCCTGCATTGGCAGGCAGCCTCTTAACTACTGCACCACCAGGGAAGCCTTGAAAAACCTCCTCTTGACTCCACTTGATGATTTGCAGGAAATTCCTTTGGGTAACAGTGGTTTCTCATGGTTCACCCATGGTTCTTATTTAAAAGGTGACAGTGGCAAATATCGTGCTGGGTATTCTACTGCAACTTCCTTTGAGGTTGTTGAGGCAGCATCTTTACTTATGGGTAATTCAGCCTAATAGGCCTACACAGGCTTGAGCTCTTACCCAGGCCTGTACTTTAGCCAAGGGCAAAACTGCCAATACTTATACTGATAGTAGACATGCTTTTGGTGTAGCTCATGCTTTTGGAATGTGGTAGAAGCAACATGGTTTCCTTACTTCCAGCTGAAATAAAATTTAAAATGGTCCCTATGTTTAGGTGTTATTGGATGCAACACTTTGACCTGCCACTTTAGCCATTAAGATTTCAGGACATTCTAAACTTGACTCTCTAGAAGCTAAGGGAAATTTATCTTACTGACATTTCCACAAGGAATGCTGCTATTAAAGGGACCAAAACCAGCCAAACCTCTGTCATGGTCCAAAGGGATAGTTCCCCAAATGATAACTGAGGAAAACTGGACCAGAGAATTTCAACAATTGGCCTGAAAAAAGGAAAAACAAGACTGGAAATTCAATATTTATTTTTTTGATAACAAGAGAATGCTCTGGTTTGGACCAAATAACAACCCAGTCTTACTGAAGACTCTAAAATTCCCACCCTGACTGGACCTGTACATCATCTGGTGACCTGAAAGTAAAGATTTCCCAGAATTGAAGCAGATGATGTCTGAGTTCTACTTCTCTCACTATTTGGGGGACTTGCATGTGACTTGCCATGGTTGCAGACCCTGAACTGTAATTCTCTGCTGAATAAACCTATTTTTTTCTGGAGAAATATCTGGCAGTCTATTTGTTTTCAGTCAACACAATTTGGTGACATTTAGTACAATCACTTTTGCACAACCCTCAACACTATGTAGCCCCAGAACATTTTCATCATCCCCCAAAGAAAACCCTGTACCAATGAAGCAATCACTCCTCATTCATCCATTCCCCAGCACTGGAAACCATTAATCTACTGTCTCTTGGATTCCCCTATTCTGGATATTTCACATAAATGGAATCATACGTGGTCTTGTGTCTGGCTTCCTTCACTTAGCATAATGTTTACAAGATTCATCCATGTTGTGGCATGTATCAGCATTTTATTCCTTTTTCTTGCTGAATAATATTTCATTGTATAGATATACTACCTTTTGTTTATCCATTCATTGAGTGATGGATACTGTGTTATTTCCATCCTTTGGCTATTGTGAATAGTGCTTCTATGAACAGTAGTGAACAGGTTTTCGTGTGAACAAAAGTTTTCAATTCTCTTGGGTATATACCTAGGAGTTGAATTTCTTGGTCTATGGTAATTCTGTATTTAACACCACCAAACTGTTTCCCACAGCAGCTGCACCATTTAACATTCCCACCATTAATGCCGAAGGGTTCAATTTCTCCACATCCTTACCAACATTTGTTATTTAAAAAATAGCCATCCTAATGGGTGTGATATGATATCTCGTTGTGGTTTTGATTTGCATTTCTTGCATTATGATTAATGATGTCAGACATCTTTTCATTTGGTTATTAGCTCTTGGTATATCTTCCTTAGGAAAATGTCTATTCAATTACTTTGCCCCTTTTTAATTGGATTGTTTTTTACTTGGATTGTGTCAAATTACGAGTTTAAAAAAATATTTCAGACATGAGGCTTTTAGAAAATATTTGCAAATATCTTTTTCCATTCTGTGAGTTGTCTTTTAATTCTCTTGATAGTGTCTTGATACACAAAAGTTTTAAATTTTTTTGTTTTAATTTTGATGATGTTCAATTTATTGAATGTGTTTGCTTGTGTTTTGTGTCATATCCATGAAAATGTTGCCCTATTCAAGGTCATGCAGAGTTTCACCTATGTTTCCTTCTAAGAATTTTATAGTTTTTAAAATAGTTTTAGCACTTACATTTAGGTTTTGATTCATTTGGAGTTAATTTTTGTATGTGTTGTGAGGTATGGGTCAGATTCATTCTTTTGCATGTGGATATCCAGTAGTCTCAGCACGAGTCATTGAAGAGACTATATTTTCCCCCATTGAATGGTCTTTTTAGTCTTGTCAAAAATCTATTGACCATAGATACGTAGGCTCTCAATTGGATTCCACTGAGCTATACGTTTTTCTATATGCCAATACCACATTGTTTTGATTACTGTAGCTTTGTAGTAAGTTTTGAACCTGGGAAGTGTTCTTCTTCCAAATGTGTTCTTCTTCTAAATTATTTCCACTATGTGGGATCCCTTGCAATTGCATATGAATTTTAGGATCTGCTTTTCCACTTCTGCAAAAACGCTATTGGAATTTTGATAGTGATTTGCATTGAACTTGTAAATCATTTTGGTAGTATTGTCATTTTAACTATGTCTTCCAAACCATGAATATCAAATATCTTTCCATTTATTTAGGTCTAGGTCTAGGTCTTCTTTAATATATTTCAACAGTGCTTTGTAGTTTTCAGTGTGCAAGTCTTGGACCTACTTGCTTAAATTTCTCCTTAAGTATGTTATCATTTTTGATGCTATTATACATGAAATTGCTTTAATTTCCGTTTAAATTTTCTATTACTAGCATATAGAAATAAAACTGATTTTTACATGTTGACCTTATATCCTGAAACACTGCTAAACTCATTTATGAATTCTAATTGAATTTTGGTAGTTGTTCAGCTTTTCTATATATAAAGTCATGTCATTTGCAAATTGAGAAATTCTTCCTTTCTAATTGGGATGCCTTTTATTTATTTTCCTTGCCTAACTTCTCTGACTACAACTTCCAGTACACTGTTGAATAGAAGTGGCAAAATCAGGCACCCTTGTCTTGCTCCTAATCTTAGGGGGAAAGCTGTCAGTGTTTCACTATTCAATATGATGTTAGCTGTGGATTTTTCATCACTGTACTTTATCATGTTAAGGAAATTCCCTTCTATTCCTGAATTGTTCAGTAATTTTACATGACTGGATTTTGCATTTTGTGAAATGTTTCTCCTGCATTAAGATGGTTGTGTGTGTGTGTGTGTGTTTTGCTCTCATTCTACTAATGCAATGTATTATATTGGTTGCTTTTTTTATGCTGTACACATCTTCAATTTCTGGGATAAAGCGCACATGGTCATGGTGCTTTATCCCGCTAGATTTATGTTAATTTGGCTAGGAGTTAGGCAGCCATAGGTGCCAGAGACTTCAAATTCCTCTAGTATCCTTGTTTTTGTCTCCACTATTGGCAAAACACTAAAGACTCCCTAAACACTCCTCCTCAAGGAGAGTCTGTATCTCTCTTTCTGCTGTAATCCAGTGTTGTTGGTATGTTGGCAAGTTGTGGGGTAAGGGTGGGAGTAGGGATGGGGGAGGAGGATTCTATAATCTTCCAATTAAATCTCAGTTTTAGTAGGCCTATGTCTAGGGCAAATGTTTATCGGGTGGTATAGCTTTTTCCCAAGTTCCTTGCCCTATACTCCCTCCTCTAGTTGCAGCATTCCCAATCTTTTTCCTTGAATCCCCCCCAACCCCATCTGACTGTTTTCTCCTCCTTAGTGAGACAGGAAGGTTAGAGGGGGCTAAAGTGGGAGGAGTATCCTTACCTCAGCTAGCATAAGACTCTAGAAACTCTTTTCCCCAGGAGAGTAGGCATTTTTGGTGGAGAAGGCTCTGGGTGTATTTCACAATGTTTACTCTTCTTCCACTAGAGCCCTGAGGGAATATTCCTCAGGTTGCCACCATGCAAATCCAACCGGGTTTCTGGATCTAATGACAATGGAAATGTGGTGGACTCTTAAGACTGTGGCCCCCCCAGGAGTTTCTCACTCTCAAGACAGTCCACACAACATTCAGCAATTTATCAAAATGAGCATTTAAATCTTTCTACCAGTTTATGGCTTCAGTAATTTCTGTTCCAGGTAAGCAGATCTCGGCTGTATCTTTCTGGATATGCCTGTCTCTCCAGATTTCAGTGTTGCAATTTGCCCACCAACCTCAGTTCTCAGGAAGATAAAAGAAAAGTCACTGATTTTCAGCCTGCCCCAATTTTTCTTCTTGTAAGGATACAAGCGATCACTTGCATGCTGTTTACATGTCATAGCTGAAACAGGAATTCCAAACAAGTTTTTGAATGCTAGAAAGTTGAAGATTATGAAATGCAAACAAAATCACAAAAATTCTTTAACTGCTCAAATGTTTAAATGCTGAAGTAATGCAACAGCTTCACAATAAGTACTCCAGTGTCAACAGAAAGAATATCAGGTGTTGTCTGTGCAGAATTATGCAGGAATGCAGAATATGGGCAAGATAGCCAACACCCTGCATAGAATCCATTACACTTTGATTCAACTTTGAATAACTTGTTTGCACTTTTGCACATCCAACATAATTTGCATTTGTATTATCTCTATGAAAAGCAGTACACTTCTCATTAACTCAATAAGTGAGCAGCAGCCTTCTAAGCAAGCCTTTTTCACGAGAAAAACATACAAGCAAAGGGATTTATTTTTCAGTATTGTGATTACTTGCACCTTGGGCTGTGTTGTAAAAAGACAAGGCATTTTAGATCTTTAATAATCTCTGTAATAGTAAATAGAGCTATTACATTTTTTAATTGTTGCAGCATTTTATCCTGGCACTTAAATTTTTTTTGCAATTTTAGAATCAGAAAATACTCCTGGTATGTTTGACCAGTCATTTGTGCTGAAAAGATTGATAATGATGATACACAAGGTGGACGGTCATTACAACTTCTGCTGTGATTATTTTATTTTCATCCGAATTTGTTTTAATTAGAAAATGTATTTTATCTGTTTATAGCTGAGATAATCCTATATCTCTTAGGTTTAGCTGTTAATAGATACTGGTTTATAAATGACTTTCTATCACTTTTTCATATTGAATGAACAGTTTCATGCTGTGGAAAAGGTTCAAAAGGATTTTTTCCCTCATTTAATAGAAAAACAATATTCTGAAAATTAATCATGAATTTACATTTGCATTTGGGATTCAAATACTAGATGATAGCAAACACCACAGAAATTGAAAATATTGAATTTGATAGTCTCATGGCACCATGATTATGTTTGTCACTGACGAGGCTAAAGTTATAACAGTAAATTGGGGTTGAACTGTAGAAGTTGTTACCAACTAACAATAAATTGAACTTTGATATGTGATGCGGAAAAGGTGGACATCATGTATGGCTGCAAGCGAGAGCTGTATTCGCAAGGAAGAACCTTCCCAAAGAAAGCCACAGCTGATCTCATACAAGGTTTTGGGAAGCTTGGTTCAAGGATTGGTGGATTTTCAGAAGCAGGGGTGTTTATTGATTGACAGACTTTCAATTATGTTAGTGTGATCACTGAAATAATGTGGTTATTGCCTGGCAAACTTTCAGAAGTATGGTCACTAGACTGAGGTATCTGCTGACTGACTTGTCTACAGGCATGGGATAGTAACAAATTGGCTCACTTTCAGAAGCTGCAGTCTCTTTAACTTGCTAACTGTCAGAAGCATGGCCACTGTTGATTTTCAGAGCATGTGTACTGATCCAAAGTAATCTCTAATTAATGGTGATTACTTGCTTACAACTTGAGACTTTGACAAAAAGAAGTCTTTTCCTTTCTTTAATATGGAAAAGAAAAGACTCTCAATTCTTATTTACCTTCTCCTACACCCACCCCGCCCCCCCAACTTTGGTCTTTCCTCAGCCAAAAATACGAGAGAGACTATAAGGGATTGTTTTGGTCTTTGTGGAGATACAATTTTCAGCTAGCATTGCCACCTAAGTCATTTAAGTGTCAATTACTGAAGCAGAAAAATAGTTTCAACTGCTCGATTTTCATTACTGGGAAAAAGCACAACTTATTACAATAAGGGTGACCTGACAAAATCAATACAGAATGCAGTTCAAAATCATTCAATACGAGACATATCCAGTATACACAGGATACCTGGCAACCCTACCTTCGAGTCAGCTTAGCCTTCTCATTCACCAACCTCATCTCTTTGCTTGTGAACACCATGACTTGTTTCTAATCCATTATCTTGTCTCCTGTTCTCCATATATGCTATCCCTGCTTGAGTTTGGACTCTCATTCACCTATCACTTGAATTACCATAGCCCAGATTTCTAGGCATCAGTCTATACAGCTTTAATACATACTAAATTCACCCTCTATACATCGTTGCCAGAACAATGTTCCTTGCTTAACATTTTTAACTGACTCCATCAATTTCAGGATAAAATCCAAACTTCTTTTCGTGGCAAATAGGCCCTTTGTGTTCTGGCCTCTGCCTTCTACTCAGACTTTAACATCTTCCATTCTCCTGCTCATTAGTTCTATACTTGAGTTTCCATAAAGGTGTCATGGTATTACTCACCTCTACCTCTCCTATTTGGAATGCTTATCTCATCCTCTGGAGAGTTCTTATTATTCTTTCAAAACCTGGCTCAGGCATCATTGCCTCTGGAAAGCTTTCTCTGATGTCACCAGGTTTCCTTGGTTACATTCAATCTCTCCTTCATCATGTCCACATCTCTACAACTTTCTTGCACTGCAACATATTGTCACAACCTATCTATCTGCCTGTTAAAACAACCACACTTACATACAGTGACATAATAATTTGCTTTACTCATCTGATAGTCCTCCATCCCCTTTCCTCCATTCATGGCTTCTTGAAGGCCTGTGACTTTTTTCTTAAAATTCCCAGTGTGCAGTCCCAAAGCTGGGACTCAAGCAACCAACCAACCAAACTACTGAGTTGCTTATAAATTACTCCTTTTGTTTTCTTAAAATTGTTTGACACTAGAGAACACCAAGTAGGAAAAACATACTCTTTATTTCATGAAGTGATTGATGTACCTTTCAATATTTTGGCACATATGCTAGATTCATTAAACTACTTTTGACAGCCCCTTCTGCTGTGAATTTAGAATATATGTTATTAAATATATATGTATAATATATATTAAATATAATTTAATAGCTTTAAACTTGAAAATTGCTTATTTTTCCATTTAATATACTTAAGATGACAGCTCACAGTATATAGCATGTATAATTTCATAATAAATGACTTCAGAGAAAAAAATAATTCTGAGAACAGAATTAAAAATTGTGTAGAAAATTTCCAATTCACAGCAATTACTAGAACAAAGGAAGAGAACAGACTTTTATTTCTACTTTCAAATGAAATCCAGACACAAAGTATGACATCAAGTCACGAAAAGGACAAACCCCAGAAAGTCAGAGGTAGTTTACAATTCATTTTTAACTTTCATTTGGTCCTTTTCTCTAAAAATGTATAATTTCTTTGACCACATCTTTTATATACTATTACAATGTCAGTTATTTTTTTAAAAGTATTAAGTTTACAGTTTAACAGGAAATCCAGTGCACACTTCCCCTCATCACCCAGATGTTTACAACAATGACATATGATATGCAGCATGCAATGCTGTAGAGAAAACAATTACTTTACAAATGCCCAAAGTCAATGTCTCCAGTCAGGAATTCTTCATTTTAGGTTATTATAAAGTGTCTGATAGGACTGAACAATTTCCACTTTTCTCATTATCTATTACATAGGTTTATCCTTGGAATTTATTATTTGATGACTAAATCGTAGAATGGCTTTTCATATCCATTACATTTATTACATCACTTTCATGTATTCTGATGAGCTTTGCTTTCAGAATGTCACACATGCAAACCTACTTTCTAGGGGTTCTCTTCAATATGAATTGTATGATGATTAGTAAGAGATGACCTGTGATTGAAAAGTTTCCCACATGTATTACATTCATAGGGTTTCTCTCCAGTATGAATTCTCTGATGGGCAATACGTGATGAGCTTTGTCTAAAAGTTTTCCCACATGTATTACATTTGAAGGGTTTCTCTCCTGTATGAATCCTTCGATGTTGAATAAGAGCTGATCTTTGGCCAAAAGATATCCCACATTCTTCACATCGATATGGTTTCTCTCCTGTGTGAATTCTCTGATGATTACTAAGGGATGAGTTACACCTGAATGTTTTCCCACACTCATTACATTTATAGGGTCTTTCTCCAGTATGCATTCTCTGATGTTGAATGAGAGCTGAACTTTGTCTGAAGGCTTTCCCACACACTTTACATTTACATGGTTTCTCTCCAGTATGAATTCTTTCATGAATAATAAGTGTTGAGTGGGAACTTAAGGCTTTACCACATTCATTACAATTATAAAACTTCTCACCAGTATGAATTATTCGGTGTCTGTTAAGTCGTGAAATAGAAGTGAAACCTTTTCCACATTCATTACATCTATAAGGCTTTTCTCCAGTGTGAATTCTTTCATGTTGAATAAGAGATGCACTCTGACTGAAGGCTCTCCCACATTCACTATTTAAAAGGTTTCTCTCCTGTGTGTATCCTCTGATGATAACAAAGGGATGAACTAGACTTAAAGGTATTGCCACATTCATTACATAAATAGGACTTCTTTCTGGAATTCATTCTCTGACATCCAGGAAGGGATGTGTTGCAACTAGATGCCTTCCTACCTGGATTATATTTATAGAGGTTTTCTCCAGCATGGATTTTTTGATGTATAAAAAGGCCTGACCTTCTGCTGAAGGATTTACCGCATTCTTTACATCTATAGGATTTCTCCACAGTGTGTGTTCTTAGGTGTTTATAAAGGGATGTACTGAGAGTGAAGGCTTTCCCACATTCTTTACATATATATGGTTTCTCTCCAGTATGAGTTATTTGATGTTGAATAAGAGCTGAACTTTCGTTAAAGGCTTTTGAACAGTCTTTACATTTAAACAATTTCTCTCCACTATGGTTTTTCTCATGTTTACGAAGGGATGAAGTATTAGTGAAGGTTTTCTCACACATACTACATTTATAACGTTTCCTGGCTGTGTTGATTTTTTGTTGATTAAATAAATTGGAATTCTGTTTGAAGCCGTTTCCTTGTATTTCACATTTTGGTGGGTTTTTTTCTCTGGGAACCATCTGTTGCCTAACAAGGACTGACTTTGGGCTGAAGTTTTGGCCAAATTCAGAATTTTTATGTTTTCTTTCTACAGTGAGGATTTTTTTGTGAGCGACTGAAACTATCTGAACACTTTCTTTTTTCTTCTGCTTTTTCTCTAATCTGTCTTCATATTTGCAGGGGTTTTCTAATTTGAAGTCCCAGGGTCCACTCCTTTTGGATCTTTTCATTATCAGCTCCTGAAATGAAGAACCTTGTGTTTCAGTTGACTTTTTGGTTTTATAACTGTTCTTCCATCCTGGAAGGGAAAGAAAAAACTGAAGATGTTCCATGTGATACAGCATTTGGCTACTGAGACTAATGTATAGACTGAATAATGATGGTATTTAAATAAGGTCTTGGTATATGGCCAAAAACAGTAAGAAGAAAAACTTAGGAGATTTAAGCAGTACAGAGAAACAATCAACAGGAGTTGAGAACAACAGGGTGGAGAAAAGATTAAACAACACATTTAAAGAGGGTGAGTGTAAGAGTGATCAGAAGAATTGGCTAATGGAAAATGGAGAAGAGGGATTCAAAGGGGAGCCATGAATTGGAAAAGGCAGCCTGGGATCAGAGTCCAAAGCCTATGATAGAATCCTAAATTATCTTCATGACATTTTTCTTCTTTGTGTAATCATTCCTAACCTGGAAAGTCTTCATCCCTTTTCCCTCATGCCAAATTCCTTTGTATCCTTCAGATTCAGTTCAAAAGTTAGCTCTGAGCCCCTTCTTGACTGTGAGTTTCCATAGAGCATTCCTGTTATTATAGGCACTCACCACAGTGTTAAAAATATATATCTATATATTCTATATATGTAATTATATATATCTATATCTAAATATTTTTCACTTTCCTTTTCTACCCTAATGTTCTCTGCAAGCAGATTAGCATGCCCTATTCACCTACAGATCCTCCTAATGGCATCTGAATTATACACAAAATGTTTGTTTTGTTAACCTTCCTTAATAACTTATATATACCTAATTTGAACAATGTCAAATAATCTCAATTATTTATATATTAATTTCATACACACACACACACACACATACACACACACACACACAGGGGATTCAAGACTTGCATGAGAAGTTGCCTTCCAGGACAGTACATTATACAAGCAGTGGGAGGGTTTCAGAGCCAGTTCAAACAGGAAGTAATTACTGAATTAATCTACAGAGGTGCCAACAGGTAGGCATGAAGCCAAAAGTTGCAAGATAAGAAAGCAGCCTTGCTCATTTATCAAGCAGGAGATGCTATGCAAGCAGCACAGAAAAGAGTCAAAGATCAATAAGACAGGAATAAACATAAAAAGGTAAAAAGGGCTAACATGATAAGGTGGTAAAAAACAGAATTAAATTCAATAAATTTTAAAGTTGGGTAAGGACACAATTCATTGAATATTAAATTCTGGTGGGGAATAGGTATACATATATTTTGGCATTTTCTCCTGGGCTAGAGTTACCATTTAAAGGGCTCCTTTGCAACTCACTGTATTTTGAGATTCCTATCTGACATTCACTTTCTCACCTGTTTACAGATTCTATCTGCTTGGTGAACATAATATATTCTGCTTTTCTCTTTTCTTCTACCAGTGTTAACTTCTCAGTTTCCTTCATGAGTAACTTTCTATTTCCACTTTAAAACTGCTTTCCCTAGGGTTTGGGATTTTCCCCCCAACTCTACACACCCTCTCTGACTAATTTTATATGCACCCATCTTTACTATTTTTTTAAGGCACTGATATTTGCCAAGCCGAGCAAGTGAGAATAACACTCATTTTAAAATACATATATAGATAAGTATCAATAAATCACTCATTAAATTAGGAACCACATCTTCTGGAAGAGACCATAATGTGCATTTTGTGTAATAGCTCTTTTTCACTTAGCCAATCACAAAACCTATCTGCTCTCTAATCTTTACTATTTAACAGAAAGAGGAGTTCTTTATTTTCTGTTCAACACCTTTCAATTTCCTTTTCCATCTAAGTCTTGCTTAAGTGATCCAAATTTCAATAACATTATTTGGGCACAAGTGTGGGAGGCAGTGGTAAAAATGGAGTACTTTCATCAGTCATTGGTTCTAGGTTACTACACGAGCTGGGAAGAAGATAGCAAGATTCCAAAATTTTGGATTGTAGTTTATAAGGCAAAGTTAGAGACCCTGCCTTAGGTCTGTATGTAAAGACTGCAGTTTTACAACCAACAACTTTACTAGAGCCCTGAGCACTGGGCTCGGGTACCTAAATGGTACTCTGTTTCTCATGCTTTACTGTTCCACCATAGACTCCTAACAAGTCTCCCCACCTCAAATCTTGCTGTCAATTCAGTCTCCACACTGTAGCCACAGTAATCTAAAATCCACATCTTACCATGTTGCAAACTTCTGTAAGATCCTCCAACTTATCTTCAATGATTTGTATATAAGTAAGGTCCAGAGTACTTAACATGGTCAACAAGGTGTTTCATGATCTGATCTTCATTCACCTTGGTACTCATCTCCCTCCCCTGGTTTCTTGCCATGTATGCTGAACTACATGCAGTTTCTGGAGCACTACATGTTTTTTTCTTATTTTGTTATCTTTGCATATGCTGGAGACATCCTTTCCATTCACAAATATTTATTAACTGCCTACTATGGACCAGGTAATGATCCACAACTGCTGAGCCTGTGCACCTGGAGCCCGTGCTCTGCAACAAGGGAAGCCATCACAATGAGAAGTCCACACACCGCAACAAAGAACCCACGCTTGCTGCAACTAGAGAAAGCCCGTGCGCAGCAATGAAGACCCAACGCAGCCAAAAAAGAAAAAAAGCTGAAGAACTGAAAAAATTACTTAGGCATTGTAATACTAGAGGGCAAGAAAAGGAAGAAAAGCAGAAGAATATGGTGGTCCAGAAGCCAAAGGAAGAAAGTACTCCAGTGAGGAGGCAATGATCAACTTTGTTAAACAATTTAAGAATTAAAAACTTAACCCTGATTGTGCCAAGATGGAGACTGTTTGGGATTTAATAACTGCTTTTCATGGAATAGTAAGGAAGAAAGCCCTAGTGGAGTGCACAGAAGAAACAATGGGAGGTGAGAACATGGAGACATCAAGTATAGAAATGCTTTTGAAAAGTTCTGTTTAAAGGAGAATAGAGAAACAGGACATGGGGAGTTTTTATTTTTTAATGGAAGTAATTATAGCTACAAGGTTCCATACCAATACTGGGAAACTCACCTCGACTCTACTTCAAGTGCCAATGCCTTAGTCCAGAATGGGACTAATAACTTAAAACAGTCATGTTTCCCAATGAAGGGGACATGAGTCCTGGATTATGGACATCCTAACTGTTCTTTATGGTCTGCTTAAAGTTTTCTGTAGGTCTAAGATATGTCTCCTGAAGCGCAGTTCAACTTTTGCTCTCTCCCAGAATCAAGCCTGGGCCTGAGCTAACTCATGAACAAGGTTATGACTTAGGTCAGAAGTTTAGAGTACAGGTGATTTTGCCAATGACCACCGCCCTGACTAGTTCCTGTCATTAGGTCTAGTTTCTCCTCCCTTGTTGCTTATGAATCTCTGTGAGTCTCTCTTCAACCTTCTCTCCCTAGATGATTTCATCCACTCCCACACCTCCTATCTGAATGACTATCCTGAGCCTCAAAACACTTTACAGAGGGATTTCCAGCTGCCTGCTAGACTCTTCATTTGAGTATTTTTCTTCAAATTCAGCTTGTCCAAATCCGAATCCAGTGCATTCCTTTCAAACTCTTTTTGTGTTTCCAAGTTCTGAATTATATCATAACTTCTTCAGATCCTTTGCAATGAATTCTTAGTTTCATCTCAGAAGCTTCTCTCCCCTGCATTCCAAGTCTAGTCAGTCATCAAATTCCCTTGAATCTCTTCACTAAGATGTCTCTAACAACCATCATTAATACATCCAAGTTCAGGATCTCCTTACTCAATAGTGACTATTGCTATTGACCTTCAAGTTGATCCTCTGACCTGTTTCTCACCTTTCTAGTATTACTTCCCACTGAACTTAACCTTCTTACTATATAGAACTCCTCTTATTATTTCAAAAAGCACTGACTGCTCCTTATTTAATTCATTCATCAAATACTTAAAAAGCACCTACAACATGTCAGGCTCTATCTTAGGCATGTGATCCACAAGACATTCCAGATCTGGTAATGAAAAGAAACAGTTAACTTCTTTAAGGAGCTCCCAGTTTGGCATTAGAGACAAAAAAGGAGAAGTGTGGTCATTTATACAACAAAAACACAAGACAGAAATGGATGAAAATGTGAGCTTACAACAACATCCAAACTACCCTCAGATAGTAGCAAGTACAAGCTGGGAAGGCGTACTAGTGGTGGCCAGAATTTGGGGGAAGAAATGTCTAAAATGGGATTTTAAAGGATTAGCCATAGATTAGATGGAGGGATAGTGTGAGGGCTAAAGGCAGCATCAAAATCTTTGAACCCAAGCCAACTTTCCAGACCTATATCCTTCCCACCTTATCCTACAGGTGGTCAGATTCAAAATTATTCCTATAAAAATGTCACATGCATTTGCAGTCTCATAAGGTTTTCTAGAGTCAGAGAATTGAGGGAGCTATATGCTGAGAATTACACACAACACCACGATGGGGGCAGAACTACACATCTGTAAATGTATTCCAGAATGCCTGTGTTGGTGAAAAAGAGAAATGCTGTTTTAGAAATTCTGTTGTTGGTAATTCTGATTTTTAACGCTTTTTATTATGGAAGATGTTCAGCATGTACAAAAGTAGAGTGAATTGTACAATGAATTGCCAAGCCAGCATCAACAATCACTAATGCTGTTTCATCTATTACCTTATTATGGGTTGAATTGCATCACCCAAAAAAGATATGTTGAAGTCCTAATTTCCAATAACTCAGAATATAACCTTATTTGGTACGGTTAAGTAACTTTGCAGATTCAATCAAGTTGAGATGAGGTGATTAGGGTAGGTTCTAATATGACTGGTGTCTTTATAAAAGGGAAATTTGGACACAGGCAAGCACAGAAAGACCATGTCAAGATACCCCAGGGGAACACCAAGTGACAAGAGAAGCAGAGACTGGAGTGATGCAGCTGCAAGCCAAGGAACAAGGACCACTGGCCACATCCAGAAGGTAGGGAGACGCAAGGAAGGATTCTACCTGGAGTTTCAGAGGGAGCATGGTCCCACAAAACTGTGAGACAATAAATTTCTGTTGTTTAAAGCCACACAGTTTGTGGCACTTTGTTGGAGCAGGTGAGAAAATTAATACAACTCCCTTACATCTCTTTCATTAGCATATGCTCAAGTACACTAACTCCGTATTATATCATTTCATCAATAATACTTCAGACACATTTCTCAAAGATAAGAACTCTATTTGTAAACATAACCACATATTTTTATTATAACCACCAAAATCAACATTATTGTTTGAAGTTATTTTTGCCTGTAAGGCATTAATTACATGTTCTTCACCCAATTCCAATGTGGTGGTGGGGGGGCAGTTTCCACATCAATAATAAGCAATTCTTGGATACCAACTGGGTGTCCTCAATTCAGCTCAACTCTGACATTATCTACCTGGAGATAGCATCATATCCCACAGGATAAGCGTTCAGTCCTACAAGACTGCCCCCTGCCTCCCTCAGACACCAGTCACAAACCCAGGTTATCATCTGTACTTCTGACCAACTGGCTATAAATCAGAGGTTCCCACGACCCCCTTCTTACGTTTGGTTAATTTGCTACAGTGGCTCATGGAACTCAGGGAAACATTCTGCTTACTAGATCACCAGGTAATTATAAGAGGATATAACTTGGGAACAGATGGAAGAGATGCACAGGTCAATGTATGGGGAAAGGGCATGGAATTTCTAAGCCCTCTCTAAGTACACCACTCTCCCCAGATCTCCACATATTCATCAACCCAGAAGCTTTCTGAATCTGTCCTTTTGGGTTTCTATGGAGGCGCCATTATAAAGGCATGATTGATTAAATCATTGGCCACTGGCAACTAATTCAACCTCCAGTCCCCCTCCCCTCCCTGGAGGTCAACTTTCAAACCTCTAATCACATGATTGATCCTGGCAACCAGGCCCCATCCTAAGATAGGGTCCAAAAGAAACCTCATTAACATAACAAAGACACCGTTGTGGCTCTCATCACCTAGGAATTCCCAGGGTTTTAGGAGCTCTGTACCAAATATATATGTCTTATTATAAACCATAATATTTATATAAATCACTAAGGATCTTTATTCAAGCTGCTGTGATTTAAAAGCATTTGAGATTATTTTTCTCTGTGACTAAGCCAACAACCTGAAACACAATTAGGGTCATTTGTTTCATTTTGCTTTCAATATTTATGGAACACTTTTTCATTTTTGTTTAATCTTGTTTTATAATTTATAATTTTTTTATTTTTTTGCGGTACTTGGGCCTCTCACTGTTGTGACCTCTCCCGCTGTGGAGCACAGGCTCTGGACACGCAGGCTCAGTGGCCATGGCTCACGGCCCAGCCGCTCTGCGGCATGTGGTATCTTCCCGGACCGGGGCACGAACCCCTGCATCGGCAGGCGCACTCTCAACCACTGCGCCACCAGGGAAGCCCTATAAAACATTTTTATGGTTCCAAAGTCAACATTATAAAAACAAGATACCTAAAAAAATTCTACATTCTATCCTTGTTCTCTCAATACTTTTTCTTTTCCTTCCTTCACCTTATAGGTAACCATTTTTATAGATCTGCTTTTATCCTTTTTTTATTTGGCTTCTCTATTTTTTTTAATATAAGCAAATATACACTTTTTCTTTTTTGGTATCTCCTCCTTCCTTTGATAAAACTCCTACTCTCACTGTTCTGTTCTGCACTTTCCCCTACTTAGTAATATTATCACCCCACAGTGGAATTTACAGAATTCTTCCTCATTCTTATTTACAGTGAGAATTCCACCATGAGAATGTCCCTCAGCTTATTCAACCAGATTCCTTTGATGGACAGTTGGATTAACTCTAACTGTAATACACCAGGACATCATATGGGTACACGATAAAGGTACAGCTTTAAACCAATATCCATATTGCTAATTAGAAACCATAGCATTTATAAAATTCTAGCCCAAACTGGACCCACTGGGCTAACATTATCCAAAGCCACATACAACCAAAATCACCTCTTCTGCCAGCCAAGAAGAGAGCTAGCTGAAGGCCGTAGAACTACTCCTTAGAATGAGGAAGCTCTTTATGTACTGACATGGAAAGAGTTTCAATATATATCAAGAGAAAGGGGCAGAATAATGTGTGCTGTATAATATAATTTGAGTGGACAGAGAAAAACAAGAAATATTTGTTTATATTTGCATAGAAGAGCTCTCCAGCTACTGCCTCCTTGTCACATCTCACCTTGTCGTATCCCACACATATTCATCTCCTCCTGCTCACTCACCCCTCATGGGCTCCATTCTGGCTTCTGTCCTTACCATTACTCTAAGGCAACCATGACCTTCATGTGACAAAGGCAAGATGCTCTCTTCAGTCCCCACCTAACTTACCTCTCAGCAGCATCTGATAGTGACCCCTCACTTTCCTTCAGATGCTCACTACCTAAGCTACAGTGACCCTGAACTTAACTCCAAATTCTTCTCATGTTCCACCAGCTTCAATCTCCTTTGTGTGCTCATTTTCCTCTACCTGATCTTTAATCCTTGGAGTTCCATAGGTTTGAGTGCTAGGCCCCTGATTCTTTTCACTCTGTACTCTTTCCACAGGCCAGCTTCAACTATAAACATACTCTAGGCAAGACTTCTCTACTCTCCATACCTAATTATACAAAATCCAGCTTAAAACAGCAACTTGAGTGTCTCAAAGACAGCTCAACTGAATTTATGATTATTTCCTCCCCCCAACCTGTACAACCTTTTTGTCTGTAATTGGCACCAGTTCTGAATCAAAACTTTAAAAGGCATCCTTCACACCTCTCCCTCCGCTAATCAATTACCAAGACTTGTTTATTCTGCCATCTAAATATGTCTCAAGTTCATCTACTTTTCCCTACCTCTACTGATACCATCCTTTATGAGACTTGACTTCAATGACACTAGACTCCCGAGTTTCCTTCTATAGTACACCTTATCCTTGTCTTCCCTATGGGTTCATTTCTCTCTGCCTAGCCATGAAATGCCAGAGTTCCTCAAGATTGAGTCCTAGGCTCTTTCTTGCTCTTGCTGTACTCTGAATCCACTCCACAGGCTAACTCAAACTCAGACACTGTTTCAATTATCTTTAGTGACAGGGTCTCCCAAATTTACATTTAATGCCCAGGGTATATTATAAGGTGTGAAACTCCAAATCAAACAGGCTATTTGACATCTCCACTTGAATAACTGGGTCAACCAAAGACAATTTAAGTCATCCAAAACCATATTTATACCATCCCCCAAATCTGATCTCCTAGCACCACTATCTCAGTGAATGATATCACTGTCCATCCCAGAACAAACCACAAAACAACCACGCATCCTTGACAACTCCATCTCCTCTATCTTCCATATCTAAACCATCTCCAAGTCCTGTTGCTTTTATCTGCCAAATATCTCTGCAACTGGTTCCCTTTTTTCTGTCTCCATCACGACTACCTAACCAAGTCATTCATACATTCACTAACTGGAAGCTGACTCTGACCAGACACTATTTTAGGTACTGGGGACATGGGAACAAATGAAACAGACAACCCAGCATGGGGGAATTTACAATCCAGAGGAAGAGCTGATAATAAATAAATATGTACTATTTTGCAGTAATAAGTACTCTGAGAGAAAATGAAGCATGGTGAGGGGATAAAGAATGTGGAGGACAAAGGACCTGTGTCCTGTGGAGGACAAAGAACAAAGGATGAGCTGTGTCCAACTGACAAAGTGCCATCTGAGCAGAAACCTGTATAGTGTGAGGAAGTGAGTCAAGTGGGCTCCTGGCCATCAGGAAGAAGAATGGTCCAGGAAAGGAAAAAGCAAGTGCAGAGGCCCTGAGGTGGGAGCCTGCTTGGCCTTCCTGATGAACTACAAGGAGGCCAGGGTGATTAGAGTTCTCCAATGAAGGGCAGAGAGGAAGGAGGTGAAGGCGAAGAGGTAGCTGGGGCCAGACCACAAAGGCCTCTGAGGGCCACGCTGGGGGCTTTGGATTGTGTTCTATGTGATAGAAGCCACTAGAGGTTTTGAGCATGCGAGTGAGATGACCTGATCTATCTTTTAAATAGACCATTCTGGCAGCTACAAGGACAGTAGATGTTGGTGGCAGGAGAGGACCGCAGGGGATGAGAACAAGACTAAATCAAACATAGTAAACAGGGCTACAGAGCATTTGGGCTCAACTTTCACCTTGTAAGAAATTCACTCCTTAAAATCACTGCATGTTATTTCATTAGGCTGCCGCTATAACCCCTACAGCACCTTTCTGCAAATTAGAAAAAGACCCCTACTCTCTGTGCAGATGAAGCCCCAGCAAGTCTCGGTGAGTGGAAGGCAGTCCACAAGCAACCCCTTAGCTGACCACCCTTCCAGGTTCAGTCTGCCCTGAATTCTTGCATAAATATAACAAAGGAAGAGAAAAAGACAAAGAAAGAAAAACACCTTTTCATTGGGGGTAACTGTTTACCTAGATCATCCCTGGATTTTAAATTTTTTTAATAAAAGAATATTTTCATGTTAGGAGTAAATCAAACTCATGAGACTTTCAAGTTGATTGAATCACATTATTCTTATTTTATATATATATAACTTATATACATAATATGCCAGAATAGTGATTAGACTTTGGACTCATTTCTTAAGTAACAGATTCAGATGAGACGTGTACCCTTTGAGCCATTTCCTCCCATCTCTCAACATGAAACATACAGATCCAGGGATGACAGTTTGTTTTCCCTTTTTGTCTTGTTTTTCCTATTTGTGAGTAGTTTTGAAGTGAAAATTATATTTTAAAAACACACTTGGAGGCAATTAGAGGTTCTAGGAGTCCTACCCTGGAAGCATAAGCTTTTCTGTCACCGGCTGTTCAAAGGGTTGGTTTTTAGTTCTGGTCTAGAGTTAATGATCAAGGTACTTCCAAGAACATCCAGGTCCCTCACCTAAGCTCACAGGGAAGTGAGCTCCCCTTGGAAGGGAAACTGTTCCAAGGGCACTTTAGTCCAGGCAAATGGGAGACTTGCCAGGAGTGCAGGAGAGACACAACCACACGCCAGCACACCCAGGACGCCCCATCTGACTGTCTCCTTTGACCAAAGAGAGGAGGTTCATCCCATCAAGAGAAATGCACACAATGCTTGGCTCTGATGGCCTTACTTCCTCCAGACACCCACTCAGAGTTTTCCTTTGGGGACAGTTTCCCAACCCTGAGAAGGACTTGACATCACCACTAGGTGTCTTCAGGGTCTCTCTGGACAGCTTTCGACTCCAGTCATACTTTCTATTCAGTTTAATCCAACTAACACTTCACTCAGGAAGGGGGACTCCTCATGGATCAGAGGCTCCCGAGGCAAATGGAAAGGGAACAATTCTTCCGTCTCTTCCTTTGATCTTCCACGCCATACTCAGTCCACACCTGACGCCCCTCCTAAACTCTCCACTGGTTTCCTGCTGCCTGCGTTCTCTGTTTACTTTGTGGTGGTCTCTAGCAGTTCCCACAAAATTAGAATATTTCTCCCAAGTGACAGTTAAAAGATATAAGGAGAGATAAGTGTGGTTCCCACCTCAAAAGATCTCACATTATACGGGGAAGAACGAGCTCTACTATAGGTGTGGGTGCTTTAGGGATCGAGACAGCCTGTCCCACAGCCCTTCTGCTGGGCCCGCATTGTGAGGGGTCATCAGTGACTCGTCTGGACCCGACAGCAACCTCAGACAAGTCCTACTACGTCTATGGCAGGTGGCTCCACATTGGTTGCAGGCTGATCCTTGCAGAATATAAACCTGGGCTCGTGGCCAGGGTACTTCAACTCCTCAGAGGCTATGCCTGGCTCTCAGGTCCCGGCCCCCTCTCCCTGCTCCCGTCTCCACATGCCGGCTTCCTTTGTCTGGACTCTCGGACATGCTCTTCCTGTGCCTGAACGCTTCTCACAATGTGGGATCCGGCCCTTCCTTGGGAAGCCTTGCCCACAGCACCCCTCCTGTTCCACGTTCTCACAGCACCTGCAGCTCTTCCCCCAAGGTCCTCACCGGAGGCTGTCATTCCACAGCCCTGTGTGCGATTAGCCTCCCCCTCCACTGAGCTCCGCCAGGGCAGGACCTGCATCCTTCTGTCCAAGGTTGCACTGCTGTTTATCACGGGACAGGAAAGCAGTGAGCGAGGCTTAGAACCTGCTCCCCCATAGCCCTGGCCTCCCCAGGTCAACAGCTCTCAGACCTCAACTTCCATGACAGCCGAATCTGCCCGTTTTCTCCTCTGGTGACTTCTTCTCAGGCTCAGCCACAGATTCTTCCTTCTTAACCCACCTCATAAACACTGAGGTTTCCTGGGACTCTGTCCTCTCCTCCGTTCCCTCATCTGCTCAGCTCAACGCTTCAAATGCCACCTTTGCACTGATGGCTCCCTGACGTCCTTGTTGAGTTCTGACCCTGTTTACCTTCTACAGCTGTCCACTGGTGACCTCTACCCATATTTCACTAACATTTCAAATGAAACCCATCCCACACCGAACCTGTCCTATACCCTTAATAAAGGGACCTCTCCTCTTTCCTGAACTCACTGCACATGCCTTCCTCCAGGTAATGTCTTGCCTACATTATGGAATAATCTCCAGAAGGTTCCCACCTCTTCTTTTTCCTCACTTCAAATCTAGGACCAACAGTGTTTCCAAAGTAACCATTCTTATTTAATTGAAACTGTGTAATAAGGACTCATGAATATATTCTCTGTGAAAATTTTAATAACATTGCATGTAACTAAAGTCCCCTTTCATCAATGCCCATTCTCAGTCCCAATCCAAATGTAACTAGTTACCAGCTTAGGTGTTCCCCGACCTTTCTCTCGGCACTTACACGCACATAATGCATATAGACAAACACCCACGTAATTTTCTTTACACATAAATGGCGATATGTCATAATAATGCACTGAAACTTGCTTTAGTCCTTCACGTAGCTTGGAGCTCCGCCCACACCAGTGCTGCTGCTTTCTGACTGTGGTGTTGTGTGCCAGTGTAGGGACCTACCTCAGCTTCTTTAGCCTTTACTGAAGTACGTTTAAAGTATCTCAGACTCAGACTATTTTTTCTAAAATATCAACCATACAACTCTTCTGCTTGAAACTCTTGAATTATCTCCAGTCAACCATGGACAGTTCCCATCCCTAAGAACTGTACCAAGGCACTTCATAGTGTGGTCCCCACCTGGCTCTCTAATCTCATTTCCTTCCTCATCTCTTTCTTTTCCCATATACCCTGAGCTTCAGTCTGAATGAATTATCTGCAGTTCCTTAAATGCACTAAGTTTGCTGAATGAAAGCATGACAATGTAGCCCTCCTCTGAAACAACAGGAAATAACAAGAGAAAAGATCCTGAGAGATTCACTTGTGCAGTAATTATCAGAGAAGAAGAGGAAGCTTGTGACTCGGGGCCTTAGCATCCCTTCTCCAAAACTTCTTGAGGACTGAGAACGTGCAGAAAATTCCCTGACCAACATCTCCGAGTTGCACATGCACTCATTTACCAGACTGCTGCCTGCAGACATTCCCCACCCACTCACCTAGAGAGCAGCCTCCAGGGCTTTCTTTCTCTACCTTCCAGGGATCTTCTCCTTGCTGCAACAGGGAGATCGCCTCGGATTTGGAATATGGGAGTCCTGCTCATAGACCAAAAAGAAGAAAAAAAAAAGAAAAAGAAAAAAAAGACTTGATTTTGCCTTGACACAAAGAGGTATCTGAGATCTGAGCGGAAAACTCTAAGGATGATACAGAGAACTTCTGTGGGATTCTCCAGTTGTGCCCCCACAATGTGAGGGGTGTGTTAGGGTAAAAGCAAGGGGCAATGTAACATTTAGTTATATGTTAGTGAAGTATGATAAACATGCAGACTTGATTAACAGGGTGCTAATAGCTTTCTATACAAGAGGGAATATGTATATACTGTTAAATGTATGTTAAATGTACAGATTAAATTAATATTTGTAACAGGTATCTGTGGAAAGGATTATGTACCAAGTAGCTTGTTTAAAATGAGAAAACACTATCTGACTCCCTTTGAAAGATGGCAGCAGTCAGCAAACTATGGGTCATAGGCCAAATCTAGGCCACTGTCTGTTTATGCATGGCCCTTGAGCAAAGAATGGTTCAAAAAAAAAGAGAAAAGGAATATGTTACAGAGACTATATGTGGCCCACAAAGCTGAAAATATTTACTCCCTGGCCCTTTACAGAAAATGTTTGCTGACCCCTGTAAAAGAGAATTGAAAAAAGCCAGTGTTGGGTCAAAGAAAAAGGTTGAGGGATGCTCTCTGTTAAGAGATGAGCAAACACATCATAGTTCAGTCATAGTGGGAAAATGTTGCCTGCAGTGAGGGAATTTCTAATGTGCAGCTCTGTAGATTGTCCCATCCATGGGGCAATTCCATACCTACGAGGGAGAAAAAGGTTTTCAGGTTTATTTATGGAGATCCAGTTTGCACAGTGCTAAGGCAAAACTCAGCTAAAGTTTTTAATGACCCAGGGCTTTTACCCAGGAAATCAGATGCTGAGGTATCCCAATTTCTGAACTCTGTATCTACAGGGAAAATTTCCTTACCCAATGAGACAAGGTTACTATAGTTCTCCAGCATCACATCTTGGTACAAGTTTCTCTGAGAAGGAGCCAGCTTTCTCCACTCATCCCGTGTAAAGAACACAGCCACATCTTCAAACGTCACTGACAGCTGTAGAGACAAGCATCTCAGCTCACCCAGGACTACCCATCACACAGGGTGAAAAAGGCGGCAGTGGGGAGTAGACGGGCTACCATGAAATGCTTCTATATTATTCTAGGTTCTGAAGGTTCCAGGTCATTTGCTTAATGAACAACTGACCCATGACAAATAGATACTGAGTAGCAGGAAGTATGAACCAGGCCCCGAGTTAACTGCTACAAGAGATGGGTGGAGGTATTAAGGCCATTAGTGGGAGTGTTAATTAGAATAATCTTCCTGTTGGCAATTTGATAACATACATTAGAAGCTTTAAAATGTGCATACTCTTTAACTCTCCAATTACTATATTTGTTTGATAATGAACACTGAACAAAAATGCACATGCAAGGACATTTATCATGGTGTTAGTAACAGCAAAGAAATGGAAACAACCTCAATAATCACTGAGGGAGCTAGTTTAAATAACTGAAGGCACTCTGTGCTCCCTAAAGCTTGAGGACAGTAATAATGGAAATTAAAATAGCTATAATTTATTGAATGCTTTTTTTCAGGCTAAGTACTATTCTTAGAGCTTTATATTAACCTTTAGTGTATATCTTTATTTTATCTTCACAACAACCCTATGAAGAAGGTACTATTATTGTGCCCATTTTACACAAGAGAAAACAAAGAGAAATTTATCCAAGTCACACAGCTGGTATGAAGGGAAAACTCACTCCCCCTGCATGTCTCCGCTACTCTTAATACAACACTACTTCACTTCTGACACCAGATGTGGGGGGGTTTCCACACACCAAGCAATTGTGGGACACCAGCTGGGTGTCCTACAATTAAACTCAATTCTGACACCTGAAGATAGTGTCAGATTCCCACAAGACTGGCCCCCTTTCAATGTCAATCACAAGTCCAGGTTGTTACCTGTGCTGCTGACTGACTGGCTATAAATTGGAGGTTTCTACAACCCTCTCCTCAGGTTTGATTAATTTGCCAGAGTGGCTCACAGAACTCAGGAAAACATTTACTTACTAGATTACGGGTTTATGATAAAAGAAGATATAGGAACTGGCAGGTGAAAGAGCGGCACAGGGAAGGGGTGCACAGCTTCCATGCTCTCTCAGGATTCACCATTCTCTCTGACTCTCTACATGTTCACCAACCTGGAAGAACTCTGAACCCTTCTGGGTTTCTATGGAGGTTCATTACATAGGCATGATTGATTAAATCACTGACCATTGGCGACTGATTCAGCTTTCATCTCTTAGGGTGGTGACAGATGGATAAGAGGGGTTATTGGGGGGCAGGACTGAAAATTCCAACACTTTAATCAAGGTTGGTTCCCCTGGCAATTAGCCCGCATCCTTCGGTGGGGTACAAAAGTAACCTCATTAACATAAACTCTGGTGTGGATACAAAACACACCCATTGTGCCTTCATTGCTCTGAAGTAATTTCAGGGATAAAAAGCACATATTACTAACCACTTAGGAAATCACAAGGGTTTTGGAAATTATGTGCCAGGAACAGGGACAAAGACCAAATATATATTTCGTATTATAAATCACAATATCACAGCTGGTCAGTGGTAGAGGTAGAATTCCAATCCAAGGAACTGCCTCTCAACGCCTATCTCATAGGGTTAAGTAATAAATGATAATCCATACAATGGAGGTAAAGAGTAGTGATGGTAGCACAACACTGTGAACGCACTTAATGCCAATATACTCAAAAATGGATAAAGTGGTAAATTTCATCTTATGTATATTTTATCAAAATAAAAAGCTAACATGATAAAATAAAAAATACATACATACATATGTACACATGTACATAAATAAATAATAAATAAATAAAGGTACACAGACAATTATTCTGAGGGCTGCATACCAAAGGTATGACCATGATTATCTCAAGATGTTGGGGTAAGAGTGATTTTACTGTTTTATTCTCTGAGATTTTTAACATTAACATGCAGTGCATGTATAATAAGATAATTTATTGGCACATGGCAGGGAATACAAGAAATGATCTTTGCCCTCAAAAGAATTTACAATCCAACTGGCAGACAAGAAAAACACGTGAAACAATATGAACAAGAAAAGTGTCGCTGGACAGGACCATATACTATTTCCTCGTTCAATCCTCATTTTAGAGATGAGAAACACAAGGTCCAGGGCAGTTAAGACACCAGGTCACATACTTTACCAATGGCAGAGACAAGACGATAACTGAAGTTTTCTTTTAACCCAGCACTTGGTAGGTATATTCTCTCTCTGGTCTTAAACGTCCTGTCACTGAGTTTTACACACAATTCCACATAGTACTGATGTATCGGCAGCAGGTGAGGTTAGGGAGAAATGTCACATAGGACTCACAAGCAGGGATGGAGAAGATTCTGGGTAAGAGAGCAGCCTGGCTCTGTTGGAATGGAATGGGAAGGGCTTAGAAAACAGTAGCCCAAATATGCAGAGGCAGGTCCTAGCCACAGTCTCAGAAGATCAACCACTACCACATTTCATGGGTCCAAAAGATACACAACATCACATTGCAGAGAACTCTGGTCATTTGGGAGCCAGGCCTGCCCTGTGTTCTGAAAGATGTACCAGAGGAAAGGCTGGATGATAACTAACATGAACTTAGAGGCCAGACATACCTGGGTTTGATTTCAGGTTACCTGACTTCGTTGAGCCTCAGTTTCAAGTGTAAAATGGGGGTAATAACTTCTGCTTCGCTATGAGAGTGAGAACAAAGGTGAAGCCCTCAGGATATTCCCCAGCAATGTTAACTACTATTGTTAGATGAGGATGAGTAAAGGAAGGACACTGTATAGTCATTTCTATCTACCAACAGTAGATAGATAGACATCATGAACTAAAATAATATCGTTTAGCTACCACAACCACCACATATTGAACATCTACTATGTGCCCGGCCCTGATAAGAATGCTTTCCATGCACTAACTCCCAGGATCCTCTCATCTACCCTCTGAGGTAGGCCCAGTTGTTGTATTCACTTTACAGGTGAAGAAACTGAGGCACAGAGAGGTAAGAAACTGAGGCACAGAGAGGTGGAGCTTTTTGCCCAAGACCCATTAAGAGCAACAGAGGAGATGGGCACAAACCTGGCCATCTGGCTCAAAAGCCCCACTGAGGAATCACTGTATACACTGCCTCTCCACTACCAATATCCCATGAAACTCTCACTGCTGCTTCCTGAGGAGTCTTCTCTCTGCTCTTGGAGTCAAGAGACCTCTCCATCTACATCCCCACCAGCATGGCTATCCTTTGTTCACACAGTGGCTCACCTGGATGGGGTCCCACCCTCATTCTCACAACATAAAGATGAAAATGGCAGGTCAACATCAGTTTTCAAGAGAGTGACAGAAGCAAGGCACATGATCCAGAAAGTTAAGATGGAGAAAAACTAAAAACTATGGACTGGGAAAAGCCTGGCGAAGGTATCATGAGGATTTCTCAGGGGCGGAAAGAAAAAGAAAAGCATTCTGGCCAAGGGTAGGGAGGGGGACACGACTGTGCAAAGGAGACAGGCCAGAAAGGAACTCTGCCAAGTGCGCATGTTTGTTTGTTCTGACCCCATGTGGTATAAGACATGTGACATCTTACCTATCAATTCAGTAATCATACAGTGAATTGAGATTAATGAATAAAAGAATGTCTATTAGAAAAAAAAAGAGAAACACAGGCCATGGATTGGGGGGTTGGAGGCAAGCATTCCCTAGGCAATCCACCATCCACCAGGGTGGACCAACTCTTCCAAGGCAGAAGGACATGGGCTCCAAATCCTGGTGAAGACTGTATTGGGGAGAAAACTTCAGTTTAAGTGTAAAATAACAAAAAAAAAACCCATCTATCTCTAAGACCTGAGATGGCAATGAACTCACCTGAGACCTTGCTTCCCTCTGTTCAGTAGCCATGTCCTCTTTCTGGGCAGTTTCACCTTAGGATGGGAGAAGTCTCCAGAAGCCAGATCTGAGAGAAGAAAAAGGGAACCAGGAGGAAGCCCCTTCTGCTTTCCACCCCTCAGAATCAGCAGCTCTGAAACCTTTATACCACTTGAAAATGATGCCAAGTGCCCCCAGAGAAGGAAGTCAGAAGGAACGAGGGCTAGACAGGACCAGAGAGAAGGGCTGGGTCATCCTGGTCCAGGCCCAGCTCTTTCCCTGGCTCAGAGGAAAAGTCCTAGGACTCTATCAGCAGTAGCAGCAACTCCCTGAGCCTCACCGCATGCCAGGCACTACCTATCAATACATCATCGAGTCCCACAGCACAGTTGGCACTGTCAGCACCCCATTTTATAGATCAGGAAACTGAGGGCAGAGTGGGAGCAACTTGTCCCAGTCCACACAGCCAGGGAGGGTGGCACCAGGGTTCCAAGCACCGCGGGCTCCAGAGCACCTGCTCTAACCTCCCTGCGTGCATGTGACAACTTTTCTCCACCTCAAGCATTCCCACCCAATTCCTCCCCCTCCTGTCAAGGAAACAATTGCCAGATTTCTAGAGAAAGCTGCTTTGAAAAGGGAAAACATCAGCTCTCCTATGGCGGGGAGGGGCTGCTGTCTTGAGGAAAGGGCACATTAAACCAAAGACCTGGGTCCAGTCCTGGCTCTGCCACTGGGAGAAGCTGGCGACTCACTTCTCGCGTAAAACAAGCCTGTCACTCGGGAGTGCAGGGGTGATGGTAAGGGGAGGAAATAATTTTCTCACGTTCACTGCCAGCCTGAAACAAATTCAAATGCTGGCAGGCGCTGAGCAGGTAGCGCGCTGGGAACTGGTTGGGAAGAAGCAGGAGGGTGGCTGGGTCCAGCCAATGGGGACGAAGTGCCCGACCTGTCTCGTTCAGGGGCACGTCAGTGGGATGGCTGGGTGCGGCAGGCGAACAGAGCCAGGGGTGCCCGGCTCTCGGCCCGCCGGCGCCCACAAAGACCCGGCTCGCGTCCCTTGGGCCTGTGTCCCATGCCCCGGCGACGGATCCTCCCGAAGCCCGGTCCTCCCTCCCGCATCCTGCCTACCCCCCGCCGCTCACCTCGCCCAGGCATCGGGGGTTCCGCGGGCCGCAGGCTGCAGGCTCCGGAACTGCCACAGCCGGACAGAAGCTTCCGCTGGGGACTCCACGCGGTGCCGCCCTGGCGGACCTCTGGCGGGTAATCAGCTCAAGCCAACGGCCCACGCCCGACGCCCGACGCCCCACGTAACTCCGGGAGGGGCGGGGCAGGGACAGTCGCGAGCCCCTCTGGGAAATGTAGTCCATGCGAGAACAAAAGATTCTGGGAAATGTAGTTCTTCGAGCTTGTCTGCAAGGAGAGCCCTGGCTGAGCCTATCACTTGTCCAGACCCCATTCTGGGTTCGTGGTCGAGCTCCTTGGGCTGCTGGCTCCTGGGTTCCCGGTTCTTCCAGGAGGAAACCGAGGTTCCTACAGGGCAGTCACTTGTAGCTCTGCATCTGCGTAAATGAGAGCAAGGCAAGTAGACAACCGCCAAGAACAAACCTATTTCCCCGTAAGTCTTTCAACAAGAGTGTATGGAGGACTTCCCTGGTGACTAAGTGGTTAAGAATCCGCCTGCCAATGCAAGGAACACGGGTTCGAATCCTGGTCCCAGAAGACCCCACATGCCTTGGAGCAACTAAACCTGTGTTCCAGAACTACTGAGCCTGTGCTTTAGAGCCGGTGAGCCAGAGCTACTGAGCCCATGTGCCACAACTACTGAAGCCTGTGCACCTAGAGCCCATGCTCGGCAAGAAAGAGAAGCCACCTCAATGAGAAGCCCACGAACTTCAACGAAGAGTAGCCCCCCTCACACCACAACTAGAGAAAGCCTGTGAGCAGCAACGAAGACCCAACGCAGCCAAAAATAAAGAAAGAAATTTATATTCGAAAAAAAATGTATGGATCACCTGCTATGTGCCAAGCCCCATTGTAAAGGATTTGAAATACCTCAGTGGGCAAAAGAGAGATCATTGCTCTGGAGAAGAGTTTTTGGAGGTGGGGGTGGGGGAAGGAGGTAGAGAGCAGACAATAAGCCATGAATATCATTATATAACATTTTAGGAGATAAGTGTTATGGGAAAAAGTGAAAGAAGAGCAGTGTGGTGGGGATTTGGGGCTCATTTGGGAAAGTGAGTAGGGTGGCTCCTCGCAGGCCTCACTGAGAGAGTTAGAATGGAGGGAAGAGTCAGAGGCAGTGCAGGAGAGGAGGGCCATTTCAGGCACCGAGAAACCAACAAATTTTTATTTTGGTAAAGAAACACATGGCCCATTTAGAAGGTTTGATAAATAAAATAAAGAAAGATGCACTTGATGCCACCACACAAAAATAAATGGTTAACATTTTGGTGAACATCTTTTAGCAGCCCTTTGAACTCCATATTAATCTCTCTGCTAGTCACACCAATCTGTTTTTAACAAAATGGAATATTGCAGATAGCAATTGTAACCTGTGTTGGTTACAATTATGTGTGGGTTTTTTCCCCACTTAAGAATATGCCTTGAATATTTGAACTTGCCAATAAATATTATCCGTCAGTAGTGTTTTCAGTGACTTCAGTACAAACCATTGCATTTAAATAAATTCTTTTGTTAAACATATTTAAACTTATTTATTTAAATGTATTTACCTAATATTTTACCCCTACTGTTAGTTATATTTTTTCTAGTTTTTTGCTCCATTAATATCCTTGTAGCTATATCTTTTAAAATTATGTTTATTTATTTATTTATTTATTTATTTATTTTTGGCTGTGTTGGGTCTTTGTTTCTGTACGAGGGCTTTCTCTACTTGCGGTGAGCGGGGACCACTCATCATTGTGGTGTGCGGGCCTCTCACTATCTCGGCCTCTCTTGTTGCAGAGCACAGGCTCCAGACACACAGGCTCAGTAGTTGTGGCTCAAGGTCCCCGTCGCTCCGTGGCATGTGGGATCCTCCCAGACCAGGGCTCGAACCCGTGTCCCCTGCGTTGGCAGGCAGATTCTCAACCACTGCTCCACCAGGGAAGCTCGAAAATACTTTTATTTTCTTTTTTTTTTGTGGTGCACGGTCCTCTCACTATTGTGGCCTCTCCCGTTGCAGAGCACAGGCTCCGGACGCGCAGGCTCAGTGGCCATGGCTCACGGGCCTAGCCACTCTGCGGCATGTGGGATCTTCCCAGACCGGGGCATGAACCCGTGTCCCCTGCATCAGCAGGCGAACTCTCAACCACTGCGCCACCAGGGAAGCTCGAAAATTACTTTTTAGTTTAAATTCCCTGAAGTTGAATTGCTGGATCAAGGACTGGTAGAATTCTAAGTACATTGCCTAGTTGCCTTCCAGGAAGATTTTACAATTTATATTTCCATAAGCAGTTTCTGACACCCATGCCCCCTCTGGGTTTTTTCTTTTTAACGATTTAAAAAATGCTCTTTTTTTATTTAACAGAGCAAAATTTTTATATTTAATTTGAAATTAAATATAATATCATATTTATTGAACCATGCAGATATATTAATTGCCTGTATATGTACTTTGCCCATTTCCTATTGAAATGTTAAAACTTTTGGTATCATTTTGAAATACTGTATATGCACAATTTTTTAAAGAGAAAAGTGCTTTGTTGTTTATCCTGTCTATGAAAATAATGCATTCATTGTTAAAAAAATTTACACACAGTATATGGAATGAAGAAACATGTAATAAAGAAATAAATCCATCAGAAACGTTGGTTACATGTTTATATGCTATTCATATATGCTGTTGTATGTGCATATACACATTTGTGAGTATGAAACAAAAATAGAGTCATATTTCTCATACATTAAAAAATGTGAAATATACATACAGAAAGCCAATTAGAACATATAATCCAGTGTAACACATGATTATAAAGAGATCACCCCTGTAAACATCTATCCAACTTGAGAGGTAGCCCCCTACTAACACTCAGTGCCTTCTTCCTAATCACTAATCGGATACTATCATGACTTTTGAGATAGACCTTTTTGTGCTTTTCTTTATGGTTTTACTACCTACTCATACATCCTTACATAATAGTTTTACTTGTTTTTAACTTTATAAAATAGAGTCATATAGTCATATTTTTTGTGTGCTTTGTTCTCCAAACATTTTGTCAGATTTATCCCCATTATTGCAGGTAGCTTTACTTATTATACTGTCAACGGACATTTGTGTTGTTTCCAAGTTTTATCTTTTAGGAACCGTGATAAAACAAATTTAGTAATATGTTATTAGTAGAATCTAGGTGATGGTATATGGGTGTTCACTGTAAAATTCTTTCAACTTTACTTTGTATTTGAAAATTTTCATAATAAAATGTTGAGGAAAACTCCATACCTGGGGTTTGACCCAAAATGGAGTAGCCCCATTCCTCCCATGTCATCCCTTTTACAATTAAATATCCATGGACATAACACAACAAACAAGCACAGGAAGACTGAAATGTGGAAGGAAGAAGGCAAACTGAGAACTTTAGAGCCAGGGAAGGACATGTGGTAAATTCCCTTGTTTTCCTTATCACCTCCTGTATGTCTCAGCTAGGGTGTTGCAGAAGCTTACAAGCCAGAACCAACAACAGACCCAGACAAGAAAAAAACAAAACTCTAAGAAAAGCCTATTTGCCTTAGTTGAAACTGGGGAAAATGGTGGCCTAACACAGAGAACTTTTTTGGTAATACCCACCTTACTGTAACCAAACACCAGTGGGAAACCACCCCCCACTCATCTGAACTGTGGAAGCCAAAGGAAGCAGCATGTTTTTCTCAAATGGAAAGAAAAGGAACTGTCAACCATGAATTCTATATCTGGTGAAAATACAATTCAGGAGTAAAAGGGAAATAAAGACATTCTCAGACAAAGGATAACCAAGAGTATTCATTGCTAGCAGAACTACCCTTAAAGAATAACTAAAGGAAGTATTCTAAACAAAGTAAATGATAACAGAAGAAGGCTTGGAACTGTAGAGAGAGAAAAAAAAGGACATCAGAAGGGGTAAAAATAGGGATAACTAAAACAGACTCTCCTAACTATGAGTTTCTTAAAAGAGAAGTGATGGTTGAAGTAAAATGATAGCACGATTGGTGCCCAATGTATACAGAGGAAAGACTTAAGACAATTATATTTTAAAAAGTGGGGAGACAGAGGGACCACAGTGGAATTAAGCTTTCTGTACTTTGCTAAGTTATGTGTGTATGCCTAGAGCAACCACTAAAAAATTATACAAAATGATATACTGAAGAAGACTATATAAATCAAGGGGGAAGTCTAAAAAATGTTTAAGTAACATACGAGAAGGCCAGAGAAGAGAAGCAGAACAAGAAACATGAAACAGAAAACAAGGTTAAACAAAATCCTTTCTCTCTCGTTAACCAAATGACTCATGATAGACTATCTCAAGATTTATTTGTTTGTTTTTCATTTTCAAATAAGAGTAATAGTAGCTTTAAAAAACATGCTGCTGTAATAAACCAGTCACAGAAAGACAAATACTCTATTATTCTACTTATATGAGGTTATTTGAATAGTCAGAATCATGGAAACAGAAAGCAGAATGGTGGTTGCCTGGGGCTGGGGGGAGGTGCTGTGGGGAGTTATTGTTTAATTGGTACAGAGTTTTAGATTTACAAGATGAAGAGTTCTGGAGATAGATGGTGGTGATGGTTGCACAAGACTGTGGATATATTTAATACCACTGAACTGTACATTTGAAAATGGTTAAGATGGTAAATTTTATGTGTATTTTACCACAATAAAATTTCTTGGAAAAAAAATGCTGCTGTACATACTCTGTACATGCTGATGTACCTTTTCATGAGTTTTTCTAGAGTTTGCAGGTACCTGTGGTTAATTAAGACTTTCCCAAGAGTGCACAGTTACTGATAGTTGTAAGGGAATGAATGTCTAGGCCACAATTTCCATTTGTGTTCTCTTGAGCAAGGAAGGTTCTCTCCTATTTTCATTCCCTTCAAATAACCCTCTTCCCACTCACCAGCGGACTCTTAAAATGGTTCAGTGTCCAATGGTGTCAAACTCTCTGGAGTACCACAGTCTAGGACTACTGAAACAAATCTTTTCTAGGAAGACTTCTTTTCTGATTAATGAAAGACCCCACACATGGGGCTTCCCTGTCGTTAGTCACATTTCTGTTAGAAATGGGGTATATAGGCCCTTAGCAGTCTCTGAGACCAGATACTTCTACAATTGGAGAGTCGTGGTAGTTTCACTGTCCCTTCTCATCTAGTCAACAAACTGTCAAATAATGTACTGCTTTCAAGAAAGAGTGTATGGTGAGAACAATGCAATTAAGGCGCTGGTAAAGAAAATATTGAATGATTAAAATGCCACACACACACACCACACACACACACACACACCTTTTTTTTTAAAGCAAGCACCGTTCTGCAAGAGATGATGTGAAAAGTATTTCAAAATGGATACCAACCAGAGAAACTTACTGGGCTTACTCACTGACGTCAACTTTGTCTTCAGCTCTGCTCCATATTCATCCACAGGAGGGTGCATTAAATGTCCAACCTGTATTTTTTCTAACACCACCAAGCTGTTAACTCAATTGTGACACAGGCTACCTGGAGATGATATCAGATGCCACAAGTTAAGGCTTCAGTCCTACAAGATTGTCCACCACCCCAAATTCCACCCCCACTTCAGACACCAATCTCAAGTTCAGGTTGTTACCTGTGACTCTGACCTGGCTATAAATCAGGGGTTTATGCACCCCCCTCCTCAAGTTTGATTAATTTTCTACAGCTGCTCACAGAATTCAGGAAAATATTTTGCTTACCAAATCACCAGTTTACTATAAAAGGATATAATACAGAAACAGCCCAATGGAAGAGAGGCATAGGACAAGGTATGGGGAAAGGATGCAGAGTTTTCTTGCTCTCTCTCAGCACCTCTCTCCCAGCACCTCCACAAGTTCACCAACCTGGACGCTCTGAACCCCAGTCATTTTGAGATTTTATAGAGGCTTCATTACATAGGCATGATTGATGAACTCATTGGTCATTGATGATTGAACTCAATCTCCAGCTCTCCAGCCCCTCTTCCCTCCCTTGATATTGGGGAGCAGGGATGGGGCTACTTCAACCCTCTAATAACATGGGTTGTTCCCTGGCAACCTGCCCCCATCTTTAGGTGTTTTCCAAAAATTAGTTCATTAACATAAGGTCTGGTGTGGTTGACAAGAGCTTGTTATGAATATCAAAAGACACATTTATCTCTCTTACCACTTAGGAAGTCCCAAGGGTTTTGGGAGCTCTGTGCCAGAAACTGGTTGAAGATCATATATATATTTCTTATTATAAATCACAATATCACAAACTGGCCAAAACAACAACTTGAAACAGTCATGTTAATGAAGCTTCTTGTCTTTTCATTTATTCTCTTTTTTAAATGCAGATTTGTAAGTGTACATTTTCGTCAAATTTGATAAATTTGTTTGACCCCAAATAAAACATGGAACATTCTCATTATCCCAGAAAGTTCCCTCAAACTACTTCCCACTCAAAACCACCCACCCAGAAGCAACCACTCTTCTGATATTTTTTGCTGTATATTAATTTTGCCAGTTCTAAAACTTCATATTAATGGAATCTTATAGTATGTACTTTTTTGTGTCTCACTTCTCTCCCTCAACATATTATTTATGAGATTAATTTATTATGGTCTGTGTATCGATACTTCTTTTCATTACTGTGTAGTATTTTTTTAAAAAATACCCAATATCAATAGAATTTACATTCTTTTAAAATTATTTATTTCATTAATTTTATTTTTTGCTTCATCGGGTCTTAGTTGTGGCATGTGGGCTCTTCATTGTGGTATGTGGGCTCCTCTCTAGTTGCTGTGTGCAGGCTCTCTTAGTTGTGGCGTGCAGGCTCAGTAGTTGCACTGCACGGGCTTAGTTGCCCTGCTGAATGTGGAATCTTAGTTCTCCATCCAGGGTTCAAACCCACATCTCCCGCATTGTAAGGTGGATTCTTAACCACTAGACCACCAGGGAAGTCCCACTGTGTAGTATTTCATTGCACAAATGTACAACAGTATTTATGCATTCACCTGTTGATGCACACTTGGATTGTTTCTAAGTTATTATGAATAAAGCTGCCATGAACATTGGTGCACAAGTCTTTTGGTGGGCATCGATTTATTTCTCTTGAGTAAATACCTAAGGCTAGAACAACTGGTTGTGGGGTAGGTGTATTACTCTTCTTGGGCTGCCATAAAAAAATACACAGACTGGGTGGTTTAAACAACAGAAATTTATTTCTCACTGTTCTTGAGGCTAAAAAGACCTGGGAAGTCTGATCTGAGAAGTGTAAGGTTAAGGCACCAGCAAGGTAGGGTTTATTCTGAGGCCTCTTCTCTTGGCTTGTAGGCAGCTGCCATCTTGCTGTGTGCTCACATGATCTCTTTGTGAGTGCAGGAAAGAGAGAGAGAGCAAGCTCCCTAGTATCTCTTCTTATAAGGGCCCTAATCCCATCATGAGGGTCCCACCCTCGTGACCTCAACTAGCCCTGATTACTTCCCAAAAGCCTCATTTTCAAATGCCATCCACTGGGGGTTAGGACTTCAACATATGCATTTTGGGAGGAACACAAACATTCAGTCCATAACAGTAGGTGACGTTTAACTTTATACAAACTATTAACTAGCTTTCCAAAGTGGTTTTCTCATTTTACACTCCCAGGAGCAATGCAGGAGAGTTCCCACATGTTCACTAACACTTGGCACTGTCATCTCTTTCCTTTTAGCCTTTTACTGAGTGCATAACGGCATCTCATTGTACTTTCAATTCGTATTTCCCTGAAGACTAATGATTTTGAGACCCTTTTCAGGTGCTCATGGGCCACTTGTATATGTTCTTTTGTGAAGTATCAGCTCAAGTCTCTTTCAAGTCACTATCACAGTTTTCAAGGTCTCTGTGAAATATGATTTACTTGGTACCAAAGGACACAAGCAGATCTGAAGGGAGTCAGGAATTGCAGTGATGTGGGATGTCCTCCATCAGAGCTATTTTTCTTATTCTCCCAAACATAAATTAAATTTTACTAAACCTCTAGATGCTTTAAACTATCCCTTAGCCTTTTGGTCACAGTAACTGCTCCTAAACATTCCTTGGTGAATTTAGGTGTGTCAAACAATGGTTCTGTAGGTAGGGAATGCCTCTGAAAGGACTGGCTGAATTTCATCAAACTCAAATTGATAAAATTCATATCAAAACTGATATAAGGGCTTCCCTGGTGGCGCAGTAGTTGAGAGTCCGCCTGCCGATGCAGGGGACACAGGTTCGTGCCCTGGTCCACATGCCGCAGAGCGGCTGGGCCCGTGAGCCATGGCCGCTGAGCCTACACGTCCAGAGCCTGTGCTCCGCAACGGGAGAGGCCACAACAGTGAGAGGCCCACATACCACACACAAAAAAAAAAAACGATTTAAAACTCAGTTCAGTTGTTTCATGCTGTTAAGAACTTTTATCCTGGGCTTCCCTGGTAACACAGTAGTTAAGAATCCGCCTGCCAATGCAAGGGACACGGGTTCCAGCCCTGGTCCGGAAAGATCCCACAGGCCACGGAGCAACTAAATCTGTGCGCCACAACTACTGAGCCTGCACTCTAGAGCCCACAAGCCACAACTACTGAAGCCCGCATGCCTAGATCCTGTTCTCCACAACGAGAGAAACCACCACAATGAGAAGCCAGTGCACTGCCACGAAGAGTAGCCCCCAGTCGCTGCAACTAGAGAAAGCCTGAACACAGCAACGAAGACCCAGCACAGCCAAAAATAAATAAAATAAAATAAATTAATTAAAAAAAAATTTATCCTGAGCACAGACTCTACATTCTCGCTATATGCTATGTTCATCGTTGCTCAGCTGTGTACCAGAGCTGTGGCACAGCTTTGTGTCTTCAGATGACGCCACTTGGAAGCACACTGCTTGCTCTACCACCAGTAGACTTCATGGGTCACACAGCACGTCATCCCCATGGTTCGAATCCTTACATCATCTTTAAAATTTTTCCTATAAGAGGTTTAATTAATGAATTGTCTAATACATAACAACATGCATGTGTAATCAGTACTGCATATCATTATACCTATACCAATTAATAACATTGAAACCCAAATCTAATCTTGTGCTATAGGGCTAAAATCATTGGCTAGGTTTAAGGAGCACATATTTTGAAACATTTAAAATTGATCCAGTTCTAACAAGTAATCCACACTTATTCTATTCTCATTCACATTATTTATGACATTACATTAATAATTTCTTTCATTTCTTGGCTCAGCAATACATCAGCCCAAGAAATGTGACTTAGCAAATTGTGGCATATTAATCTCTTGCTAGCATAGAATATATTTTGTAAAGATTTCAAGATACCCCTTACAGATTTCCTCCTGTGTCTAAAGCACTATGCTCATAAGGCATGTGATTCTGTGTGTTCTCAAGGCCTCCAGACACCAGGTAACAATGGCCCACACAGAAGGACAAATCTGAGAATAGTCTTTAAGTTGAAGTGAGCATTTTCTGTCCCAAGAGGTAAAGGTAAAAAATTATGATTAATAAACGTACCCATGCATCTTAACATACAGAAAAATTTAGATCTTATACCTTCTATCCAAGAATATATAGCTAAGATTAGATAGGTGTAACTTTGGGGCCATTATCCTCCACATCCTCCAAGTATCCAGAAGTATCTTCTGGCCCAGCAGCCATAATTTCAGCTGGCTTCACACCATTTTATTGTTTCATTTATGTTTTGAATAGATACAAGGAGTGCAGTGTGCCAGCTGGTCTTTGTCAGATATTTCCCTTCAGTGGGAGTGGTCTTTCCAGAGGTGCATACAACTATTCAGCAGCTGTCTCCTCAGATGTTTCAAATGATAGCTCAGGTACAAGGAAGCAAGGCTCATGATGGCTTTGAAGCCCTAGGCCCTATCAGATCTAATGTATCTTGTAACAGCCTATGAGAACAGCTGAGTTTCCAAGGTTCCTGCAAGGGACTTGCCCAGTGTAAATACACTTTACCAATCAGGAGTCATTTTTATCTTAAGCAATGTTGCCTCATCATGCAGCTGATGAATCTTTTGAGCATGTTACCAAGGCAGTCAGAAACATAAATAAGATTGTTCAGAAACACAGTTGACATACTTTCTTGGGTGGTTACCAGGGGAACAGAGCTAAAATGCTATTCCAAGGTCAAATTCTTTCACAGAGAAAGAGAAAGGATTTCCTTATCTTATTACCTATCACCCATCCCCTTGTTCTTTGGTTAATTTTTTTTTCATTAAACTGTATTTTGAGATCATTACTGATTGACATGCAGTTGTCAGAAATAACACACAGGGCTCCTCTGTATACTTTACCATTTCCCCAGTGGCAACATCTTGCAAAACTATAGTACAATAATGTGCTTGTTAGCTTTTTTAATACAGAAAGGAAGACAGGTTAGTATATACCTGGTCACCAGGACTTATATTGTAAAATGGGCCATTAACAACCAATTTATTTATTAAATAATTAGGTGATTTTTTTGAACGAAATAACTTTTTAGTATCCATAGAATTTTTATAGGAAATTTTCTACCAAATAATAGTATGACAGTATTTAGCACACCAAACAGTGTTATTTGACAGAGTTAACAGTATCTCTTTCACCCTCTCAGCAAGTGTCTCTTTTAGGCATCTCAAACTTAGTATGTTTTAAATTGGATGTTTTATCTTCTCTCCCAAACCAGTTTTACCAACATTTTTAGTAGACTTTACATTTTTAGATCAGTGTTAGCTTCACAGAAAAACTGAGCAGAAGGTACGGAGAGCTCCCATATACCTCCTACCTTATCCACATACACAGCTTCCCTCACTATTTTTTTTATATACTGCAGGTTCTTATTAGTCATCCATTTCATACACATCAGTGTATACATGTCAATCCCAATCTCCCAATTCGTCACCTCAACCCTGCCCATTGCCACTTTCCTCCCCTAGTGTCCATACATCTGTTCTCCACATGTGTCTCAATTTCTGCCCTGCAAACCAGTCCATCTGTACCATTTTTCTAGGTTCCACATACATGTGTTAATATGCGATATTTGTTTTTCTCTTTCTGACTTACTTCACTCTGTATGACAGTCTCTAGATTCATCCATGTCTCAACAAATGACCCAATTACGTTCCTTTTTCTGGCTGAGTAATATTCCATTGTATATATGTACCACATGTTCTTTATCCATTCATCTGCCAATGGGCATTTAGGTTGCTTCCATGACCTGGCTATTGTAAATAGTGCTGCAGTGAACATTGGGGTGGGGTGCATGTGTCTTTTTGAATATGGTTTTCTCAGGGTATGTGCCCAGTAGTGGGATTGCTGGGTCATATCATAATTCTATGTTTAGTTGTTTTTTTTACATCTTTATTGGATTATAATTGCTTTACAATAGTGTGTTAGTTTCTGCTTTATAACGAAAAGAATCAGTTATACATATACATATGTTCCCATATCTCTTCCCTCTTGCATCTCCCTCCCTCCCACCCTCCCTATCCGACCGCTCTAGGTGGTCACAGACCACCGAGCTGACTTCCTTGTGCTATAAGGCTGCTTCCCACTATCTATTTTACATTTGGTAGTGTATATATGTCCATGCCGCTCTCTCACTTTGTCACAGCTTACCCTTCCCACTCCCCATATCCTCAAGTCCATTCTCTAGTAGGTCTGTGTCATTATTCCCATCTGACCCCTACGTTCTTCATGACATTTTTTTCTTAGATTCCATATATATGTGTTAGCATACGGTATTTGTCTTTCTCTTTCTGACTTACTTCACTCTGTATGACAGACTCTAGATCCATGCACCTCACTACAAATAAGTCAATTTCATTTCTTTTTATGGCTGAGTAATATTCCATTGTATATATGTACCACATCTTCTTTATCTATTCATCTGATGATGGACACTTAGGTTGTTTCCATCTCCGGGCTATTGTAAATAGAGCTACAATGAACATTTTGGTACATGACTCTTTTTGAATTACGGTTTTCTCAGGGTATATGTCCAGTAGTGGGATTGCTGGGTCATATGGTAGTTCTATTTGTAGTTTTTTAAGGAAGCTGCATACTGTTCTCCATAGTGGCTGTATCAATTTATATTCCCACAAGCAGTGCAAGAGTGTTCGCTTTTCTCCACACCCTCTCCAGCATTTATTGTTTCTAGACTTTTTGATGATGGCCATTCTGACCAGAGTGAGATGATACCTCATTGTAGTTTTGATTTGCATATCTCTAATGATTAATGATGTTGAGCATTCTTTCATGTGTTTGTTGGCAATCTGTATGTCTTTGGAGAAATGTCGATTCAGGTCTTCTGCCCATTTTTGGATTGGGTTGTTTGCTTTTTGGTTATTGAGCTGCATGAGCTGCTTGTAAATTTTGGAGATTAATCCAACTGAAAAAGTTGCTTCATTTGCAAATATTTTCTCCCATTCTGAGAGTTGCCTTATTTATGGTTTCCTTTGCTGTGCAAAGTTTTGAAGTTTCATTAGGTCCCATTTGTTTATTTTTGTTTTTATATCCATTTCTCTAGGAGGTGGGTCCAAAAGGATCTTGCTGTGATTTATGTCATAGAGTGTTCTGCCTATGTTTTCCTCTAAGAGTTTCATAGTTTCTGGCCTTACATTTAGATCTTTAATCCATTTTGAGCTTATTTTTGTGTATGGTGTTAGGGAGTGTTCTAATCTCATACATTTACATGTACCTGTCCAGTTTCCCCAGCACCAATTATTGAAGAGGCTGTCCTTTCTCCACTGTACATTCCTGCCTCCTTTATCAAAGATAAGTTGACCATATGTGTGTGAGTTTATCTCTGGTCTTTCTATCCTGTTCCATTGATCTATATTTCTGTTTTGTTCCAGTACCATGCTGTCTTGATTACTGTAGCTTTGTTGTATAGTCTGAAGTCAGGGAACCAGATTCCTCCAGCTCCGTTTTTCATTGTTAAGATTGCTTTGGCTATTCGGGGTCTTTTGTGTTTCCATACAAATTGTGAATTTTTTTATTCTAGTTCTGTGAAAAATGCCAGTGGTAGTTTGATAGGGATTGCATTGAATCTGTAGATTGCTTTGGGTGGAAGAGTCATTTTCACAATGTTGGTTCTTCCAATCCAAGAACATGGCTATATCTCTCCATCTATTTGTTTCAACTTTAATTTCTTTCATCAGTGTCTTATAATTTTCTGCATACAGGTCTTTTGTCTCCTTAGGTAAGTTTATTCCTAGATATTTTTTTCTTTTTGTTGCAATGGTAAATGGGAGTGTTTTCTTAATTTCACTTTCAGATTTTTCATCATTAGTGTATAGGAATGCCAGAGATTTCTGTGCATTAATTTTGTATCCTGCTACTTTAGCAAATTCATTGTTTAGCTCTAGTAGTTTTCTGGTAGCATCTTTAGGATTCTCTATGTAGAGAACATTATCATCTGCAAACAGTGACAGCTTTACTTCTTCTTTTCTGATTTGGATTCCTTTTATTTCGTTTTCTTCTCTGATTGCTGTGGCTAAAACTTCCAAAACTATGTTGAATAAGAGTGGTGAGAGTGGGCAACCTTGTCTTGTTCCTAATCTTAGGGAAATGGTTTCAGTTTTTCACCATTGAGGACGATGTTGGCTGTGTGTTTGTTATATACGGCCTTTATTATGTTGAGGAAAGTTCCCTCTATGCCTACTTTCTGCAGGATTTTTATCATAAATGGCTGGTAAAATTTAAGTTGAAACATGCATAAGCCCTCTGACTTCCCCCATGCCTGAATATGTGCATATTTTCCATCATTTCCCCTTTTGATTGCAAATCTTGATAGAAAGCAATGATGCTCAAAATATCCATCCCTCAATGCTGGGGTGCTGGCTCCTACCTCAGGTTCAGATCATGTCCCTCGCTGTTAGGTCTCCTTTATATTCACCTATTCATTCACATTGGAGGAAAACTAAGCTGATCTCAGGAACAGGCTCAGAGATATGTTAATGAGGAAACACTATATATGCTATACGTTTTATCACTTACACTCAATTGTCACACAAGCATTGCACATGTGCTATTAGCAGCAGACTTAAAGCAAGCAGTGTCACATTTCATGAGTAGTCATAATCTGTGAAAATTTCGCTAGATAATTTTCTTTCCATTCAGAACATCAGGGCAATAACATCAGACACAATAACTGTCATAAATACAGACCTTACCTAACAGAACTAGAATTTAACATCCCCTAAAATATAGTCTTTTTTCTCTCTGAAATAACCCTCATCTCCACCAAACACAGCAAATCAAAACTAGTTTGTTTGTAATTGATCATATCAGCTCCTTCAAACTGGCTGAGGTAGAAGTCCTCAGAAGTCTCAGACTGAATTCCCCAAAGGCCTCTCAAGGCCAGGAACACCATGACAAAAGACTGCCATAAGCCTCCACCTCAGTGGATTTCTGTCTTCTAGAGGTATCCCAAATATCAAGATTCCTGCACATGCCAGGAGACAGTCTTTCCCATTCACCTGATAAGGCTGCTCAGAATCCAAGAGTCCCAGTTTTTGGAGGGACTGGGCAGAGAGAAAAGAAAAATGTTTCAATTCTACCCTCAGAAGTAGTTTACCCAATTGCTGTAAGTCACAACTAACTTGAGGGGAAAGGCATCCCTCTATCTGGAAAACACAGATCAAAACTTTCCAGACAAAACCCATAAATATTATAACCATATTCACCAGTTCACTCAGTAACCAATCCTTCCATTAACTTTTTAAGAAGCCATCAGGTTTTCCTTTAGGATTATTTAAGTTCTTACCCAGTTCTGAACTGTAATCTGAAATTTATCAGAGACCTGTTATTGTCAAAAGGTCGTTCCTATGAATCTGGAAGATGAAGCACTTTTGCAAAAGCATCAGAGTACAACAATAACTGTCTACAAAAGACAAAAGACTTAAAAAGTCACAGTTAAACATATTATCACAATGTATGCGATAAAGCATCTTGGTTATAGTAACTAGAATTATGACTGATTATAATCTTTACCCTTAAAAACCTTAATCTCTCGCAAAAACCAAGAAACAATTGTGCATTTCCTGGTTGGAAAGCTTAATGCTTTAGTCTTATTCTCCTAAGCAGGCAAAAGTAGTTAAACTTAGACCTGCCCAGGAATTAATGTTCCATTATTTTACCTTTTTTGAAATGACTTAGTCAATGAATTCTCTTCATGTAACTTAGTTTAGTTTCAAGTTACAAAAATCTTGAGAGACTATTTTAGATAGAATTCCCAAAGCATAATTATTCCAATAAAGATTTTTAAAAACCTTGCTCCTTTTTGTTCATTTACTCTTAGAGATCACATATGATTACATTAAAATTCCTGAGAACCCAGGTAGATCATATACATCTCAAAGGTACAGGAAGAGAAATACCAATTCCTTCCAGAGAGCTAGCTTAACCAATTACAGAAGGCTCACTTTGATACAATAGCAGAGCCATGAGGGGCCATTGTTCTCCAGATCTCTTGGCAGCCCCCATTCATCATGCACAGCCACTACAGGGTCCCACATACTAGTAGACATCCACTGCAGTACTACCCCTGCAACTTTCAGGGTTACCCCCTCAACTTTTGGACCCCACGTGTGAATGGCCGGCCACCCCGGGATAAAACCCACAACCTTCAGGCCCCACAAGCTAGTGGACAACCCCTGCAACATTCCATTCCCCATCCTGTATTTCCCAACATCTCAGTGCTCACTGGAGTTTCCTTGTTCTCCTGGCTGGCTCTGCCAACTGTTGGGCTGCACCCAGCAGGCCTATAAGGCCTACATTTGCCCAGTTTAAGACCAAAGAAGAAGCCTGGAGTCAGCAACAGAGACATCAGTGGCTTAATGGATGGTAGGGGGTGTAGATTGCCAGTTATAGAGGGAATTACATCAGTTTGGCGCATTAGTTACCAGGACCCATACTACCCCTTTGATAAGGACAATCAGTAGCCTGGGCCTGGGGCAAGCATGTAGGAAGTTCAGTCGTGTGAGTAGGGTATAGGTGAAGCAGGCAGTGGTTGAGCAGGGGATGTTCAGAGAGGAAGAGAACCCCTATCCTGAGTGGCCTGACCATATAAATGTCATCAGTATTATACCATGTCCCTGTTCCCTCCTTCCTGATCCTCTCCTCCCCACTTCATGTAGTAAAGTCAGAGTAATTTATTTACCTATTTGGCTTTGAATAACCTCTTTACCAAAATATTATATTAGATATGATTTCTTGAGACTACTTTTGGCTTCATTATGACAATTTTTAAGGATATAAGCTGAATTTGTTTACGATAGAAATTTCTTGGAACAACTGGATCACTAGGCAGTTCTTTGGTCTTTTTAGGTTCTATAGGGAGTTTGTGTTGTAATCATGGCTTTGTATTGTGGGATTTGATCTGCATCATCAAGTCTGAATTCTTAAGGGACATCTGCAGCTACTTTCATGCAACAAAGATAACCTCACATCCTTCTTGGCAAATATATCCATCCACAATACAGGGGCAAGTTTGTGCCTTTATATCAGTTGTATCTCACATTTAGAAATCATGATGAACCTGAACCAGTAGTTTTTGATGAGCAACACGATATGCCTGAAGTTTAGAATGAATAAAAGTTGGCCTGTTTTGACGGTGGGCTAGGCAATACACTGGGTACCTCTATGTGGCTCACAAATGAAAAGTTAATCTAGAAAACCAGATTCATTTGGAATCAGAGTTCATAAGTTAGACATAGCCAGCTTTCAATATTCAAGTGACAAAAGGTCAATGCCGAGAACAAAGTCATCTACTTGAAGGCCAAATGACAATGTGATAGATAAGGTTCATATAAAGCCTAGCTTTCTGCCCTCAAGCACAAGGAGACAAGATATTACAGGCAGAACACTAAGAATATCTACTAGGCTACAATATCCAGGGAATAGCAGGAAGGGCTTCTTCAGCTCATGAGAGATGGTGCTGGACTCTGATGGAAACCGTGGCCTTGGAACAGACACTTGAAGGACAAGTTAGAGGAAAATGATTCCATGAAACTTGAAAAGACCTCCAATGGCCGTGACATGGAGCAATCCTTGCTCCCTCCAGGGAGAACAGTATCTGGGGAAATGTGCCAGGAAGAAGGATAAGCCTTTATTCCAACATCATTGAGGTGAAGCCAAACTTTTCCCTCCATATGTTTTTTGTTTGTTTGTTTTTGTTGTTTTTTAAACATCTTTATTGGAGTATAACTCCTTTACAATAGTGTGTTAGTTTCTGCATTATAACAAAGTGAATCAGTTATACATATACATATGATCCCATATCTCTTCCCTCTTTAATCTCCCTCCCTCCCACCCACCCTATCCCACCCCTCTAGGTGGTTTGTGTCCAAATGGTTTTAATTGGCTCACAAAGAGCTGTTCCTGTTGGCTAACTAGTGCTAGATGGAAGTTGCCTGTGGGGAAGTGGGGGTGGTGCCTTTAGGGAGTCCCAGCTGCAGAGAAGAGGCTCCTGGCAGAGGCCTGGCATCTGCTAACTCAGCCTCTGGAGGGTGAACTCCCAGACACAATCCTGATTTCCTGGCTGCTCCCAGGGCTGACTCTGCCAGCCTGGCACTGCTTTGCTTCTCTGGGCAGAGGTCCCTCGAAGCCCTGCATGAGGCTGAGCTTTAATTTATGACCACTTCATGTCATGTGTGACTCTCACATGCAGGAAACCACAACAGAGGCTGATTCTACCTGGACCTTAGAGTAAACCCCTTTTCTTATTTCCCCTTCTTTCCCCTTAAGTGGTTGAAGTAATGCAAGGAGCCAGTGAAGATGGAGTTGAAGGTGGTCCTCAGAAGTAGGAGGTTTAAAGAGTTGAGGCTCTGGTAGAATTAAACAGCATATAACCTCACACCACAGCCAGTCTGAGCAAGACAGAGGCCTTTCCTCTTTCTGCTAACACCACACTGCTGAGATTTCTTTTCCCCTTCAGACAGGATCTTCTGTCTGGTGAATGATGATTTCTCCCTTGAGATGAACGAGTGGGGACCATGTAGATAGAGAGTGATTTTCCCTTTGACTTTGTACCCTATTGTAAGTTCACTGATTTCTCTCTATCCTCATGCTCCTTCTCACAGCCAACTTTTGACTGACAGTTGAGGGAGAGATGGATGAGCATTAAAACTATATCCCAAACATGGCTCTTTTCATTCAACCCTGCTGCTTCTTTGGGTCCCAGTATGCAGTGAAACCTTTCTGTGTTCTGGAGTAACCTTCTCAGTACTTTAGTTCCCTAGATTTAAATTTTTACCCTTCTGATTTTTTGTATGTCTAGGAATGTTCACTTCCCAGGTTACCTTTAGACTTGCCTACCACATCATCAGTGATTTTTCAATACATGATTATTTGGGATGAACAAAACTCTACTGAGCATTGTATGGGATGTGCCCATGCATAATCTATGGTATTTTATCAAAGTGAATATGTAATGTAATAGCCAGAGGAGACATGTATGCAGATTTGGGTAATGCAAGGAAGAATATGATGAGACAAAAATGAGTCATGTAACCTTAAACACCAACATTAGTCCATGTTATTATATCTCAAATATTTGCACTAAAGTACCTCTAAAATAAAACTTTACAGTTCAGAACACTACATTGATTTTGTCACATGTAGTCAGGTTCCCACTGGCACCAACATACATTTGGGAGTTCATTTACTACAACCAAGAAGAACTGTGTTGTGTGCTCAGTACATGTCTGTGAGATGTAATTAGTAAAGGAGTTAAGGGGAATGCACAATTATTAGAGTCTTTAAAAATCAAGGGAGGGCTTTCCTGGTGGCACAGTGTTTGGGAGTCCACCTGCCGATGCAGGGGATATGGTTTCATGCCCGGGTCCGGGAGGATCCCATATGCCGCAGAGCGGCTGGGCCCGTGAGCCATGGCTGCTGAGCCTGCACGTCCAGATCCTGTGCTCCACAATGGGAGAGGCCACAACTGTGAGCGGTCCGTGTACCACAAAAAAAAGAAAAAAACTCAAGGGAATTTTTTCAGCAGACGAATGAAAGAAAGAGGAAGAGAATTAGGAGAAAGTCATGGAACATATAATTATGTGAGTTGATGACAAACAAAGTTGTAAGTATGGCTCGGGGCCGAGTCATCTTGGGCTTGTATTTGAAGGTAATACTTGGATTTATCCTGGCCTCTTCAATATTTCTATAAGGAGTGGCTGACAGGATGTCATCAATGTTTTAGGAGGATTAAACTGATCCTGTGTGCAGGACAGATATGTGTAGGGGGAAGCAGGAGGCAGTCAGAACCACGATAAGCCTGTTGCTGTGCTCATGGTAAGAGCTGGTCAGTGTTGGGACCAAGTGGGAAAGGAGGTGATAGTGAGGACAATGAGTACTGATTTTTCACGAGAGTAGAGAAGATTGAGAAAGGAGAGAAGTCCAATGAGGAATTGAAGGCTTCTGAAGAATGACCACTGGAGATTTAGGTGAGTGCTCCCTGGACACCAGGGAAGACGAGGTGGGAACCCTCACGTGTAGAGTAGGAAAAGAGGCAAGGACTCCTGGAAACTATGCCCATGGATTGGAACAAACTCTGGACTTGGAGTCAGAAGTTCTGGGTTGTAATCCAAATCCTGTAATTAATTCATGTTTTCATGTTCCTAAGGTGTTATAGGAACTCTGGACAGTTTAGCATTAAGGGAACCTCTGCTTCTCTTAGCCCATCTAAATTTGAAGGGATACCGAGATTTATATGAGGAATTCTAGCTACTGTCTGAGGCTCGCCACCCTCTGATACCCATCCCTGACACCCATGCCAGGCAATAAAGCACCAAAAAGTTAGATTGGTTGTGGAGGAAGAAGAATAGTGCAGGGCTAGGTTCTGAGCTGTGAGAGGAGAAGGTAGGAATTGAGCCTAAGACAGAGGAAAAGTTAACTAATTCAGTAATGACCAAAGACCCTGAAAGTAACAGCACCATTTGTAACCAATAATTGCTCGTTGTACAGCCCTGGAAAAGGTAACTTTTCTGTGACTCAGTAAATTGGGGATAATTTAACATCTCCTAATGTGAGGCCATAGAGGACAGGTGACACTGAGGAGAGCCAACTCTAAAGTTTTCTGAAATTCTCAGACCATATAGTAGCCACTGTCTCATAGGGTTGCTGGACCCAATCCTGTCTTTTCCTGAATTTTTATTGTCTGTAAAATAAGTGTTTTAAAATCACACCTTTTATACATAACTAATGGTTTTATGACTTATGAGCACCTATCAGCCTCATATTTAAAAGCATGACCATGATCACATATCATTAATTACAGGAATAGTCATGGGTAAATTTACACCTATAGGGACTCAGTTTCTTGGTTTGTAAAATGAAAAAATGTATGCTATCCAAGAGTCCTCTCAGTTCTAAAAGTTTTAAATTATAGAATATGAAATTAGTTTCCTTAAAGCTCCCTTCATGTCATGATTTCTCAAGCTGTAGATGAAGAGATTGATGAGAGGAGTCATCACTGTGAAGATGACAATAGTCACCACATCTTGCACTGAGTACGAGGATGAAGGGTGCTAGACTCCCAGGATTGCCCCATAGAACAGGGAGACCACAGTGAGGTGGGATCCACACGTGGACAGGGCTTTCCTTATTCCATGGGCAGATGGCAACTTCAGTACATTAGAGAAGATGGAATCATATAAAATGATGATACATGCAAATGGTGTCATAAATACCAGTGCACCCACAGTGAATACCATCAGGTCATTGATAAAGGTATTCAAACAAGAGAGTTTTAGAATAGGATAAGGGTCACAGAAAAAGTTATACACAGCATTGTTGGAACAAAATGTGAGTTGCACCATGAGAAGAGTCTGTAGGAGAGCATGCAGATTTGTACTGAGCCAAGATGCAGCCACCAGAAGGACACAGAGTTTGGGCCTCATGATCATGGTGTAGTGGAGTGGGCAACAGATGGCAGTATAATCATCATAGGCCATCACACTGTGGAGGAACCCATCTCTGTTGATGAAAATGATGAAGTAAATCTGGGTCGTACATACCATGTAAGAGAAAGACTTGCTTCACAGTATGTGATTCACCAGCTTTTTGAGGATTGTGACTGATGAAAAGAAGATGTTGACACAGGAGAGGTTGGCCAAGAATAAGGACATGGGTGTTTGGAGATGACTGTCACAGCTGATAGCCAAGACAATGAGAAAGTTCCCAATGAGGGTGACCAGGTACATCCACAAGAACAGCCCAAAGAGAACCTCCTCCTGCTCTGACTGCCCAGAGAGTCCCAGGAGAATGAATTCTGTGACTCCAGTCTGGTTGTCTCTGCCCATGTCTGCAGGGGAGAAGATGTGGTCAAAAGGAAAAGGAAATATTTATTTAATTAGGCTCCATATATTGTTTAGAGATTATAATTTTTTAATGATACCAGATCCAAAATGTATTTCTTAATTAATAACACTTCAAATATAAAAGTAGATGAGATTGATAATGTCATCATTTGAGCAAATTTTTTATGATACTGTTGTGTCATTGAGAATTAATTCACATTAGATAATTCTATGAAGCGAGTTTTAATGAAATAAATAGCTGGTTAATTTCTATAATTTTAATTTGTGTTTAATTATCTTTGGTTTCATGCAGCTTAATTCATACTTCACTAACAGTTAATGAATATCTGGTATATACAAGTTATTTTCACATACACAATTTCTTTTAATCCATATCATTCATATATATATATTTTGGCCGCCTCACATGGCTTGTGGGATCTCAGTTCCCTGACCAGGTACTGAACCTGGGCCACAGCAGTAAAAGCCTAGAATCCTAACCACTAGGCAACCAGGAACTTCTGTCATCCATCATTCATAAGTGAGGACCCTGAGAAGAAGAATCAGAGATGAAGAACCTGGGATTCAGAGAAATTAGGTGATGACAGATTAGATTGAAAGAAAGCATAACATTTATAGTCTTGAAACAGCTGAAATGCCCTTTTCTTTATATTCCTCCCTAGTTTTACTTCCAAGTTTCAATTATCAACCATTTATTGAGACTATAACCAAGTGCCAGGCAGTGTCTTCCTGCTTTACATACATTTCTTACAGATTTAAAATATGTAAATTTAAAAAATAACAAGCTTCATTAAGCAGAAGGGAAAAATGAAGCAATGAGATCTAGCTATTTGTTTAAAGTCATAAGTTCTTTTACCCGAATAACTTTATACAACTCACTCAAATTCATTCTGGATCTCTCTTATTTTCTCAGGATTATACTAATTCTAGGCACTGAAGGATCTGCCTGGCAGTTTTCCCTCAACGTTGTAACTGGATAGCATCAAAATGTCATTGCAGTAGCTCACAAATGTTGGCTTGGATGAGCTAAGCGTGCTAGTGTGTTTGCTATGTACGACATTCTGTGAAGAGACTACTTTTCTCCCTGTGCTGGCCAAAACAGGATCACTGGTATTTGGTATTATTTTTGAAGAGGAAAAGGAGATTCATAGAGAAAGTAAAGTTATGGGGGCATATCCAAATGATAATCCCAGCCTTAAGGAATTAATGCAGGCAGAAAGAGTCAGATAGAGAATTTTGAATATGTAAGAATACACAGTATTCGAATAGTAAAGAGGAGAGGAGATGGCATTTCAGGGGAGGAGATTTACAGGTTAAATGTCTTGACTGACTGGGATAAAGGGTGTCACAGGCAATACTTTTAGGAGAGTGGTTGCAGGATGTATATAGTATGGTGACTATAAAATATCCAGCATTTTGAGAGTTAAATTAGTAAAACCAATGTAAAATTCTGAGATCTGAAGCCATTTTCTCATAAATTATATCACAGAATTAAAAGGTAGAAAGGCAGAAGTTGGCAGTACCCAGAGCTATTGAAAGAAAGTACTTCAGGGAAAGGATGTAGAATGTAGAAGTGGGGGTACAGGGGTTGCCTCAAGGAAAAACCAAAACAATATTTCTGCAGACTTTTTCATTGTGCTCCAAAGAGTAGATGTTGATATTAGGGTATTAATTGTAAGCTATTTCCCATAATGGAAATGGTAGTAGAAGGTGAAAGAAGTATAGCAGGATGGTGTAGGGTTTTTCCTATTGTCTGGGAACTGGCAAAGGCAAAAACAGGTGTAGAGGCTCTAAATAACCCAGACTCTATGTCGAGAGATCTGCTAGCATTAAGGTTAGCCACTTCCTGTCAACGTTTGCTGGGATAGTCCTACCAGGAGTACAAGCAACGTTGGTCCCAACACCCAAGTCAATATGGTAAGAGGGCCTGGTTTCATACATCAGTCCCTTGTGAATCTCTTTAGTTTGTGACTGTCCCTGAGACATCTCATGTTTTGCAGCATTGAGTGTTTGTGTTCCTGGACCTTAAAACTGAGGATGCTTAGTGCTTGGACCGCAGCTCAAGCTGACCCCCTCTGTGGGGTTCCATGTGGCATCCAAGCAACCCCCCTCCGAGACACTTCTCTAATGTGGTCATAGACCACAGTGAAGGTACACAAGGAAGCAACTAATAAAACGGTGGAGCTTAAGGGCAGAATAGGAGGGTCTTGAATGTCTGACAGAACAGTCTCTTTTGTGAGGAAAGAGGGTGGCTCTTGGCTCTGAGCTTTTGGCCAGAATTTCTAAGAGCCGGCCGTCACTGATCTTAGCAATGCTGCCCTTAGTTACCTCTTTCGTTTCCAACTGCTTAATTTTCTATTTCCACCTTGGAAACATGCTTGCTCTATTCTGCAATGGGCAGTACATCCTGAAAGAGGAAAGGCTTGTACATGTTAAACCAGGTGATGTTTCCCGTTTGAACTTGGTGAGATGCTGAAGCATTTAGTGTGTGTTTCTCCAAATGTAAATGTATGTGTTTTTGTCCGTGTGAATCTGTCTCTGTGGGAGATAACTGTGTCCTCACCTGCTTTCCCAGATTTTCTTACCTGGCTGCTCTGCTGCTGTGAGAGGCTATCATGGGAGCCCTGTCTCCACTGGCTGCTTGCCTGACCCTGAATCATGAGAAAGTCACAGCTAGTGGGGGAGTCAGAAAGATTTTCTCCCTGGAGGAGAACACTTAGATTCAGACAGGTGCCTCTAAGGTGGATTCCCCACAGCTCCTCATTAAAGGCACACATACTAAGGGTTCTTTGTTCCTATCCTCTCTGGACACAGATATCTCAGCCTGAGAGGAAATCAGTTTAGTGTTCAGACTTGTTGCTTCCCATTGCCTCAAGTACATCTCACACCCATGTCACAGACAAAATATACTTGGTCCCTTGCTCTGTGCTCAGAATGGATCTGAAGAAAAATTGTGAAGCCAGTGAACTTGGCCCACAGATATTCATGGTAGCTCCATTCTTTGCTCTACACTGACTCCCTTTTGTATAATCCTTAAGTCTTTAGGACTCTGCACTCTTTCTTCTTTCAAATAAAAGGTTTGTCAATTTATAGTAAGAAAGTAAGGTCTAAGAACAGACCCTCAATTCTGTCTCAGTTAATCTCTGTAATAGTTGCTGTGTCCCTGACATAGGAAACCAGACGTACCACTTAGAAATGCTGGCCTGTGGACGGGGGTAGGGAATACTGGGTGTGGGTTATATATGTGGTCATCTAAATAATATCTGTGGGCTATTGGAACTTGGATGTGTATTTTTAAGTTTCTATTTGTGTGCATATACATAGCAAAATTTTTACAAGGTGAGTTTTAAAACTAATTTTAAAAAAAGAAAGAACACAAATATGAAATTTGGCAAAGATGTGTTAAGCAAGTGCAAAAATTAGAGAACATTGGTGGTGTTATTAATTACAGATAAAGCAATAATTAAGTCAACTGAAAGCATAAATCACAAAAGAGGAATATTTTATGATAACAAAGGACAAATTCATAAAACTTAATCACACTTATGAAATCAAACAAAACAATGTAGCAACTGTTTGCAATAGCAATGTAAGCAATGTAGAATAGGAATAGGTTAGGCAAAGGTTTAAAAAAAATTTTAAAGAAGTTGATTCATGTCTTAATGATGGACTTTAATATAAGATTCCCAGAATTTGAAAGATCAAGTAGTTAATTAAAAAATATGACAGAGATTTTGTATAAACAACAAAGAAATTTGATTTGTACACAGGGAAATATATTCAATATTCTGTGATATACCATAATGGAAAAGCATATTTAAAAAATGCATATATAACTGAATCACTTTGCTGTACAGCAGAAATTATCACATTGTAAATCAACTATACATCAGTTAAAATATATATATATAGGGCTTCCCTGGTGGCGCAGTTGTTGAGAGTCCACCTGCCAATGCAGGGGACATGGGTTCGTGCCCTGGTCCGGGAGGGTCCAACATGCCGCGAAGCAGCTGGGCCCGTGAGCCATGGCCGCTGAGCCTGCATGTCTGGAGCCTGTGCTCCGCAACGGGAGAGGCCACGGCAGTGAGAGGCCAGTGTACCGCCAAAAAAAAAAAAAAAAAAAAAAATATATATATATATATACACATATAAAATACACATATTTCCACCTTGAAAATAGAGAATATATATTCCTATTTTAAGACCAGGGAATAATTACAAATGTTGGCCATTTTCTTGGCTACAACAAAAACTTTATAATAGAGTTTTTGAAATGAAAACTGAATCAATGAAATCAAACATTGATTTCATAGGATATATTCTCTTATGGCCTTCACCACAAAGCCAAAAATTAGAAACCACAAATCAAAATGTAAAAAGAAATGTTCATTTCATAAAATTTAAAACAGTGTTCTTCATAATCCCCATATCAAAAAGAAAGTTTAAACCAAATGATTCATAAATTAGAGAAAAAATATAAAAAGCTATGGGAAAATAGCCTTAAATGCTCTTATTAATAATAAAGGAATATAAAAACTGAATAAATCAAGTATTTAATCAAGAATTTTTATTTTAAAATTATTTTAGTCAAATAAATATATTAGCATAGCTTTAAAAGTTAAACAATTCTTTAAATGAGAAACGTAGTTCCCTACCTGTCTTTCCAATCCATGATCCAACTTCCCAATATAAATACTTTTACATATTTCTAAATAATATGTTTATAATGCTATTTTTGATCATTGACTTACAATATGTTGTCTTCCCATTTTGACAGGTGATGAGTTAATACCACTTCACCATCCCTTTTCCTCTTCCTCAAATGCTCCTATTATAGGCACATCACAATTTGGAGGTATGTCAATATCTATTATTGACTTTCTGACTCTGTTATACACTGTTTGTGTACTAATGCTTTTGTTTATCCTGGCACAAATTTTGAATGTTCCTGAAGTTAATAATTGCCTATTTTTTTCATTTGCTTAATTTTTTTTTTCCGGCATGCGGGCCTCTCACTGTTGTGGCCTCTCCCGTTGTGGAGCACAGGCTCCGGACGTGCAGGCTCAGCAGCCATGGCTCACGGGCCCAGCCGCTCCGCGGCATATGTGATCATCCCGGACCCGGGCACGAACCCGTATCCCCTGCATTGGCAGGCGGACTCTCAACCACTGCACCACCAGGGAGGCCATCATTTGCTTAATTTTTATGCCTCTTTTCTTTCCATATTTTGAAATTAATTTTGGGGGGGTGAGTTATAATTGATAGATAATAAACATTACCCATTTACGTTACACTTCGATGAATTTTAAAATCATGTTGTCATGTTATCACCACCACAATCAAGAAACACAACAGTTATATCACCCTAAAAAGTTTTCTTGTTTCCCTTTGAAGTTAGCACCCTTCCATGACCAGGTAGTCACTGATCTGCTTTCTTTCACTACAGTTTTGTGTTTCCTAGAATTTAATATAAATGGAATCATACAGTATGTGGTCTTTTGTGTTTGAATTCTTTCACTTAGCATAATGCTTTTGAGATTAATCCATTTTGTCAATGTATCACAAATTTGTTGCATTTATTAACATTGTGTTCCTTTTCATTCCTGTGTAGTAATCCATAGTAAGGAGATCCACAATTTTTATAACCATTCAACAGTTGAGGAAATTGGTTTGTTTCCAGTTTAGAACTATTATGTATAATATGTATGCATATCACTATATATGTATACAATGCGCATGTAATACTACCATGTATATTTCTGTAGAAGTTTGTGTGTGGCCATATGCTTTCATTTTTCTTGGAATGTGATTACTGGGCTTTATGGTAAATGTTTTAACTTTATAAGATACTGCAATACTGTTTTTGCAAAAACTAGCTGGACAGTTTGCATTCCTATCAGCAATATTTGATACTTCCAATTGTTACACATCCTTATCAACACTGGGTATTGTCAGTCATTTTGTTTTTCGGTATGCAGGCCTCTCACTGCTGTGGCCTCTCCCGTTGCAGAGCACAGGCTCCAGACACACAGGCTCAGCGGACATGGCTCACGCAGCACGTGGGATCTTCCCAGACCAGGGCACAAACCCACGTCCCCTGCATCGGCAGGCGGAGTCTCAACCACTGTGCCACCATGGAAGCCCTTGTCAGTCTTTTTAACATTAACTATTCTACTGGATGTATAATAATATCTCATTGTGGTTTTAATTTGCATTTTCCTGATAACTAGTGATGTTGAGCATCTTATACTTATCGCCTATTCATATATCTCCTTTTGTGAAGTTATGTTCAAATATTTTCCCATTTTTTATTGGGTTGTTTGCCTATTTTTATTGAGCTGTTTTTCATCTCATTTTTTGAGGGTTTTTTTTCTGGACTCAATTGTAAATTTCGCAAATATTTTCTCCCGGTTTGTGGTTTGCTTTTAATTTTCTTATGCCTTATGAAGAGAAAAAAAATAATTTTAATGTTCATCTTATCACTCTTTCCCCTTAAAGTCATGCTTTTTATGTCCTATTCATGAAATCTTTGCCTAAGTCAGTGTAACAAATATTTTGTACCATGTTTTCTTCCAGTAATTTAATAGAATTTTGTATTTAACTTTATGATTCATTTCCGTGAGTGAATATGATGTGAGGTAAAAATTAGAGTTAGTTTTTATCTATACTGATAACCAGTTGTTCCAACGTCACCTGCTAAAAAGATTTCTGTTTCCATATTGAATTATACTTGCACCTTTGTTGAAATTCAATTCTATTTCTGGAGTTTCTGTGTGTTGCATTCATTTCACACTGTCATGATTATTGAATCTTTATGTTAAATATTGAAATCAATAGTATAAGTGACCTGAACTTGTTCTTAATTTTCAAGGTTTTCCGCTATTTTAGGTCCTTTGCTTTTCAATATAAACCTTTAAATCAGCTTGTCAATTTCTTGAAAATTGTCTGTTAGGATTTTGATTGTGTTGTATTGAATCTGTTGATTAAATTGGGGAGGATTAAATTCTAATCTTTTATTGCTAACATATAGACACACAGTTGATTTTGCGTATTCACCTTGTACTCTGAAATTAGCTTATCAATTCTAAGAATGTTTCTATAGATTCCATTGTGTTTTCTATGTACTTCAACATGTACACTAAGGCAAGAGTCAGCAAATTTTTACTGTAAAAGGCCAGTTACTGAGTACTCTAGATGTTGCAATGTCACCTCTCCCATTGTAGAAGGAGAGCAGTCATAGAAAATATGAAAAAAATGATGATGGCTATGTTCCAAAGAACTTGTTAAAAAAAGAAAAAAAAGGCAGAGGGCTGAATTTTGCTTATAGGCTGTGCTTTGCCAACTCTTGTTCTTGGGTTTTGCAGAAATGAAATCCTATAACATGTACACTTTTGTCTGGCTTCTTTAACAGCATAATTGTTTTGAGATTCATCCATGCTGTAGTTGTAGTTTATTCCTTTTTATTGCAGGTAATATTCCATTTCATGGCTATACTACAACGGTTCATACAGGTGCCTATCTATGAAGACTTGTGTTGTCTCAGAACTAAAGTCACAGGCAACATTCAACTACAAGACTTGATATGGATCTATGCTTTTTCTTCTCTTGGATTAATTAACTAGAAGAGGAAAGGCTGGATCATTTTAAGAAATTAACATTTTTAAGAAAATGCCAAACTCTTTTTCAAGGTTGTTGTATTGCATATATTTCCTGGTGAATTGCCTGTTCATTTTTTTTGCATTTTTAAAAATTACAATGTTTGTCTTTATATTCTTGAATTTGTATATTGGGCATAGTTAACCTTTATCAGATATATGAATTAACAGATAAATATTCTTATTACATATATGATTTGCAAATGTTTTCTTCCAGTATGTAACTTGTCTTTTAATTCGTTTATCAGTGTATTTTGAAGAGCAGAAGTTCTTACTTTGATGTTAAATTTACCAGTTTCTTCATTTATATATGGTCTTTTGGTGTCATAACTAAGACATATTTATGTAATCCATGTTCCCAAAGTTTTTTTTTTTTTTTTTTTTTTTTGCTGTACATGGGCCTCTCAATGCTGTGGTTTCTCCCGTTGTGGAGCACAGGCTCCAGACATGCAGGCTCAGTGGCCATGGCTCACGGGCCCAGCCACTCCGCAGCATGTGGGATCTTCCCAGACCGGGGCATGAACCTTTGTCCCCTGCATTGGCAGGTGGACTCTCAATGAGTGCACTACCAGGGAAGCCCTCCAAAGATTTTTTACGTGTTTTGGAAGTTTTATAATTTTAGATTTTACATTCAGATCTGTGGTCCATTTTGGGTTAATTTTAAAATATGGTATGAGGTATGGATCCAAGTTCCATCCCCCCTCACCCCATATGATTTAGATAGCCAACTGGTCCAGCACCACTTGTTTAAAAAAGCTAGACGTTCTCTGCTAAATTGCCTTTTTATTTGGGTTTATTTCTGAATTCTTTCCTTTTCATTCATATATTAGTCTATACTGATGGCAGGACTCATGGCCAAGACTGATGGCCAAGAATCATTTGTCTTGAGTACAATCTTTATATAATAATTCTTGAATTTGGACAGTGTAAGTCTTCCAACTTAGATCTTTTTCAAAGCTGTTTTGGCAATGCTAGGTTTTTTGCATTGTTATATAAATTTTAGAATCAGTTTTCCAATTTCTATGAAAAAGTCTGATGAAATTTTGAGACCACATGAAATGTTATCAATTTCAGAATTAACAATAATTAGTCTCCTGACCCAAAAGCATAGCATATTTCTTCATTTTAAAAGGTTTTCTTTTATTCCACTCATGAATATTATTTTTAGTTTTCAGTGTACAGATTGCTCATATTTTTGACAACTTTAACACTAAATGTTTCATATTTTATGCTACTGTAAATGGTACTAAGTTTATAATTCAAATTATTTATTATTTGTTGTTATATGATTATTTTTTTATATTGGTTTTGAATCCTGAAACTTTGCTAAACTCACTAATTAGCCATAATAGATTCCTTATAATTCCATCAAAAATTCTGCATGGCAGATTATTGTGTCCACATACAAAGACAATTTTACTTTTTCCTTTCCAATCTAATTGGGTGCCCTATAATTTAATTTAATTCAGATACTAACTATTCTTACCTAAGACAGACTCCAGAGCTTAAGGGCTCAGTCCCACAAAGCTACCCCCATTCAGATGCCAATCAGAAGTACTGGGCCCCCAGGTTACTCATACTCTGTTAAAGTTGGTTACACATCGGGGTTTCCATGACCCCATCCTCAAATTGGATAATTTGCTATAATGTCTCACAGAACTCAAGGAAACAGTTTATTTACTATTATTGGTTCATTTTAAAGGATACTATAAATGACACAAATGACCAGCCAGAGGAAGAGGCACATAGGGACAGGCCAAGGTCAGGAAGGGTCCTGAGTGCAGGAATTTCTGTCCCATAGAGTTTGGGGTGCACCACCATCGTGGCACATGGATGCTCGTTCTTCTACTTTTCCTTCTTTCTCTGGCCTGTGGTGTGGAAATGATGACAGTACCTCCAGCTGCCACCCTGGACCATAAGATGAGGATGGAAAACTTACAGTAAGATAATGGGGTAGAAATTTCTGAGCTTGGGAGTCTGATGACATCTTAGATCCACTGTACCAGCCTTTGAATACCTATTTCTGAACTTATTTTGTGTGTGATAGAAATAAACTTCTATCTTGTCTAAGCCAACATTTTATACATTTTTGTCTTTTGAAGGTAATAGTACTGTTCCAAATGGCCCCCAAGCATAGTGCTGCAATGTTGTCTAGTGTTCCTAAGTGCAGGAGGTCCATGAGGTGTTTAACGGAGAAAATAATCTTTGTTCAGGCATGAGTTATAGTGCTGTTGGCCATGAGTTCAATGTTAATGAGCTTACAATATATATTAAGTAAGGTGTATTTAAACTGAGACACACATACAACAATGTTATGTATTGATTGGTTGACCAAAAATATTGTGGCCAGAGGCTCACAGGAACCTATTTCCCTTAGTAACAGTGGTTCAGTATTCACCAATTCAGTGTTTATCATGACTTTATGGAAGAAAACTACCTATATAAAGAGAATTGACTGTATTATTATCCTTGGATGATAAAGCTGAGGTGCAGAGATACAAAGTAATGAGCCTGGGATCACATAGCTAGTAAGTGGTATAGCTGATATTTGAACCCAGGGCAGCCTGGCTCCAGAACCTGTATTCTTCCCCACCACACAATCCTGCCTCTGGTAGGGTGAGAGAACCCTGGGTATCAGACTTCCTTGAAGGTCAAGTTTGAGTGGGAATTACAATGCCCTGGAAAAATACTCCTCCCTAGCCTACTAGGAAATAATGGTATCCTGGGATGTCAAGTCAAACCTGTAGTGTCTCAATGTCTTGGGGAGCAGGGTAGTAGGTCAGAGTTTCTTTGTAATATCAGAGTGTCCTGGGATCATCAGGCTGCTTTGGATGGCTGGTCAGAGTTCCCTTATAGGGTTAGGCTATTTTGAGGCAGCAAGAGTATTGGAATTCAGTGTGTGCTTGTGGACCCAAGTTGACTACATGAATCTTGGGAGGCAGAGCTGTCATGCAGCTCGAGTTTCTCTAGGAGGTCACAGTATACCCTGGGGTAGGGGGAGAGGGGTTGGCATCTTGGATCAGTGTTTCTCGACTTTTATGTTGTTATGACCTGAATGTTTGTGTCTCCTCACCACTTCATATGTTGAGTCCTAACCCCAATGTGATGCAATGATATTTGGAGGTGGGGCCTTTGGGAGGTGATTAGGGTTAAGTGAGATCGTGAGGTTGAGGCCACAAGATTAGAGTAGTGTCTTTATAAGAAGAGAAAAGAGACCAGGACTGAGTTCTCTTTCTGTCTTGTGAAGACACAGAAGGTGGCTGTCTGTAACCCAGGAAAAGTCTCTTAGGAACTGAATCAGCTGGCACGTTAATCATGGACTTCTCAGCCTCCAGAACTGTGAGAAATGGATACCTGTTGTTTTAGCCACCTTGCCTTTGGCATTTTATTATGGCAGCCAGAGCTGATGAAGACAAGTGTACAGTCAGTTCTCTTGGGGATCTTGTTACAGTGAAAATTCTGATTCAGTAGGACTGAAGTGAGGCCTCAAATCTTACATTTCTAACAAGCTCTCATGTGCTGTTTATACTTCTGATCCATGGATCATATTGTAAGCCTCAGGATCCTGGAAGATTACTATGTTTTTCTGTCTTGAGTTGTTCTTTTAAAGAATGTGTGTGAAGGATTAGCATAACATAGGGGATCAGACAGTCCTATGAGTACAGTGTGTTCCAAGGGGATTAGGGTGCCCTCATTGATTCAGTCTATTCTGACATTTCAGAACTTCATGGCGGGGGACAGGGATAATCTCCTAGTTGAGGTTGAATACTCTAGGTTTCAGTGCGTCCTAGAGAACCCTAGAGTCCTAGGATATTGTGTTGTCTTTAAAGGTTCAGGATGTCATATGGATGTCAGAATGTAGTTCCTAGATCTATGTAATCTCAAGAAGCAGAGTACTGCGTGTGTCAGGGTGTCCTGACTGCTCAGCAATGCTGGGTATGTCAGGGTTTCCTTGAAGAATCAGAATGTCGGGATGTCATGGGAATCTCAGTCTTCTGCAGAGTCCTGAGGTCCAGGGAGATAAGGATGCACCTGGAATACAGATGCTCTTGAGGGTAAGTGTTCTCTGATGGTCTGGATGACCTTGGAGGGTCAGGGAGTCCTGGGGTGTTCTGAGTGAATGAGGAGGTGACATTTGGGAGAAGAAAACAGAAAGTACTTGAGAAGTATGGTGTCCGGGAGACTCATCCTATGGTTCAGGTTGTCCTGACGGGGTGTCCAGTGTATTCTGAGAATCAGGATATTTAGGAGGGGCCAGAATGTACTTGTGTTTTTAGTTTTTTATGTTCATGGAAAGAAGTCTGTGGGAATCACCCACGTACTGAGACACAAGGCAGGCCCTACTCCTCATCTCCATTTTCACAAACTCTCCCTCTCCCTCTCCCATCATCATGAGGTTCTGAGGAGGAGTCTCAGGAGGAATGCATTTTCTCTTCCTTCCCCTGCTTGCTCCCAGGAGGGGATTTAACAGGACAAAAGAATTTGGTCCTCCGGGAGTATGAGCTCTTGGTCCCAGTCCCTAGACCCTCCAACAGAGCACCTTCCCTCATCTGGCTTGTGATCCTCCCCTGATGATGGGGGCTCTGGCGACCAGGCAATGATTGGATGGGCTCACAGGGGTGAGGAACAGGTCACTCCTCCAAGGCTCAGGGAAAAAGAGTTAGTGTGGGTTTGCAAGCTGGGAAAGTAGGCATCTGAGAGCAAAAGGAGAGAACGGCATCCCAGAGAGAGAAGGTGCAGGCGGAGAAAAGTGCAGACTATAACAGAGAAACAGGGTGAGGACAATGCAGAATGAGATGATACTCAAGCAAAGGAATGGGGAATTAGAAATTGAAATAAAAGTTAGAAAAAAGGAGATAGAGAAAAAGGTCTATCTGTCTATATCTACACAGGGAGAGAGATTCAGAGAGAGGTATAAACAGGGGGAAAGCAATGAAATACAAGGCATAGAGGGGAACAGAAACAGAGAAAGACTGATCCAGAATCAGGGACATGAGACTGAGCTGTCTTTGGTCTTTGTTGTGAGCCATGGATGCAGAAGGGAAGAGTGAGCAGGGTAAACAAAAGAAGGGGCGAGTTTGCAGCAGTCTCTGGTCCGAGGGCTTTGCAGCCGCTGGGACTTTGACCTCCACGGTGGGTGAGTGAATCTCTGGGGTGGTCCTGAGGAGACAGCAGGTGTGCATGCTCCATGCTCAGGCTCTGTGGGGCGATGGTTCACCACGAGGAAAGTGAAGAGGAGAAATAAAAAACCAGAATCCTATAATGTTAAAAACAAGGGAATCTTAGAACACATGGGACGATACAACTCCTTTGCTTTACAGAGTGGCACACTGAGACCGTGACGGATGAGGAGGCGGCAGAGGCTGAGCTAAAAGCTGTCTCCTCACTCCTGACCTCAGAGTTTGCTCACTGCACTGCTTTCTCCAAGGAAGAGAGTTGGAGGGGCCAGGGCTTTGGATCTGAGGAGAGCAGGGGGCTAAGGTGGACAGTGAGCACGGGGTAGGGACTACCACCTGGGTCCCCATGGGGTTGGGATCCTCACTCCAGATATCTTTTCTCAGTGTGTGCCTCCCAGGTGTTTCCTTTTGCTCCTGTTCTCTATTCCCCAGCTGGCTCTCAGACTAATTAGTGTGGGGGCTTAGTGAGTCTGTAGGGAGAAGAGGCAGGCCTTTCCCATGAGCTCAGGTTCCTGCAGCCTGGTGGCCAGGCCAGGACTGGGATAGGGGAGAAGATGAAATGTATGTGTGAGGAGGGTGTGTCAGAGCAGAAGAGTGAGGAATGTTTCATCTTCCCAGGTGGAGGGAATAGGACAATGGGAACAATATAAAGGTTTAAGTTGCATGTGAACCATGAGAGCAGGGAGCAAGTCATAGGGGTCTTAGACAGAGACCTGGGCAGTTTGTTAGGTTGTCAGAGCGAATAGGAGATCCACAGGGTGAGACCCAGGAAGGTGGTATGTGTGCTGAGAGAGATGAAAGGCTATGGAGGGGCATGCCTTACATGGGGATGAATCTGGGGGAGTGTAATGGGGAGTGGGCACAAGGTGCAGAAGTGAGGCAGAGGGAGCGTGAGTGCCTAGGACAAGTGAGACTGAGGGTTAGACTTCATGTGGAGAGGGCAGCATGGGTTAAGAGAATCAGAAGTGAAGCAGGGCCAAGGCTGAGCTGGATTCAGCTAATTCTGAAAGCTGAAGAATTTCTGGTCAGGGCAGAGTATATGAGCAATACACTGGGTCCTAGTAGAAACTGGGGGTTCCAGCATATGTGGTCTGGGATGGATGGGTGGATCCATGCGGCAACAAATTCTCCTCCACCCTCCTTCTCAGACATGAGCACTCAGCCCTACAGGAACCTCTCTGGTGTAGGAGTGGGGAGACCAAGTCTTTGCTCACAAGGAGAACAAAGGGGTCGCCCACACTCCTGGCGCCGCCAATGCACCACCTTCAGTCCAGCGCACTTGGAACAGCTGGAGTCAGCTTTTGGGAGGAACTGCTACCCTGACATTTGGGCCCGAGAAGGCCTGGCCCAGGACACAGGTCTCAGCGAGGCCAGAATCCAGGTGATGGCCCAGGAACCTCCGCCCACCATCCCCTGAAGAAATGCAGATTCTGTGATTGGGAACTACTGGGGCATAAATTCTCAGGGCACTATAACCCTAACCCAAATGTTCACCAGAACAGAGTCTTACCCAACAGTCAGCATAACCTCATCTACGTCAGGAATTTCACTGGAGTTTAACCTTGGGGCTAACCTAATCTAACTTGAATTTCAATGTCAAACTCCAACCTTAACAGTGATGTGAACTCCAACAGAAATTCAATCCTAACTATTCACACACGTATGTAACCTTGTCCCTAACCATGGTCTTGAAACTCAACCTGATGCTTGCTCAATTCTAACCATAGAGTTACTTAATCTTAAGAATAAACTGTACCCTAAATCTAACCTGGTCTGTAACAATTAAACTCATCCATAGTCTTAGTCTCTAATAACCCTAGAGGAAATTTCCCATTCTCTGTGGAGGTGAAATGCCACTGTGTCATGTTTATCTCTTTCTTTTTACAACTTGACATTTCTTACTCACCCAAAGTTGTAGCAGGGCAAATTTAGATATGGATTGGGGGAATGGTGTGGGTCTTGCTTTGTCACTAGTCCTGGTTCAGCTATGCCTTCTGCAAGAGCTTTACTTCCTCTGGGGATGTGGGGGAGTCTTATGCCCTGTACCAGTCTGTAGCCGCATATGACAATGCCACCTATTTGAGAGAGGGGCTCTAATGTGGCTCTTCTCCCTCCTCCTCAGGTCTGGTTCCAGAACCACAGACCTAAGCAGAGGAAGCAAGAGCGGTCACTGCTCCAGCCACTGGCCCATCTGTCTCCTGCCACCTTCTCCGGTTTCTTGCCTGAGTGCCCTGCTTGCCCCTACTCCTACCCAACACCACCTCCCCCAGCGACCTGCTTCCATCACCCCTACAACCATGCCCTTCCCTCACAGCCTTCCACTGGTGGTTCCTTTGCTCGACCCCACCAATCTGAAGACTGGTACCCCACCCTGCACCCAACCCCTGCTGGTCATCTGCCCTTCCCTCCACCCCCATCCATGCTTCCCCTCATCCTTGAGCCACCAAAGTCCTGGAACTAAATTTAAACAAGTACTGATAAGGTAATTTCCCAGCCTGTGACCCTCATAAAACACAGAAAACTAGGTGGTTTCCTTTCCTTCTAAGGGCGAAGTAGAAATATGGTGAATGACAGCTCAGAGACTGGGAATGTTAAAATGGGAGATCATGATGAAGGCTCACTGAGCTGATTAATTGAGTGAATTTAAGGAGGTGAAACTACTGGAAGATATAGGTAAAAAGCCCCAGTGAAGGTGACTGGTGGAAAAGTGACATTGAGGGAAGCAGTGGTTGCTGCTGGTGGCTGGAAATGGTTGAAGGGGATAGAACTTTTGGGACTTCACTCATTGAGATCACAGTTGAGGACCTTCATCCCCATTGTTTCTAGCTGATTTCAATAAGGCTTTTGATTTAATGTCTACCTATACATCCCTTCCCCATCACCACCATCCGAATCCATCATTAAGTTTTATTCATTCTATCCTGGAAATAGCTCTTGAATTTACTCCTGTCCTTTCTGTTCCAGCAGACACTTTTTTTCTGGCTCCACGTTTTCTAATTAATCCTCCTCCTTGGTTCCCTTAGCTCCAGTCTTTCCCACTTCCAAAAGGCTTTGTAAAGCTGATCATCAAATATTAGCTCTCCAGTGTTTTATAAATAATAAATAAGTAATACCTGATTTGCTAAGCCTGTAACAGTCTTCAGCGTTACCTTCAACATAACTTTTAAGTCACCTGCATGTGGCTTTGTTATTGAGCAAGAGCTCCTGTGACTACAGCACCGAAAGCCAGACTCTGACAGCTGATGTTTGCAATAAAGTAAGGGTTTATTGCAGGGTGCCAAGCAAGGGAGTGGGAGACAAGCCTCAGATCTGCTCCAACTTGGCCTTTGAGTTGGGAGTGTTTTTAAAGAAGAAGAAAAAAGAAGTTGGGATTAACCAGCATCTTGTGACATCTCTTAATCATAGTTGTGGAAGTCAGGATGTTTCCAGTTTACAATTCTCTAGGCACCTGGGGGATCTGTGAGCTCATCCTGCTCTGGAGAAACAACCTGATTTTGTGTGTTAATGATGATATCTACAACAGCAATTTTAGTACATTAATGATGTTATAGACAATAGCAATTTTAGTCATCTTATTCTGTTTGATTAGTGTTCAGTTAGCACAGGATTGAGGTCAGAAGAGGCAAACAAGGGAATAAAGTTTTGAGTAGAGAGACTAATCAGAAACTCACAAAGGGAACTCAATTTTAGAGGGGCTCAGTTTCAGTTTGTGAGAGAGAAGAAACAATTTGATTAAGGGCAAACTTTTCCAAGAGCAAACCGTGAGTCTTGAGGTTCATAAGAGGTCATTCCCAGAAAAGACTCTGCTGTGAAGTGCCTTAGTCTGAGCTCTCCTAACAGAAACATGCTGTGGCCTAGTTGGTTTGCCATTTATATACCATATTGCTTATAATGTACTTATTTTACTCATAATTTACTTATTTATAAGTAGGTCTACCTCACTTATGGGCACATACATAGAAGAATTCTGAGGAAACAAGCCTCTGGGGATTTTATTTGCAGTTTTTTGTATGTATTATATTTTTAAAGTCTGGAATTGAAACCTCTGTGATGCACAATTACATTTCCATGTAATTATCCCCTTGTGCCAGACTGCCTTCCTGAAAGATAACACTGGTGTGCATACCTCCCAAGATGTCAGTGTCAGTTTCAGCACATCCTTATCGACATTGATCATTTTGGACAATTTTTTGACGGAGAGTCATGTCTCCTAGTTGGTTATTTTTTCAGTTTTCATTTAATCTATTGCTAGTGAATGTTAAAAATAGTTTCATGTTTATTGACAATTTACATTTTTTTCTCCTCTGCATTGCTTTTCTGAGTTATTTGTGAATTGATCTAGTCATCTCTTAATAGTGCTTGAGGAACCCCAAGTGAGAAATCTCCCCTTAATTTTACTGCTTCACCATGTTTTCCTCATTATTTGGATCAAAATAATATGCCTTGAATCACTTTAAATTTATTTTAGGTTGTGCGGTAGAATAGTCATCCAATTTCCCCTCAATCAGCTAGCTGGTTTTTCCAATATAATTTATTTAACAGTCTAACTTTGATTTCTAAAAACATTTTTCCACACACTAAGATCTCATATGGGACAGTTGTAGAGTCTTAATTCTTTCCCACCAGTTAGCTTCTCTATTCTGATATCAGTACCATAGTGTCTTAATTACCAAAAATGTAAGGATCTTTAAAATGTTAAATTTTCTTATCCAAATACAAGGTGTGTCTTGTTATTTTTTCCTGATTTCTCTTATGTCCCTCAGGAAACTTCTGGGTATTTTTTTATAAAACAAATCTTAATAAGAGTTTTATAAATTACAAAAGTTATATAGGGTCTTTGTAACAGTCAACCCAAAAGATTTATATACATATAAGACATATATATTATATAGATGAATATATATTATACATGAATATATATTTATACATATTAACCTGGATTAATCACAAAATCCCATGTTAAGCAAATTCACCTCAACGTGAGATAAACAACATTATTAGTGTGTATCTTTCCACAACTTATTGTGCTCATAGAAAAATATATAGACATACACATGTAACAGGGAAGAACAAAATCTGACTCCACATTGGATCTGTTTCTTTTACTTTAACCTTTGCTCTCCATTAATTTTTATTACTATAATCACTTAAAGGCTGATGTCTATAGCTATAGGCATACATAATGGCCTCCCTCGGGGAACCCTGACCCTCTGCCTGAATATTAAACTAAAGTGCCTTTGTTCAGCTCACAAGGAAACACCCTGACCCTGCCCAACTGTGAATGGCTGCAGAAAAGAAGAAATTAACACAGCCCCTCCCTGAGGCTGGCCAAAAATCAGGAGATATTTTGCAAGACTTATGGCCTTTTACTTTACTTCCTCACCTCCTCCCTTTCTCTGTTCTATAAAAAAAAGCTAGCATCCAGACCCTGATAAGATGTTACTCTAGGATATTAGTCTGCCAACTTCTCATCTGCCTGCTTTCCAAATAAAGTTGCCATTCCTTGCCTCAACACCTCATCTCCTGATTTATTTGTCTGTTATGTGGCAAGCAGAGTTAGCTTGGACTCAGTAACACATACACTAATATTTTTTCCTTTTTAAAAACAAAAATGAGATCCTACTGTAAGTGGATATAGATGTAAAAACATCCTTCAACTCGATCACATAGATTTTTATTGTTTTCATTCCATTAAGTGGCAATTTTATGTGCCCTTTAACCATTCTCCTATCATTCGAGATTCACAATTAGATTGATATTTTGTTTTGTTTTACCACCACAAATGCCACTGTAGTTGTTTCATTAAAGGATAATTCTCAAAAAAGGTAAATCCATGACTCTCATAGATATGTAAATTTTATTTAACTCATTTAACTCATAAGGCAACGATAAACATGTCAAAGCCAGTTCAAAGGACAAAGACCAAGCATATTTATAGATGAGGAATAGTGAAATGAATGTGTAAATGGAGCCAAAATTGCCTTCTTTCCTAGTTGAGGAGGGATTTCAATTGACCCTTCAGGGGATGGGATTTATTTACGTATCTATAGACAAGATTTTTTTTGCATTGCCTTCTGTTATCTACAATTTACAGAGTTATAAATTAGCTCAAAGGCCAAGAAAGCCTCAGAGGGCAGAAAGAATCAAAGTCAAATAAACTGGAAAGGTGGGCCCTAAACAGTGCATGGCTTTCCATTGAATCACATTTTCCCCCTATAGTTTCCTCTGGTCCAGGTGCTTTTTACTTCTGTAGGTTAGATGTCCCAAGGTTGGACTGCTGTGTTAAGTGTTATGTCCATTTAAAATTGTAAGAGATACAGCCTGATTAGTTTACCAAAAAGGGTAGCTTAGGAAAATGTCCTGTTTAGTTAAAAAGTTTTTTCTTTAAGCCTAGAAAATACTTCCCCCTAATATTTCTTTAAAGATTTGATTTTTAAAAAATCTAAAATAAATACAGAACCTACTTTTGTATATGCTGAGAATCAAGGGACTGAGTCTCTTCTAGATCAAAAGTAAAATATACCAGCGCTATTCATTAAACTACCTTATTCATTGAATCAAATTGCTACGTTTATCATATATCATAAATTAAATTCGTGTGAGGTTTAAAAATCTATTCTTGGTTCTCTATTCGAGGGTCGGTTCTCCCACTAGCTTTTTAGGATCCCGCAGGCAGCGGCACACACGCGGTGTCCCCCTCAGCCTCATCACACCTGCTGGTGAGCTGGTACATACGAGGTCAAGTTCTCTGTGCCCTTCACTCCAGCCTTCCTAGCCCATCTCGGCCTCCTGTCCCGCTACCTGGCCCGCGGACCCACTGTGGGGGAGGAAGGGGTGCAAGCGAAGGAAGGAAGGCAGAGGGTGTTTCCGCACTACTGGCCCCCTCTTGCTGTCAGCCTGCACGCATCCTGGTGCCTATAGTGCCAGGGACTGAACTGAGGGGCTGAGGCCGGTGAGGTTAGCAAGGCATCTCAGTGTCCCTGCGGGTCTTAGAAAGCCCAAGAGGCAGGGCAAGGCGTACCTCGATTCTTTGTGTTCCCCTGTCCTTCCTTCTCGGGATTAGAGATACCCTTACAGTTCAAACTGGCAGAAGTTTGGAATCTTTGCCCCAATTGGTGTTTAAAAAGAAAAAGAACTGCCTTTGAAGCAGCGACATCCCTTCACTCACCCCCGCCAACCAAAGAGGAAATGCAGCCACGTGAGGGTAAAGAAGTCACAAATTCTTCTTTGCGTGGGGAAATCTAAATCCCTGGTTTTTCAGAAAGATCCATTCTCAGCAGGATCCAAATCCGAGTTCAGAAAGCAAAATGACTTGGAGTCCGAAATGGGTGTGCAGGGCATAAGAGCAGGAGCACTGGGGTGGCATAGCGGGGTGCACTGCTCCAAGCGACTTTGGAAACAATTAGGGTGCTCCTGCAAGCTACTGAAGACCGTGGGGCTGAACCATGGAGTTTCTGGGCGCTCCTAGAAGGCTGAGAGGTGAGGTCCCAGAGACCCTACTGGTCTGGGCTGGGAACGGGCGGGGCATGCTCAACGCAATGAAAACAAACAGGCCTAAGAAAGTGGAGGAGTTAAAACATACAGCTCCTGTGAGAAACCCCCTCCCAGACACCTGGGACTCGAGGCCTGGGCCGCTTCTAGCTCTACCAGCCTCAACTTCCTGGGAGCTCGAGCAACGTGTTTCTAAGTGCTTCAGACACTTCTTGGTCCCGGGGTCTGGCTCCTCTCCAGCCCTCTGGCTGTCTGCCCAATGCAAACGACACCTGGTCCCTTCATAGTCGCAGGACCTGTTCTCTAGGTTCTGAGCTCGTGGCCGTAAGGGTCTTGAGAAGAGTTCCTCTCCACGCATCCAGACCACAGGCTCCTGGCTCCCGAGAGTGGCAGGAGAACACCTGAAGACCCCGGCCGATTGCCTGAATGGCGTCTGCTCCCTCCTATACCAGAGACCTCTTCAGGCGCTGTCTAAACCGTCCACCTGCGCAAACAGCGCCCCCTTCGGCTCATTGACTCCCTCTTTGACTCAGCTGTCTTCGGAGGATGAAACCTGGGAATGTGATGCACACCCAGCAAGAGAGATAAGTGCCATTAAGTCAGGGAATTGTGGTACAGGGGACCTAGGTACTAGACCTAAGCAGGGGAAGGAGCTGGAGCTCCAGGTGGCAAGCACCCTGGACCTTGAAAACTTCTCACCTGGTGGAGACAGGAGCGGCTGGATGAGGACAAGAGAGGGCCTTCAAACTGCTGTGTCCAGAGTAGAGGACCCAGTGTCAGGCTCTAAGACTGTATTGGGTGGTTTTTCCCCTGCAGGGGTTCCTCCCAATCAATCCTCCCGCTATTTTCCAGGTTTTTCCAAATTCTCCTGGAATTAAAATACTCACTCTTTTTCATGCTAGAAACAAAAGCTGAACCCAAAGTCCCAGTAACAAAAGCAGCTCAGAGACTCAGTCTCTTTTGAATTTGGTCAAATAGCTTCAGAGTTCCAGGTTCTTGCTCCAGGTGGTCCTTCCTCCACTCCTTACGACATGCTCCTCAGATTCAACTCCCTCAATACTAGGCATCTGAAAGCCTAGGGGGTCCCTTACAGCTCTCTTAACACCCAGCGAAGAAGCCCAAGATGGAATAAGGTAGGCGTCAGGCCCACAGGGTGACTCATTGAAGGTGTGTGTGTGTATGTGTCTGTGTTAGCATGTGGGTGTGGGTCTTTGGGGGCTGCAGTGTCTGGATAGGCCTAGGAAGCCACATGGCCTAGGACTTTGGAATTCAGGGTGCTCAAAATATTCCCTTATCAATTTGTTTGCTGGACTTCTGGGTCCATCTGAGCCCTGGCATCTCTGAACCAACAAATAGAAGCTGAGGAGCTGGTATAGGGTATCTCAACTAGCAGCTAGAACACCTCTGGGAAATTCTGGCATTTTCTAGAGTGAGATGGCCTCGTATGCACTCAGGGTAAGGAAGCCATGGGCACCTCAGAAACTCAGGCTCGGAGCCTAAGCCTGGTCAGGTGAGGGAGGTGAGGGGGAGCATGGGTAGAGACAGCTTCCTGTCCATCATATAAACTCTGCCATCACAGGGACATGAACCCCACGGTCAAAGAAGTCAGGTCCTCTTGCCCATCTCCAGAGGATAGAATTGACTCCTGACCAAGCTACCTGCCCTAGCAGCAGTGTAGTAGGGCAAACTGCTTAGTCCTCAGGACTTCCAACACCACCTCCCCCTTTGCTGTTATAAACATTTCCACCTTTTTTGTGAGACTTCTCAGTTATCAAAGCTAGAATTCTAATATCCTTATAGAATTCCAAGCAAACATTTATTGGGTACCTTCCTATTGCCAAGTGGGAGTCAAACCCTGGAGATTCATCTCAAATCCAAGAAATTCCTGTCAGACATTGAGACTTACCAAGATAGGAGAGGACATGTGAACCCAGCCTCTGACAGAGGAAGAAATGAAGTGTCTGAAAGGAGATCCCCAACACCCCACTTCAGAGGACTTGGCCTCGCTCTGCTGAGCTCCTCTCTGAGCTCACTTACAGACGTTGTCCCCTCTGTGTGGAGAACAGAGAAAGGGAGGAATGTGAGGGTCATGGCAGCCGCTGCTCAGGACAGGCACACACAGAAGCCCTTGGCCTTGAAACCTAGCCACTCTGGACACAGAATCTCTGAGTATATGCTGGCCACCCAGGAGAGGTATTTCGTTTGTTTACTGATCTCCTGCAGTGGACTCTGAAGATCTAACAGTGGTGCGCTTCCTGACATCTTCCTGGGTAAGCTAGGTGTCTCCAGCAGTGCACGGGCCAGAGAACACTCCTGGCAGCAGAGCCTTCTCCCAGGCCCAGGGTAGGGCTCTGGGCGTGCTCAGAAGTCCCGCCTTTGCAAAGCCTTCAATTCAAGGAGGCTCCCTGGCTGCTTCTTCCTTGGAGGCCATGCAGGGTGTCCAGACACCGTTTTCTGCCCTCCCAGGTCCACATTGGAAGCAAGAGGTCTGAGTGCGAAGGAGGTCCTGTGGCAGAGGGGGGATGGCAGTAGAGAATGTCTCTGGGCTTGTCCAGGGGGGTCTGTGAGGGATGCGACACAACCTTGGCCCAATCAGGAAAAGAGAAAGTAGCTAATGTGATCTATATATATCCCTCCCTTGTTAAACACTCCTAACATCTTTAACCAAACCAAACCAAAACAAAACAAAAAAGCTACTTCAGCAATTCCTCCTCCCCACAGGAATTCAGTGTGTGAAAAATGCAAATTTCTCTCGAATGCCACTGTAAGCCCAAGAGACACTCCCTTCCCTAACCAGATGCTGCAGGTGCCTGAACATCATCCCTAAGGACCAAATACCAACAGACAGGAATTGATCCCCAAGAGTATCCTGAAGAGGTGGCTGCTGCTTCTGGAAGTTGGCAGGGTGTATGTTTAAAGTTAATAATTGTCATAATATAATAACAGCCTTAGTGGCTCAAACTTGCTGTTATTCTTACTTGCAGAAGAGATAAAGCAGTAGCATTGACTGCAGGATGCTGGCAGAGTCCCAGGCCCAGCACCATGGTCAGGTGTGGGGACAAGTCTTGCTTCCAGGATCTGGGATCTGTTCACAGGAAAGAAGTGGCCAGAGCCAAGACTGAGAGAGGGCATGGGGGCCTGGAGGTGAGCTCAGGAGCGGCAGAGGGGGCTGGGGAGGATGGACTTAAAGGTGCAGCCATCCCCACTATCTGTGCCCAGAAATGCTTGGTGCTGCCTGCACAAACTCCCACTAATTACAGTTGTGGGAATTAATTTTTATCACCCTCAAACTTGAGACACTCAACTTGCCTGGGGTAATGGATGAAAATTGGTGCTTGAGCTTCAGATTGACAGGGCAGGATCCCAGTGGGTTCAGCCAGAGTAGAGGTTTGGTTTTATCATACTCAGGTGGACAGTGTTTTAACTTTTTTTTTTAAGAGGAGGTGGTAGATACATTCAGGTCCAGCAGTTACTCTGAAGAGGAGAGGGGTGGAAGTACTGGCGTCCCCCTTTCACCACAGAGGCAAAGCACAGAAGCAAGGGAAGTGGGAGGAGCATAGGTCCAGGAGCTGGGGCATTGAGTGTCTTGATTTTGAAGGGACCTGTGAAAGATGGATTTTCTTCCTTAGGGCTAAAAGCAAACCCCGAGTTCTCCCTTGTTGTTTTGTTTTGTTTTAGACTCTTCAAATCCCACCTCTTCTTCTGGAGCTTGTACACTCCTTCAGGGCACGTTGTCCTGGGCACGCTGTCTGCTGCATTTTCCAGACCGCAGAACCCGCCCCATTCCCGCAAGTAGCAGACCCAGCAGGGCCTAGTCCCAGGCCCAGGAAACTTGAATCTTAAACTCCTGCCTGTCCTTAGAGTTGAAGTCAGAGGTCTTCCAGGCACATTCATCCATCTGGACCCTTGGCCCTCAGACCTGGTAGAGATGGTTCTCTCTCCCTTCCTGCATCTCCATTCTTTTCTAAAATTGCCCTTCTCCCTCCTTTTTCCCAGGCTCACTCTGCTCTCTTCTTTATCTCCCCTACATTTATCCTTTAACCTTGGGTGAACTTGGTTCAGTCCTGCTTTAATAACCACAGCACCTGGACCAGGCAGGAGTGTGGGGCGGCTGCAAATGGTCTTTGCCTCCCTTGCTTCCTCCCTCCCATTACCTGTCTCTCCCTAGTGTGGGGGACTGAGACAATTCCTACCCCGACCTTCCTTGAGTACAGGATGTGTTGGGAAGTAGGCAGTGGTGACATGAAAAGAGAAAAAAATAATCATTTGGGAGAGATCAGGTCTAGGGCATCTGGTCCAGCAGGGAGAGGAGGGCAGTGCCCATATTTCCTGTCTGTACAGTTCTGGGAATGTCCCCACTGGGATTGGTAATGTGGACTTGGCCCAAGTCAGGTCACCTCCTCCTATTCCTGGAGGCAGCTGCCTTTGGGTGAAGAGTTTATTTCCTGTGCTCAGATCTCAGAAACTTTTCCTTGCTTCTGGATCTGGGGAGGGGAAGAGGGAGGGACTGCCGGCCATCTGAGTTATGTCTACTCCATAATTTGCCTGGGTGTGGTGGGTCATATGAAGGGGACCCAGGCACCCACCTCACCTTTCCCCCCTCCCTCCCAGCTGGCTACCCTTCTTGGAAGCTATGAGGGTTGGTCACTGCTTGGCATCCTCAGTATTCATCATCACTCCAAGAAAACTTAAAGTAAGTGATTCAGGCTGAAAGACTACAATATATGTCAGAAATTTGGATCTACACAAAGAAATGAAAATCGTTGGAAATAGAATAAATAAAGACAAAGAGAAATCTTTTTTCTTTTTTTTGGCTGTACACGGGACTCTCACTCTTGTGGCCTCAACCATTGTGGAGCACAGGCTCCAGACACACAGGCTCAGCGGCCATGGCTCACGGGCCAATCTGCTCTGTGGCATGTGGTATCTTCCCGGACCGGGGCACGAACCCGCATCCCCTGCATTGGCAGGCAGAATCTCAACCACTGCACCACCAGGGAAGCCATAAGTGATATCTTTTCATTCCTTACTTTTATCACTCTAAATGCTAACTGCTTAAACAAAAGTTGTATGTATTGTGAATTTATAGCATATTTAAAAGTGACATGTATGACAACAACGGCAAAAGGATGGAAGGGAAGAATTGGGAATATACATATATAAGATTGTTACATTACAGGGGAAGTATAAAGTAAGAGGTTTAAATAATAAGTCAATAGAGGAGGTGAAGAGAAATCATAAAATTAAATCCATAAAGGAAAGAGAAGAGGGGAAAAAGAAGACTAATTGAAAAAGTAGAAAACATGCAGTAAGAAGATAGATTTAAGCCCAACGATATGAATAATCACTTAAATGTGAATGGCCTAAATAATCTCTGTTAATAGATTTGGAAAAAAAAGCAAGATCGAAGTAAGATCTATAAGGTCTCTAAGAAACATACTTTAAATAAAAAGACATAGGTTAAAACAATAGTTATAAAGGAGAGTGGGGTAATTTTGTTCACGAGGCTACAGTTGGCAATGTTTGAAGACATTTTTGGTTTTCAAAACGAGGAGGTGCTACTCACATCTAGTGGGTAGATGCCAGGGACACTGCTAAATATCCTAAAGTGGACAGGACAATCCCCCACAACAAAAAATGATTTGTCCCTAAATTTCATTAGTACCGAGGTTGAGAAAACTTGGGTTAAAAGTTATAAATTTGAGAGATGTCATGAAAACAGTAACCAAAAGAAAGCTGAGGTCATCATATTTATTCAAATAAATTAGACTTCAGAACAACAATACTGTCAGGGATAAAGTGGAGCATTACCAATGAAAAAGAGGTCCATTCTCCAAGAAGACATAACAATCTTAAATGTGTATGAACCTTCACACATACACAAACTTCCAAATATATGCAGCAAAAGCTAATAGATATGAAGAGAGAAACGGATAAATCCACAATAATAGTTGGAACTTCAATACTCTTCTCGCATTAGCTGAAAGAACAAGTAGGCAGAAATTCAGTAAAAATATGGATGCCTTGAACAGAACTATCAACCAACTTGACCTAATTGTCATTCATAGAATACTCTAGGCCCAAAATAGCAGCATCTATTTTCTTTTTGATGCACATGGAACATTGATCAGGATACACCAAGTTCTGAGAAATAATACAAACCTTAAAAAATTGAAAAAAAATAAATTAATAAAAAAGTGTGTTCTCAGCTGGAGCTTGGTCAAGATGTAGGAGCAGGAAGATCCTGAGCTCACCTCCTTCACACTAAAATTTCAACTGTTTACGGAGCAACTATTGATGACAAAGACCTTAATCTAGCAGAAAGGATCTTCTACAACTAAAGATGTAAAGAAGGAACCACAGTTGAGACAGGTAGGAAGAATGGAATTGTGGAATAGTCAAGACACATACCTCCAGGTTGGTGACCCACACATGTGAGGATAATTACAACTGCAGAGACTTCCCCAAGGAGCAATGGGTCTGAGCCCTGCAACAGGATCCACAGCCTGGTGATCCTGCACTGGGAAGATGAACTTCCAGAAATTTTCTTTGAAGGCCAGCAGGGCTTACTTTAGGGAGACCCAGAGGGATGTGGGAAATAGAGACTCAATTCTTAAAGGGCACACACAAAATCTCACACACCCTGGGACCATGGGCTGAAGCATTAATTTGAAAGCATTCTGCAGTAATCCCACCTGCTGATCTTGGGGAGTCTCTCAGAGAGGCAAGAGGAAACAGGAGTTCACCCTGGGACACAGAAATTAGTGGCAGCCACTTTGGGGAGCTTATTCTACCACATAGACCTGATGCTGGCAAGGGCCATTTTGCAATCCCTTTAGCTTATTAACACTGGGACCTGGGCCTACCTGCCAGCCCGTCAGGACCAGTACTTGGATGCTTCATGTCAAGCAACTAGTGGGGTGGGGACACAAAACCCCACCACCCAGCAGAAAGGCTTCCTTAAGACACCCTGAGCTCACAGCCACCCCAGGATATTGCCCTGTCCAGGGCCTGGCCCCACACACCAGTGGGCAAACCCCAGCACCAGGACCCTCTGGGCCCCAGCCCCACCCACCAGTGGGCTGACACACCAACACTGGGAACCCCAGAGCCCTGCAACCAGAGACCCTAGGATCCAGCTCCACCTACCAGAGGACTAGCACTAGCCCCAGGACCCAGCTTTATCCACAGGTTAGTAGGAACCAGACCTGTGTTCCCCTGAGACCTGATTCTGCACACTGGTGGTTGAATACCAGCCGCAGAACTAGTGCAGCCCCACAGCCTGAGATGGTAGGACACAGCCCACCCATCAGCAGGCCAGAACAATCCCCAGAACCACCTGAGTACCTGCCTCACCCACCAGCATGCCAACACCAGTACTGAGACACACTGTGCCCTTCAACCAGCCACCTCAGGATCTAGTCCCACCAACCAGTGGGCAGATACAAGCTTTGAGACACCCCAGAATCCACAGCCAGTTGTGTCAGGAACTGGCCCTGCCCAACAGCAGGCAGACACCAGCCCCAGGACCAATGTATACTCACAGTGTACCTTGTCAGGACCAAGACAACACACCAGCAGGCCAACACCAGCTCCAAGATACCTTGAACTTCTCAGCCAGCTAGGCTGGGATCAAGCACATCTCACATGGTGAGTGGACCAGCACCAGCTTTGGGACATCCCAGAAACCACAGACAGCCATGTCAGGAGCTGGCCTCATAGCAGGATGACACTAGGTCTGGAAACCCTGAGCCCTTAAACACATACCCCAGAACTACCTCTGCCAGCCAGTGAACCAGCAATACCCCAGAAGACCACAGGTTTCCAGAGACAGCCACCTTGTGACCTGGCAACTCCAACCAGTGGCCAGCAGTCCCGACACAAGGCAGGGTTTGGCAAGCAATCGGACCAGGGACCAAAAACGCCTACCAGACCAATGACAGCAGTTGGTCTGCCACAAAAGAAGGACCCATGTAACCCACATATGGGGCTCCACTAGAGCATTTAGATTTGGTGACCAGAGAGGTGTGTGCTGTTGTGTTGCATAGGATATCTCGTACAAAGGGTCACTTCTCCAAGGTTGGGAAATGTAAACAACCTACCAGATACATAGAAATCAAACCAGCAAATTAGGAAAAATGAGGTGACAGAGGAACATGTTCTCAACAAAAGCACAAGATAAAATTCCAGAAGAAAAACTACTCTAAGTGGAGATAGGTAATCCCAATGACGAGTTCAAGGTAACCATTGTAGAAATGATCAAAGAACTTGGAAGAATGGATGAACAGAGGGATAAGTTAGAGTTTTTAATGAAGAGATAGAGAATAGAAAGAAGAACTGAAACGAGATGAATAATACAGTAAGCGAAAAATACACTAGAAGGAACCAACTGTAGATTAGATGATACAGAGGAACAGATCAGCAAGCTGGAAGACATAGTAGTGGAACTCACTGAAGCTGAACAGAAGAAAAGGGAACAAAAAGAAATGAGGGCAGTTTAAGAGACATCTGGGACAACATAAAGCATACTGACATTTGCTTATATGGGTCCCAGAAGAAGAAAGAGAGAAAGGTGCTGAGAACATATTTGAAGACATAATAGCTGAAAACTTCCCTAACCTTGGAAATGAAACAGACATCAAGGTGCAGGAAGCACAGAGAATCCCAAACAGAATCAACCCAAAGAGGAGCTAAAAAAGACACATTGCAATTAAAATGGCAAAAATTAAAGATACAGAGAGAATATTAAAAGCAGCAAGGGAAAACCAACAAGTTAAATACAAGGGAACTCCCATAAGGCTACCAGCTGACTTTTCAGCAGAAACTCTTCAGGTCAGAAGGAAGTAGCATGATGTATTTTAAGGAAAGAAAGGGAAAAACCTATAACCAAGAATACACTACCTGTCAAAGTTTTCATTCAGTTTTGATGGAGAGATTAAAAGGTTTACAGACAAGCAAAAGCTAAAAGAGTTCATCACCACCAAACCAGCTTTATAATATTAAAGGGATTTCTCTAAGCAAAATAGAAAAGGCCAAAACTAGAAACATGAAAATTATGAATGGAAAAAATGTAACTATATAGTAAAGGTAGTAAATCAATGATGTACAAAGGTAGTGGGAAGGTTAAAAGACAAAAGTATTAAAATCATCTATATTTGCAATAAGTAGTTAAGGATACACACACAAAACAGATGTAAAATATGATGACAAAACAGTAATCATGGGGAGAGGGAAGGAAAATGCAAGCCTGTTAAAATGCTATTTAATTCAGAGATCAGCAACTTGAAATAATCATACATATATAAAACTCATGGCAACCACAAACAAAATATCTATAATAGACACAGAAAAAAGGAATCCAAACATAACAGTAAAGTTATTCAAACAAATCACAAGAGAAGAGGACAAAAGAAGAAAGGATCAAATAAAAACTGCAAAAGCAACCCCCAAACAATTAACAAAATGGCAATAAGTACAAACCTATCAATAATTACTTTAAATGTAAATGGACTAAATGCTCCAAACAAAAGACATAGAGAGGCAGAATGGATACAAACAAGACCCATATATATGCTACCTACAAGAGACTCACTTCAAATCCAAGGATGCACACAGATTGAAAGAGAGGGGATGGAAAAAGTACTCTATGCAAATGGAAATCAAAATAAAGTCAGAATAGCAATACTTATATCAGACAAAATAGACTTTTTGTTTGGGAGATTTATTTTCATTTCATTTTGTGTAATTGCAATTGATTTGTTGCAGAAATTTGTACCTGGCATTTCATACTCCATAAAGTAGCACTTGAACTATTATCTGGCCTCTTTCACTGCTTTCCATTATCACCATCTGACTTTATAAAAGGAAATTTCCTTTTCATACAGTGTTAGTGGTAATATAAAATTGGTACAACCTCTTTGCAGATCAATTTGTTCATTCTATTAATGTTTTTAAAAAGTACTCTTTTATTAAGCAATTTCACTTCTAGAAACTGATAACTGTACAAAGTTGAATGGACAAGGATAATCAAAGCTGCATTGTTTATAAACTGAAAAAATGGCAACAACTTAAAAATGTCTATAGGATGGACCACATCAATCATGATGCATCTAGCTGATAGAATTCTCTGCAGCCATTAAAAAGAATGAGGTAGAGTTTCTTTACTGCCACAGAAAGGCCTTCAAGGAATAAAAAGTGAAAAGAGAAAGGTTGCATAATCATAATGATAATAATAGTAATTATTATTATTACAAACACTTGAAAAGTGTGTACTATATTCTAAGCATTTAACTTTATTATTATTTTTTTACATCTTTATGGGAGTATAATTGCTTTACAATGGTGTGTTAGTCTCTGCTTTATAACAAAGAGAATCAGTTATACGTATACATATGTTCCCATACCTCTTCCCTCTTGCGTCTCCCTCCCTCCCACCCTCCCTATCCCACCCCTCTAGTTGATCACAAAGCACGGAGCTGATCTCCCCGTGCTATGTGGCTGCTTCCCACTAGCTATCTATTTTATGTTTGGTAGTGTATATATGTCCATGCCACTCTCTCACTTTGTCACAGCTTACCCTTCCCCCTCCCCATATCCTCAAGTCCATTCTCTAGTACGTCTGTGTCTTTATTCCATCTTAAGTCTAGGTTCTTCATGACATTTATTTTTTCTTAAATTCCATATATATGTGTTAGCATATGGTATATGTTTTTCTCTTTCTGACTTACTTCACTCTGTATGAGAGACTCTAGGTCTATCCACCTCATCAAAAATAGATAAGTTTCGTTTCCTTTTATGGCTGAGTAATATTCCATTGTATATATGTTCCACAACTTCTTTATCCATTCATCCGATGATGGACACTTAGGTTGTTTCCATCTCCGGGCTATTGTAAATAGAGCTACCAATGAACATGACCCTTTTTGAATTATGGTTTTCTCAGGGTATGTGCCCAGTAGTGGGATTGCTAGGTCATATGGTAGATCTATTTGTAGTTTTTAAAGGAACCTCCATACTGTTCTCCATAGTGGCTGTACCAAATTACATTCCCACCAGCTGTGCAAGAGTGTTCTCTTTTCTCCGCACCCTCTCCAGCATTTATTGTTTCTAGATGTTTTGATGATGGCCATTCTGACTGGTGTGAGAGGATATCTCATTGTAGTTTTGACTTGCATTTCTCTAATGATTAATGATATTGAGCATTCTTTCATGTGTTTGCTGACAGTCTGTATATCTTCTTTGGAGAAATGCCTATTTAGATCTTCTGCCCATATTTGGATTGGGTTGTTTGTTTTTTTGTTATTGAGCTGCATGAGCTGCTTGTAAATTTTGGAGATTAATCCTTTGTCAGTTGCTTCATTTGCAAATATTTTCTCCCATTCTGAAGGTTGTCTTTTGGTCTTATTTATGGTTTCTTTACCGTGCAAAAGCTTTGAAGTTTCATTAGGTCCCGTTTGTTTATGTTTGTTTTTATTTCAATTTCTCTAGGAGGTGGGTCAAAAAGGATCTTGCTGTGATTTATGTCATAGAGTGTTCTGCCTATGTTTTCCTCTATGAGATTGATAGTTTCTGGCCTGATATTTAGGTCTTTAATCCAATTTGAGCTTATTTTAGTGTACGGTGTTAGGGAGTGATCTAATCTCATACTTTTACATGTACCTGTCCAGTTTTCCCAGCACCAATTATTGAAGAGGCTGTCCTTTCTCCACTTTACATTCCTGCCTCCTTTATCAAAGATAAGGTGACCATATGTGTGTGGGTTTATCTCTGGGCTTTCTATGCTGTTCCATTGATCTATCTTTCTGTTTTTGTGTCAGTACCATACTGTCTTGATTATTGTAGCTTTGTAGTATAGTCTGAAGTCAGGGAGCCTGATTGCTCCAGCTCCGTTTTTCGTTCTCAAGATTGCTTTGGCTATTCGGGGTCTTTTGTGTTTTCATACAAATTGTGAAGTATTTTCTTCTAGTTCTGTGAAAAATGCCATTGGTATTTTGATAGGGATTGCATTGAATCTGTAGATTGCTTTGGGTAGAAGAGTCATTTTCACAATGTTGATTCTTCCAATCCAAGAACATTGTATATCTCTTCATCTATTTGTATCTTCTTTAATTTATTTCATCAGTGTCTTATAATTTTCTGCATACAGGTCTTTTGTCTCCTTAGGTAGGTTTATTCCTAGATATTTTTTTCTCTATGTTGCAATGGTAAATGGGAGTGTTTTCTTAATTCTACTTTCACATTTTTCATCATTAGTGTATAGGAATGCCAGAGATTTCTGTGCATTAATTGTGTATCCTGCTACTTTACCAAACTCATTGTTTAGCTCTAGTAGTTTTCTGGTAGCATCTTTAGGATTCTCTATGTATAGTATCATATCATCTGCAAACAGTGACAGCTTTACTTCTTCTTTTCCAATTTGGATTCCTTTTATTTCCTTTTCTTCTCTGATTGTTGTGGCTAAAACTTCCAAAATTATGTTGAATAATAGTTGTGAGAGTGGGCAACCTTGTGTTTTTCCTGATGTTAGTGGAAATGCTTTCAGTTTTTCACCACTGAGGATGATGTTGGCTGTGGGTTTGTCATATATGGCTTTTATTATGTTGAGGAAAGTTCCCTCTGTATCTACTTTCTGCAGGGTTTTTATCATAAATGGGCATGGAATTTTGTCGAAAGCTTTCCCTGCATCTATTGAGATGATCATATGATTTTTCTCCCTCAATTTGTTAATATGGTATATCACGTTGACTGATTTGCGTATATTGAAGAATCCTTGCATTCCTGGAATAAACCCCAATTGATCATGGTGTATGATCCTTTTAATGTGCTGTTACATTCTGTTTGCTAGTATTTTATTGAGGATTTTAGCATCTACTTTCATCAGTGATATTGGCCTGTAGTTTTCTTTCTTTGCGACATCCTTGTCTGCTTTTGGTACCAGGGTGACGGTGGCCTCTTAGAATGAGTTTGGGAGTTTATTCCCTCTGATATATTTTGGAAGAATTTGAGAAGGATAGGTGTTAGCTGTTCTCTAAATGTTTGATAGAATTCGTCTGTGAAGCCATCTGGTCCTGGGCTTTTGTTTGTTGGAAGATGTTAATCACAGTTTCAATTTTCATGCTTGTGATTGGTCTGTTCATATTTTCTATTTCTTCCTGTTTCAGTCTTGGCAGGTTGTGCATTACTAAGAATTTGTCCATTTCTCCCAGGTTGTCCATTTTATTGGCATACAGTGGCTTTTAGTAATCTCTCATGATCTTTTGAATTTATGCAGTGTCAGTTGTTACTTCTCCTTTTTCATTTCTAATTCTATTGATCTGAGTCTTCTCGCTTCTTTTCTTGATGAGTCTGGCTAATGGTTTATCAATTTTGTTTATCTTCTCAAACAACCAGCTTTTAGTTTTTATTAATCTTTGCTATGGTTTCCTTCATTTCTTTTTCATTTATTTCTGATCTGATCTTTATGATTTCTTTCCTTCTGCTCACTTTGGGTTTTTTTTGTTCTTCTTTCTCTAATTGCTTTAGGTGCAAGGTTAGGTTGTTTATTCGAGATGTTTCCTGTTTCTTAAGGCGGGATTGTATTGCTATAAACTTCCCTCTTAGAACTGCTTTTGCTGCATCCCATAGGTTTTGGGTCGTTTTTTCTCCATTGTCATTTCTTTCTAGGTATTTTTTTTATTTCCTCTTTGATTTCTTCAGTGATCACTTCGTTATTAAGTAGTGTATTGTTTAGCCTCCATGTGTTTGTATTTTTTACAGATCTTTTCCTGTAATTGATATCTGGTTTCATAGCATTGTTGTCAGAAAAGATACTGGATACAATTTCAACTTTCTTAAATTTACCAAGGCTTGATTTGTGACCCAGGATATCCTCTATCCTGGAGAATGTTCCATGAGCACTTGAGAAAAATGTGTATTCTGTTGTTTTTGGATGGAATGTCCTATAAATATCAATTAAGTCCATCTTGTTTAATGTATCATTTAAAGCTTGTGTTTCCTTATTTATTTTCATTTTGGATGATTTGTCCATTGGTGAAAGTGGGGTGTTAAAGTCCCCTACTATGAATGTGTTACTGTCAATTTCCCCTTTTATGGCTGTTAGTATTTGCCTTATGTATTGAGGTGCTCCTATGTTGGGTGCATAAATATTTACAATTGTTATATCTTCTCCTTGGTTCGATCCCTTGATCATTATGTAGTGTCCTTCTTTGTCTCTTATAATAGTCTTTATTTTAAAGTCTATTTTGTCTGATATGAGAATTGCTACTCCAGCTTTCTTTTGGTTTCCATTTGCATGCAATATCTTTTTCCATCCCCTCACTTTCAGTCTGTATGTGTCTCTGGGTCTGAAGTGGGACTCTTGTAGACAGAATATATATGGGTCTTGTTTTTGTATCCATTCAGCCACTCTGTGTCTCCTGGTGGGAGCATTTAATCCATTTACATTTAAGGTAATAATCAATATGTATGTTCGTATTCCCATTTTCTTAATTGTTTTGGGTTTGTTATTATAGGTCTTTTCCTTCTCTTGTGTTTCTTGCCTAGAGAAGATCCTTTAGCATTTGTTGTAAAGCTGGTTTGGTGGTGCTGAACTCTCTCAGCTTTTGCTTGTCTGTAAAGGTTTTAATTTCTCCATCAAATCTGAATGAGATTTTGCTGGGTCGAGTAATCTTGGTTGTAGGTGTTTCTCCTTCATCACTTTAAATATGTCCTGCCAGTCCCTTCTGGCTTGCAGAGTTTCTGCTGAAAGATCAGCTGTTAACTTTATGGGGATTCCCTTGTGTGTTATTTGTTGTTTTTCCCTTGCTGCTTTTAATATGTTTTCTTTGTATTTAATTTTTGACAGTTTGATTAATATGTGTCTTGTCGTGTTTCTCCTTGGATTTATCCTGTATGGGACTCTCTGTGCTTCCTGGACTTGATTAACTATTTCCTTTCCCATATTAGGGAAGTTTTCAACTGTAATTGCTTCAAATATTTTCTCAGTCCCTTTCTTTTTCTCTTCTTCTTCTGGAACCCCTAAATTCTGACGTTGGTGTATTTAATGTTGTCCCAGAGGTCTTTGAGTCTGTCCTCTGTTCTTTTCAATTCTTTTTTCTTCATTCTGCTCTGAAGTAGTTATTTCCACTATTTTGTCTTCCAGGTCACTTATCCATTCTTCTGCCTCAGTTATTCTGCTATTGATCACTCTAGAGTATTTTTAATTTCATTTATTGTCTTGTTCATCATTGCTTGTTTCACCTTTAGTTCTTCTAGGTCCTTGTTAAATGTTTCTTGCATTTTCTCTATTCTAGTTCCAAGATTTTGGATCATCTTTACTATCATTATTCTGAATTTTTTTTCAGGTTGACTGCCTATTTCCTCTTCATTTGTTAGGTCTGGTGGGTTTTTATCTTGCTCCTTCATCTGCTGTGTGTTTTTCTGTCTTCTCATTTTGCTTATGTTACTGTGTTTGGGGTCTCCTTTTTGCAGGCTGCAGATTCGTAGTTCCCGTCGTTTTTGGTGTCTGTCCCCAGTGGCTAAATTTGGTTCAGCGGGTTGTGTAGACTTCCTGGTGGAGGGCATTAGTGCCTGTATTCTGGTGGATGAGGCTGGATCTTGTCTTTCTGGTGGGCATGTCCACGTCTGGTGGTGTGTTTTGGGGTGTCTGTGTACTTATTATGATTTCAGGCAGCCTCTCTGCTACTGGGTGGGGTTGTGTTCCTGTCTTGCTAGTTGTTTGGCATAGAGTGTGCAGTACTGTGGCTTGCTAGTCGTTGAGTGAATCTCGGTGTTGGTGTTGAGATGGAGATATCTGGGAGATTCTCGCTGTTTGATATTATGTGGAGTGGGGAGGTCTCTTGTGGACCAGTGTCCTGAAGTTGGCTCTCCCACCTCAGAGGCACAGCACTGACTGCTGGCTGCAGCATCAAGAGCCTTTCATCCACACGGCTCAGAATAAAAGAGAGAAAAAGTAGAAAGGAAGAAAGAAAGAAAGAAAGAGGGTAAAATAAAATAAAGTTATTAAAATAAAAAAAATTATTAAGAAAAAAAATTTTTTTAAGTTAAAAAAAAACAAAAATGGACAGATAGAACCCTCGGACAAATCGTGAAAGCAAAGCTATACAGGCAACATCTCACAGAGAAGCATACACATACACACTCACAAAAAGAGGAAAGGGGAAAGATAATAAATCTTGCTCTCAAAGTTCACCTCCTCAATTTGGGATGATTCGTTGTCTATTAAGGTATTCCACACATGCAGGGTACATCAAGTTGATTGCAAAGATTTAATCTGCTGCTCCTGTGGCTGCTGGGAGAGATTTCCCTTTTTCTTCTTTGTTTGCTCAGCTCCCAGGTTTCAGCTTTGGATTTGGGCCCGCCTCTGCATGTAGGTCGCCTGAGGGCGTCTGGTCTTTGCTCAGACAGGACAGTGTTAAAGGAGCAGCTGACTCGGGGGCTCCAGCTCACTCAGGCCGGGGGAGGGAGGGGTACAGAGTGCGAGTCGAGCCTGCTGCAGCCGAAGCCAGTGGGACGTTGCACCAGCCTGAGGCGCACCATGTGTTCTCCCTGGGAAGTTGTCCCTGGATCCCGGGACCCTGGAAGTGGCAGGCTGCACAGGCACCCTGGAAGGGAGGTGTGAACAGTGACCTGTGCTTGCACACAGACATCTTGGTGGCCTTAGCAGCAGCCTTATCATCTCATGCTCATCTCTGGGGTCCGTGCTGTTAGCTGCAGCTAGCGCCTGTCTCTGGAGCTCCTTTAACCAGCGTTCTTAATCCCCTCTCCTCATGCACCAGGAAACAAAGAGGGAAGAAAAAGTCTCCTGCCTCTTCGGCAGGTCCAGACTTTTCACCGTACTGCCTCCCAGGTAGCCGTGGTGCACTAACGCCCTGCAGGCTGTGTTCATGCCGCCAACCCCAGTCCTCTCCCTGAGCTCTGACCGAAGCCAGAGCCTCAGCTCCCAGCCCTGCCTGCCCCGGCGGGTGAGCCGCCAAGCCTCTCGGGATGGTGAGTGCCAGTTGGCACCAATCCTCTGAGCGTGAATTTCTCTGCTTTTTCCTCCGCACCCGTTTCTGTGCTGTCTTCCGCAGCCACGAAGCTTCCCCCCTCTGCCACCACAGTCTCCACCCACGAAGGGGCTTCCTAGTGTGTGTAATCCTTTCCTCCTTCACAGCTCCCTCCCACTGGTGCAGGTCCCATCCCTATTCTTTTGTCTATGTTTATTCTTTTTTCTTTTCTCCTACACAGGTACGTGGGGAGTTTCTTGCCTTTTGTGGGGTCTGAGTTCTTCTGCCAGCGTTCAGTAGGTGTTCTGCAAAAGTTTTTCCATGTGTAGATGTATTTCTGATGTATCTGTGGGGAGGAAGGTGATCTTCACATCTTACTCTTCCACTATCTTCCCACTCTCCAACAAAACAGACTTTAAAACAAAGACTGTAACAACAGACAAAGACAAAGGACCTTACACAATGATCAAGGTATCAATTCAATAAGAAGATATAACAATTGTAAATATACATGCACCCAACAGAGCAGTGCCTAAATATATACATAAAGTGAACATTAACAGACAGAAAAGGAGAAATTAGCAGTAACAAAATAATAGTAGGGGTATTTAACACCCCACTTACATCAATGGACAGATCATTCAGACAGAAAATCAATAAGGAAACTCTGACCTTAAATGACATATTAGACCAAATGGAATATATATATAAGTTTATATATGTACAAGATTTCATCAAAATGCAGCAGAATACACATTGTTTTTGAGTGCATATGGAACATTCTCCAGGATACCTCATGTGCTAGGCCACAAAACAAGTCTCAGTAAATATATGGAAATCGAAATCACATCAAGCATATTTTCTGACCACAGTGCTCTGAGACTAGAAATCAACTACAAGAAAAAAACTGCAAAAAAACACGTAGAAGCTAAACAATATGCTACTAATTAATCAATGGATCACTGAAGAAATCAGTGAAGAATTTTAAAAATACCCAGGGAAAAATGAAATAGAAAAGGTGATGATACAAAAATCAACGGGACACAACAAAAGCAGCTCTAAAAGGGAAATTTACAGCCATACAAGCCTACCTCAGGGAACAAGAAAAATCTCAAATAAAAAACCTAACCTTACCCCTAAAGGAACTACAAAAAGAACAAACAAAACCCAAAGTAATTAGAAGGAAAACAAATAATAAAGATCAGAGCATAAATAGAGGCTAAAAAAATAGAAAAGATCAATAAAACTAAGAACTTCTTCTTTAAAAAGATAAGCAAAATTGATAAACCTTTAGACAGACTCATCGAGAAAAAAAGACAGGGCCCACATTAATAAAATCAGAAATGAAAAAGTTATAACTGACACAACAAAAAAACACTTGTAAGATGTTACTACAAACAGTTATATGCCAATAAAATGGACAACTTGGAATAAACAGAAAAATTTCTAGAAAAATACACTCTCTGAAGACTGAACCAGGAAGAAATAGAAAATATGAACATGCAAGTTATGAGTAATTAAATTGCACCAGTAATCAAAAAACTCCCAACAAACAAGTCCATGACTAGATGGCTACACAGGTGAATTTTACCAAATATTTAGAGAAGAGCTAAAACCTACTCTTCTCAAACTATTCTAAAAACTGAAGACGAAATAATGCTTCTGGCATCACCCTGATAACAAAACCAGTGAAATATATCACAAAAAAATTACGGGCTAATATCACCGATGAACATAGATGCAAAAATCCTCAACAAAATATTAACAAAAGGAATCCAATAATACTTTAAAATGTTCATAACATCATGACCAAGTGGAATTTATCCCAGGGATGCAAGCATGGTTCAATACCTGCAAATCAATCAATGTGATGCACCATTTTAACAAACTGAAGAATAAAACTCTCATGATCATCTCTACAGACTCAGAAAACTGTTTTGACAAAATTCCACATTGTTTATGATTAAAACTCTCCACAAAGTGGGTATAGAGGGAAAAAACCCTCAACATAATAAAGGTTATATATGATAAGGCCACAGCTAACATTGTACTCTATGGTGAAAAGCTGAAAATATTTCCTGTAAGATCAGGAACAAGACAAGTATGCCCACTCTCACCACTTCTAGTCAACATAGTATTGGAAGTCCTAAATACAGCAATCCGAAAAGAAAAATACATAGATAGTTTTTCATATTCTTTTCCAATATGATGTATTACAGGACAGTGAATACAGTAAGTCCCCTACATACAAGAGTTCCATTTCGAGAGCATGTTTGTAAGTCCAATTTGTTCTTAAGTCCAAAAAAGTTAGCCTAGTTACCCAACTAACATGATCAGCTCTATAGTACCGTACTGTAATAGGTTTATAATATTTATCACACAAATAATACATAAGAAACACAAAAAATAAAACATTTTAAATCTTACAGTACAGTACCTTGAAAAGTACAGTAGTACAGTACAACAGCTGGCATACAGGGGCTGGCATCAAGTGAACAGGATGCCAGGAAGAGTTAATGACTGGAGGACGGAGAGGAGGTGGGAGAGGTAGAGCTGAAAGATCCTCAGCAATAGGAGATGGAGGCCAAGCTGCAATTTCATTCATGCCTGAAGCTGATGGAATGCACATTTGCCTCTTTGAAAGTTCACAACTTGAAGGTTTGTATGTAGGGGACTTACTGTAGTTTCTTGTGCTATACAGTAAGACCTTGTTGTTTATCTATTTCATATATTGTAGTTTGTATCTGCTAATCTCAAATTCCTTATTTATCCCTCCCCACTCCCTTTCCCCTTTGGTAACCATAAGTTTGTTTTCCGCATCTGTGAGTCTGTTTCTGTTTTGTAAATAAGTTCATTTGTGTCATATTTTAGATTCCACATATAAGTAATATCATACAGTATTTGTCTTTCTCTGTCTGACTTACTTCACTCAGTACAATAATCTCTAGTTTCATCCATGTTGCTGCAAATGGCATTATTTCATTCTTTTCTGAGGATGTATATATACCACATCTTCTTTAACCCTTCATCTGTCAATGGACATTCAGGTTGCTTCAATGTCTTGGCTATTGTAAATAGTGCTGCTATGAACATTAGTGTGCATGTATCTTTTTGACTTATAGTTTTGTCCAAGTATATGCCCAGGAGTGGGATGGCTGGGTCATACAGCAACTCTATTTTTAGTTTTTTGAGGAACCTCCACACTGTTTTCCATAGTGGTTGTACCAATTTACATGCCCACCAACAGTGTTGTAGTTTTACCTATTCACACCCTCTCCAGCATTTGTTATTGTAGAACTTTTAATGATGGCCATTCTGGCTGGTGTGAGGTGGTGCCTCATTGAAGATTGATTTGCATTTCTCTAATAATTAACAATGTTGAGGCTCTTTTCATGTACTTATTGGCCATCTGTATGTCTTCTTTGGAGAAATGTCTATTTAAGTCTTCTGCCCATAACTTATTTTATACCTATAAGTTTATACTTCTTACTCCTTACCTCTGAATTGACCCTCCCCCTTTGCTCTCTCCACTGGTAACGACTAGTTTGTTCTCTGAGTCATGTCATCTGTAAATAGTGACAGTTTTATTCCTTCCTTTTCAATTTGGATTCCTCTAATTAATTTTTCTTCTCTGATAAATCATACCAATATTTTCTTAGGTCAGTCTCCCAAGGCAATAGAAATAAAAGCAAAAATAAACAAATGGGACCTAATCAAATATAAAAGCTTTTGCACAGCAAAGGAAACGTAAATAAGACAAAAATACAACCTATGGACTGGGAAAATATATTTGCAATCAATAAGACAATAGGTTGTCAATTACTAACACCCAGGCTGGAGAAGTGTATGATGTTTCCTAAAAATTCTAAAAACTAGAGCAATGGGGACTTGTCTTGTGGTGCAGTGGTTAAGAATCCAACTGCCAATGCAGAGGACACAGGTTCGAGCCCTGGTCCAGAAAGATAACACATGCTATGGAGCAACTAAGCCCGTGCACCACAATTACTGAGCCTGTGCTCTAGAGCCTGTGAGCCACAACTACTGAAGCCCATCACCTAGAGCCCATGCTCTGCAAGAAGAGAAGCCACTGCAATGAGAAGCCCATGCACTTCAACGAAGAGTAGCCCCAACTTGCAGCAACTACAGAAAGCCCACGTGCAATAACAAAGACCCAACACAGGCAAAAATAATTAATTAATTTAAAAAAATAGAGCTACAAAGCATATGGCACTTCCACTCCTGGGTGTAAATCTCGGGATAACCATAAATCCATAGGACACAGGCACTTCAACTATTAGTGCAGCCATTTTGCAGGAGCCTCGACTTGGAAACAATATAAATATCCTTGCAAGGAAAAAATGGATAAAGAAGATATGGTACTTATGTACAATGGAATTTTACTCAGCCATGAAATCAATGAATTAAGGCCAGTTGCAGCAACTCAGGTGGACTTAGGTACGATCATTCTAAGTGACATAAGTCAGACACAAAACGACACTTAGCATAAGGTATCACTTTTAGGTGGAACCTAAAAATGGCTACACATGAACTAAATTACAAAACAGAGTCACACATTTAGAAAACAAACTTATGGGTGCTAAAGGGGAAAGGTGGGGTAGGGTGAGGCATAAACCAGAGGGTTGAAATTAGCACAGATAGGGTTCCAAAGACCAAATAGGTAATCGACAAGACCTACTCTATAGCTCAAAGAATTGGACTGGGCACACTCTAGTCACCATAAAAGAATATATACGACTGGTAAGAATCTGAAAAAGAATTTATGGATGTCTCTCTGTAAGTGAATCAAGTGGATGTGCAGCAGCAAGAAAGACAGCATTGAAAATCAGCTATATCCCATTATAAAAATAAATTACAAAAAAAATCCACAAGGAGAAACTGTTACAAAATTCCTTCAGGGGCTGTGATGAAACCTGCATTGACCCCATCTAGACCTACAGCTAAACGGGACAAGAGCAGAGGGCTCAATCTCTGTCTTTACGTTTACAGTCTAATGCGAGCTCAAGTCATTTTACCTCTGTTCATACACTGCTGATTATTTTCAACAAATCACAAAGATATCGGTGTTTTATATTTACTCTTTGGTTCTTCAGCTGGATTAGCAGGCAGCACCTTGAGTATATTAATCCTGGCTGAGCTATGCTAACCTGGAGTGCTACTTGGAGATGGCCAAATCTTTAACGTAGTCATAACAGTCCCTGACCTTGCAATAATTTTCTTTATCGTTGTACCCATTATGATTGCAGAGTTCAGAAACTGACTTGGGCCACTAATAACTGGGGTACCTGAGGTAGCATTTCCCAAAATAAATCATGTAAACTTTTGACTACTTCCCCCATTATTCTTACTCCTACGTATATCACCAATAGTAGACGCTGGTTCTGGTACAAGTGGAACTGTATATTCAGCTCTAGCCTGCAATCTGGCCCACGCATGAGCCTCTGTCGACCTAACCATTTCCTCCTTACATTTAGCAGGTGTCTCTTCAATTCTTCGTGCTATTTCTTGTATTACTATAGTCTTTAATCCAAAACCAGCAGTCATATCCCAACACCAAACACCATTATTTGTTTATTCTTCCCTAACTATAGCCATATTACTATAATTACCACTCTCAGTCCGAGCAGCCAGAATTGCCACACTGTTAAGAGATAGAAATCCAAACAGTACATTCTTTGACCGTGAAGGAGGAAACCGAATCCTATACCAACACCAATTTTGATTGTTTGGTCACCCTGAAGTGTGTATTCATGTCCTACCAGGGTTTGATATAATTTCACAGAACATTACATACTATTTAGGACAAAAACTGCCTTTCAGCTATTTGGAATATTATGAATCATGTCCCCTGGCTTTTTATGATTTCTCTTGTGGGTCCATCTTATATTTACCATAAGGATAGCTGTCGATTCAGTAGCATACTTTGCATCAGATACCATAATTACTTCTATCCCTACAGGAGTAAAAGTATCTAGCTGATTAGCAACTCTTTATTTATTTTTTTTTTGGCTGCGTTGGGTCTTCGTTGCTGCACACCGGCTTTGTCTGGTTGCAATGAGTGGGAGCTACTCTTCGTCACCATGCGTGGGCTTCTCATGGTGGTGGCTTCTCTTGCTTCAAAGCACAGGCTCTAGGCATGTGGGCTTCAGTAGTTGTGGCTCACGGGCTCTAGAGGGCAGGCTCAGTAGTTGTGGTTCATGGTCTTTTTGCTCCGCGGCATGTGGAATCGTCCTGGACTGGGTACCAAACCCGTTTCACCTGTATTGGCAGGCCAATTCTTTACCACTGCATCACCAGGAAAGTCCCTGATTAGCAACTCTTCACGGAGGTAATATTATATGAGATCCCACTCTATTATGAGTTTTAGGCTTTATTTTCCTTTTTACAGTAGGTGGTTTGACAGGAATCATCTTAGCCAACACATCCCTGGACATTGTCCTCCAGGATACATACTGTGTAGTAGCACATTTCCATGACCTAGTGTCCATGGGAGCAGTCTTCACTATTATAGGAGGCTTCCTACACTGATTCCCACTATTCCCAGGTTACACAGTTAACTCAACAGTAGCAAAACTCACTTCACAGGTATATTTGTAGTAGTAAATATAACTTCCTGCAGCACTTTCTTGGCCTCTCAGGGAGGTTACTACGTTACCCTGAGGCACACACAACATGAAATATGTTGTCTTTAGGCTCATTCATCTCAGTAGCAGCAGTAATGCTAATAATCTTCATACTGTGAAAAACATTTGTGTCCAAACGAGAAGTCTCAGCAGTGGAAACTGCTACTCCTAACCTTGAATGGTTGCACGGATGCCCTCCACCATATCCTATATCTGAAGATCCTACCTAGGTAAATGTAACATAAGGGAGGACTCAAGTCCTTTTCAAGCAGTTTGTAGCCAACAGCATAACAATTATGTCTTTCTCAATAAAAGAGATAAAAAATGTAAACTTTTCAAAGTTAAATTATAGGCTAAAATAGTGTATATTACGAAGGCATATCAATTTCATCTAGACTCTCAAGCTACAACATCACCGATTATGGAAGAATTTTTACATTTTCATCACACACATTAATAGTGATTTTTAAAAGAAGTTCTCTAGTCCTCTATATTATTTCACTAATATTGTCAACTAAACAAACTCATATATGTACAATAGATGCACAGGTAGAGAAAATTTGAACATTTTACCAACCATTTTTGTAAGCTTAGCTGCTCTATCATCATTATGAATCCTTTACATGATACATGAAATCAATAACTCTTCCCAAACCATAAAACTATGGGTCAGTCATGATACTGATGCTACAAATAAACAGATTATGAAGATTTAAATGTTGACTGCTCTGTAATCCCCACATCAGAGCTAAAACCAGGAGAATAATGATTAATAGAAGTCAACAACCTAGCAGTATAGAGATAGTCATTGAATATTAGTTTCAACAGAAATTGTTGTACACTCCTAAGCTGTTCCTTCTCAGGCCTAAAAAGACCTGCTCTCCCAGGACGCCTAAATTAAAGAATCTTAATACCGACAGGGCCAGGCCTATGTTGTGGACAATGATCAGTAGAGGCCATTTTCCTGAGTTCAAAGACAGGACAGAGGGATATGGCTGAGATATGGGGTAAATCTGGAGCCTATGGGGATGCACTCTCCAAGCTCCAGGATTGGAATGGGGCTTCTGGGGTCCCAAGCCACCCACCACACCCTCCCGAGCAGGATCTTGGCAACATTCCCTGTCAGTGATGAGGCAGCCTTAGCACTTGTCACGCCCCAATATTGTGTCCTATGTGGGCCCCATGCTCTTGGGACCACACCCACAGTCTGCAGGTCTATGCTGCAGGGTCCTTCGTGCCTCAGGAGTAGAGACCCCTCAGCAAGCAGTTTTCTCCCCAACCAGCAGGAGGAGGGGAGGAGAGCAGGGGCACCAGGGGAATCTCACTCAGACAAAAACACCCCAGGGGTGCCAGCGGGGTCAGTGATGATGCTGATGTGGCACAGACCAAGAGATGGAGCCAGAGGACACAAAAGGCAGCTGATCAGGTCCTGGCTCATCTGCACGCCAGACACCTTTGTCTCTCATACACCCCTTCCTCATGCATCCTCTTCTTAAATGCAGATTCTTCAGAGGCAAACAGGCAGAGCTTCAGACTGAAAGTCACCTCTTCCAAAGTGACCCGTCAGCAAACGCTGCAGGATTCCACTCCAGTGGGCACCCTGGGGTCGACAACTCAGGGACTGAAGTGGATATTGGTGCCAGGGGCAGTGGGAGGGAATGGGGAGTGAGACGTTCATGGTTGTGGAATTTTGGTTTTGCAAGATGAAAAGTTCTAGGGATGGTGGTGATGGCTCCACAAGAAGGTGAATATATCTGATGCCTCAGAAACGTGCACTTAAAATGGTGATGATGGTAAAGGGTATGTGATGTGTGTTTTATTTCACTTAAAATAAATTCTTAAAATAACGTCTTGTTAATTGAGATTCCATTTCAACTGCCCTTCATCACAAATGTCAGAGGCCCAGACACAGAACCCTACCTCAGGGCCCATCATGGTACCCTCACATGGCACATGGGAGACCATTCTTAGGGGGGGCTAGTCTGTGCTCACCTGACCTCTGTCCAGGGGGACCCAGGCAGTGGTGACCCCATAGATTAGACATACGATATGATATGATGTTAATATGATACCACCAAGCGTTGTCACTCACCAGAACACAGAGCAACAACCCACTCAAACATGCCTGACCTCACGTGAATGTGAGAAGATTAAGAGAAGAAAAGGTAGCACAGGTTAATCAGGGCAACACCCTTAATGCAGAGGTTGGAAATCTCAAAGGGGAAAAGACACACTGCAGGCAAAGAGCACATATGGGGTCTCCCCGTACATGTGATCCTGACCCATGCAGATGTGGTGAGACCCACACAGTCCCCACACACTTTACCTGGGGTCACACGTCCACACTCACCACGGTGACCCCACCTCCCCAGAGCCTGCACCTAAAGTCACATGTTCTCTCTCAACAGGTGACCCCTCCTACCCAGACCCATCCACCTGAGTCACATGTCCACAGTCCCAGGGTGAACCGCCCTCCCCAGACTCCCCCAACTGGGGTCACATGTGCACAGTCTCCAGGATGACCTCACCTCCCCAGACCCTGCACCTGGGGTGACATGTCCCCTTGGTCAGGACACCATGGCTCTGCTGGTGGCTCCCCTAATGTGGAAACAAGCTGTGTTCCTGGGGCCTCCTGGGATGGGAAAATTGGCAGGTGGGTCTCTGCTCCCCACACTTGTACCAGAGAAGTCCTCCTCGTTTCAGTTTGATTCTGTTGATTTTGCCTGTTTTTAAAGCTTTCATGCTAGAGTTGAACACTCTACTTGGTTCTGGCAGGCTCAGTCCTTTCTTGTCTCACACGCTTGTTGAGATAACTCACAGGACAGCAGGGCTGAAAGCCGAGGGGCAGCTCTGGAGGCTTCTGAGTAGGGACCATAGACTGGAAGGAGAGCTCAGCAGCAGCCTCAGCTGTTACCCATCGGGTTTTGCCCGATCTGCGTGCCCTGCAATCAATTCACCAGCTAAACCTGCCTCCCTACGCACTATGCACGTGCTGGTGAATTGGAATTATTGCCAGGTAGCCCTCCTGCGGATTCTCCACGAGCCCCAGGGAAGGTGAACTTTGCAGGGATTAAGACTAAGGCCCCGACTATAGCACTGACCTTTGGAAGGACCAGGTAATCACACTCAGAAGAGAGGCTGTTACTTAGACAAGCCCACCTCAGCTCCAGACCCCAGACAGCTAAGCACTGACCTTCAGATGCAGGCACGGAGGTTCCCAGTCCTGAGGCCAGGCCGTGTTTCTAACCAGGTTCCCATAGTCCAAGCGTACACAGAACATGGTCAGGTCTAAATCTTCTTATTGTAGAAAACACATGGTCAGTTCTAAACATAATCAGTAGACAGGACATGCAGAGGTCTAAATCTACCATGTAGACAGCACTTGATCATGTTTAAACTAGCTTAGGGCTGATCTCATAGGAGGTACAGGTCACACACATGGGTCTCTCATCTTTGGACACCCACATCAGGAAAGTGAACAAAATCTTTGTCATTAAACATTTCAACAGGCAAAACAGAAATGTTACCAATATCTCTGGCCACCTGACGGTCAGGATCCACAGGTGAGCCACGAACTTCTGAGAGTGCAGCCCAGTCTGTTGCCAGGACAGACAAGAAGTGGCCTGATTCCAGCCTCCAGGCTTCCAGAAGGAAGCGGCCGCACTGGAAGCCCAGGCAGGACAGTCCTGCATGGTCCGGGCAGGGAAATCTGGTCTGTCCATTCTGCTGGCCGATTCCGGGCAGGGCACTCAGGGCCACTGAGAGCCCTGCACTCAGGTCCTGCATCCCTGTAGAGTGTGTGTGTGTGTGTGCATGTGTGTGTGCTTGTATGTAGAGGGGGCTGTGGCTGACGTCTCCCATGGCTCCAGTCCCGGGCACTGCGCTGCCTTCGAGGGGAGGCACGGGGAGAGGTAGGGGCACAGAAGCCGTTGGAGAGGAGAACCCACCTTGGAACACCTTGCACACTTGCTCGCCCCACCTGGCGACCCACCTTCCCATCGTGGGCCCCATGTCACCCCCCAGCCCCCATCCCCGAGGGCAGGGCGCCTGCTCTTTCAACAGCACAGGGTCTCACATGAAAGAGACCCAGTGGGGACTGTCACGCCCCCACTCCTGAAGCTGACTTTGGGAGAATGAACCCCCTTGACTGGGCGATGGGACCCTGTGAGGAAAGAGGTGGTGGCCCCATCCAACTCGAGGCCTGGCTGAGAGATGGGAACACAGGAGCCAAGTGCAGAGCCTGGAGGCCAGGCCAACAGGAGGGGCAACCCAGCCTTGGCCGGGCTCTCCAACTGTGACACTGTAGCTTTAGGGGACCTGGGGCAGGTGACTGAATGTAATGGGGGTCTAAAATGGACCCTGAATGGGGCTTAAAGAAGGTGTGAAGGATGTTACTGAGACCGTGACAGTCATTGGAAGACAGACTGTGTCAGGACATCCTGCTCTATCCATTTAAATCCCTGAGATCTGTGACTTTTACGTGGCTACACAGGATTGTTAAAGCAGCTGCATGTGGATATATCTGCAAGTGGTTCCAGAAAACACACAGTTGTGCGCAGAGGCGGGCACAGCACACACACAAACATATGCAGGTGCACAGCACAAATTCAAATATATTCACACACTAGCATATGAACACACATGCACGCATATGTCCATGCACACACTAATGTGAGCAAGTGCACAGTAACGTGTGCAAGTGCACATACCTATGCACATGCACATCATATGTATGTAAACAGGCACATACACATGCAGGTACATAGCACACACACAGGGAATAAAGTGAATCCATAAAGTGAATCCGTAAAGCATTAAGTCCTGAACACAAGTGAAGCTGACATGTATTTTTCCCTTTTCTTAGCTTTGATGTTTTTCACAATAAAAAGTTTAAGAAAAAAGTTAATGGCAAATGACTTTGGATTCATAGGACATTCTAATGTTATTATGACAGGTGAAATGAATGTAGATATTACATATGTCCACTAATGGATGAATGGAGAAGCAAAACATGGTCCATCAACACAAGGGAATGTTATTCAGCCTAAAAGGGGAGGCAATTCTGACACAGGCTGCAGCAGGAATGAACCTTGTGGGCAATATGCTCTGTGATGTAAGCTAGACACACAAAAAAACAAACAGTGCTTGATCCACTCATACAAGGCCCCTAGAGCAGTCGGAAACATAGAGACAGAATGTAGGATGTTGAGTGCCAGGGGCTGAGGGAAGGACAATGCGGACTGAGTGTTTAATGGGGACTGTTTCAATTTTGCAAGATGAAAAACTTCTGGAGGACAATGGCAGTCAGGTTTGCACAACAGTGCGAATTACTTCTTGACCCTGAAATGTGCACTTAAAAACAGTTAAGATAGTAAAGTTTATGTTTTGTGTATTTGACCACAATTTTTAAAACCTTTAAAAAAACAACAGGAAGTAGTCCATGAATACCACAAGATGCACAACTTCACTAACAACCGAGGGATTAAAACCATAAGAAAATTATTGTGCACACACCTATCAGAATGGCAGACATGAAGACACAGTATCAAGTATCAGCAGGATGTGGAGCAATGGAAAGCCTGGTGTGCAGTGGGGCGTGCAACCACTTCTGAAACAATCGGGCTTCAGAGAGCAAAGTCCGTGCACACAGACCCACAGTTTTCCTCCCAGCTGAACACAACCCCCCAGCCCTGAACCAGGACACACGGACATGGACTCTGCAGCCATAGGAGCCAAACTTGAAAAAAGAACCTGAAGGCCATCACAAGTGGATGCAGAAATGAACCATGCACGCTCCTATGAAGGAATATTCCACAGCAATGGAGTACATTTTGTTTAAAGGTAGTAAAACTACAGAAATTATTTTTTTAAAAAAACTATATTCACAAGATGAAAGAATCTATAATTCTGGCACCTAGGGATTGTCGAATGCTCCTAAAAATAGATTGTTGTGGAAACGTTTATTATAAGGAAATTGACATATTCTCTAGGAAGGATGGGGTGAATGGGACTGCTACATTTTCTACATTGGAGACATATACAGGTTTTGATTCTACTTCTGTTAAATCAAGAGGGGCTTCATTGGATTTCTGCACTGTGGAGATAATCAAATTCTGCGTAGGGGTCAGGAGACAATTAGTCATAGGTGTTTTCGTGTAATAATTACTGTTGAAAGTGTAAATGATCCATTTATCAGTAGGACTGAGAATAGAATAACTGCTACATTACTTCATATGAGATTGTGTGTGCTACTGTCCCTAGAGCTCCAGTGAGTGAGTATTTTGAATCTGAAGCTCATCCAGATCTGAGGACGGAATAAATGGCTAGGTGTGATATGGCTAATATAAATAATAGGCCTACATTTATATTAATTAGTGGATAAGATATGGGAAGAGGAATTCATGTTGTGAGAGCCAGGGTTAAGGCTAGCATTGGGGCAATAATATATAAATTGATGCTGTTGATGGACATAGTGGTTCTTTAATAAGTAATTTGAATGACTCAGAAATGGGTTGTAATCATCCATGGGGGCTGATGATTTTTGGCCCTTTCTGGATTTGTATAGAGCCTAGGATTTTCCATTTAGTTAATATGAGGAATGCTATGGTGAATTAAATTGGGTCATTTGTGAAAGAATGTTGATTATAAACATATTATTAGGAAGAGGACTTGAACCAGTGCAGATTAAGGTTTCAGTTTTACATAATTACTGGGCTCTGCCACCGTAACAAACCCTGTTCTACATTAGGGTATGTATAAATTAATTGAATGTAGATTATATCATCATTTAGCTTGAAGACATTTTGTAAAGTAAGCCGTATTGCCCTTGTCATTTCATACTGGAAGAAATCTGCAATAGACAGAAAGCAACCAGGATGACTCCAGTCTGAACTCAGACCACGTGAGACTTTAATCGTTGAACAGACAGTTAATAACAGTTATACCATTGAAATCTCATGATCCAGCATCAAGGTCATAAACCATATTGCTGATATGAACTCTAGAATACAATTACACTGTTATCCCTAGTAAAACTTGTTCCATTGATCAGGGTTTTAGAAGAACAGGTGATAAAGCATTTTGACTAGCTGGTCTAAATTTTGATCACTCAGAGGTGGTTTTATTCTGCAAAAAATAAATGGCGCATGGGCTCAAGGTGCATGGGCTTCAGTAGTTGTGGTGTACAGGTTCAGTAGTTGTGGCCTACTGGCTTAGTTGCTCCGTGGCAAGTGGGATCTTCCCATACTCGGTATCGAACCTGTGTCCCCTCCAGTGGCAGGCGAATTCTAAACCACTGCATTACCAGGGAAGTCCCAGAATTGCAGTCTCCCTTCTAATATACTTTAAGCCCAAAGAATCCATGGAAAATTGTTACAGAAAATAAGGCAATAAAACATTGTAAGGACTATAACAAAAGCATATAGTAAACAGTTCATATAGACACAGCCCAAGCAGTTACAAAGTATACTAAAAGTGAGGCATCAATTTTATTTTGTATTTTTATTTTTTTAAACATCTTTATTGGAGTATAATTGCTTTACAAAGATGTGTTATTTTCTGCTTTATAACAAAGTGAATCAGTTATACATATGCATATATTCCCATATTTCTTCCGTCTTGCATCTCCTTTCCTCCCACCCTCCCTATCCAACCCCTCTAGATGGTTTCTGTCCAAATGGTTTTAATGGGCTCACAAAAAGCTGTTCCTGTTGGCTAACTAGTGCTAGATGGAAGTTGCTTGTGGTGAAGAGGGGGTGGTGTCTTTAGGGAGCCCCAGCTGCAGAGAAGAAGCTCCCAGCACAGGCCTGGCCTCTGCTAAATCAGGCCCTAGAGGGTGAATTCCCAGACACAATCCTGATTTCCTGGCTGCTCCCAGGGGCGACTCAGCCAGCCTGGCACTGCTTCACTTCTAAGGGGAGAGGGCACTCGAAGACCTGCATGAGGCTGAGCTTTAATTTATGACCACTTCATGTTATGTGTGACTCTCACATGCAAGAAACCACAACAGAGGCTGATTCTACCTGGACACTAGAGTAAACCCCTTTTCTTATGACACCTTAATTACGCTAAAGTGGTTGAAGTAATGCAGGGAGCCAGTGAAGATGGAGTTGAAGGTGGTCCCCAGAAGTAGGAGGATTAAAGACTTGAGGCTCTGGTAGAATTAAACAGCATATAACTTCACACCACAGCCAGTCTGAGCAAGAGAGAGGCCTTTCCTCTTTCTGCTAACACCAACTGCTGAGATTTCTATTCCCTGTCACACAGGGGATATAAGCTCTTGGGGATGTGCCCTGGCACTTTCCACTCTAATTTGCAGCCTACAAACACGATGTCAAGGAAAGCTCTGCTGCCAAAAAACGCAGAGTTGGAAATGTGGAAATGCTGCCGCCTTGTGGCCATTTCCCGCAAGAGCGGCTTTAAGCTCACAGCTAATGGTCTCTTAACATTCCAAGGACTCAGGGCTGTAAAGGACAGCTGCCCTAAACAATTGAGCTGAGGTAGGGAATGGACAAGAAAATTCAAAACTGGCCAAATTTTCAAGAAGATACTATGAAGAGGTAAGTTTGACAGACTCTTTTTTTAAAGAACACAGGAAAATGGGTAAAAGCTCAACCTCAGGAATTATTAGACTCAGGCAAATCTAATCTGCAAAAAGGTTTCAACTCACACAGGTCGACTGACCATCAACAATAAACCTACAAATAAAAAATGCTGAAGTGAATTTTTGAGAACTGTGTACCCTCTAGCTGCTGGTGAGATGTAAAGTGGTAACAGCCAATAATGAGAGCAGAAAGGAGCTGCGTTTAAAAGTAAAAATTGAGGTACCGTTTGATTCAGCAGGCCCACCGCTGTGCCTCTCACCTGAGAAGACCAGAATCCAGAAGACAGACGCTGCCAAAGCTGCACTGCAGCCTTATTCACAATAGCCAAGACATGGAAGCAACCTAAATGCCCATCAACAGATGAATGGGTAAAGAAGAAGTGGTCCACGTACACAATGGAATATTAGCCATGGGAAACAATGGAACACTGCTCTTTGACGTACCACAGATGAGCCTAGAGGTAATCACAGAATATGAGGTAAGTCAAAAAGCAAAAGACGTATATGCTATGATATCACTTACAGATGTTACCTAACAACTGACAAAAATAGACATATTTCGACAGAGAAAGACACGCACAGACTTCAAAAATAAACAATGCATATCTAAAAGGAAAGGTGGTGGCAATGGATAAATTAAGATTATTTTTACCATACCCATACAAATGCAGATTAAGCACATATATCAGAAAGCCCGAGCACATAGCAAGGGAGGTGTGCAGAACACTCTGGAATGTTTTACACGGGAAAAGGATCTGTACATGAATAGATATATATGATGTACGAATAAACCAGTTTGTGTACACGTAGGACAAACTGAACTCTAATCATTACCCTGGTTAAAACAATTAATGAACAAGATGTAATGAGACATAAACTTCAGGGGCTTTTTCCTGGCACATTCCATTCTAATTGACAACCTAGTAACAGGACTTCCAGAAAGGATCTGCTGCCCTATTAACCAGATTTGGGAATGGAGAAATGCTGCCGCCTTGTGGCCTTTTCCCACAATACCTGTTTAAACCCAGTGCTTATGGTTACTAAATATTCAAAATCACTGCAGGCATGTAAATGACACCTGCTCTTAAAAAAAATCATGGGGTCGAAAAACGACCACAAAATTCAAAAGAGGGCAACCTTCCAAGAAGACAGTTTCAAGAGGTATATTGTACTTACCCTATTATTTCTTTAAATAAAAGAGAAACTTGTGGGGAAATGATGAATATTAGGAATTATTAAAGGCATGCAAATCCAAATTACAAAAACCTATCAGCTCACACCAGTCAGAATGGCCATGAGCAAACATTGTGCAAACAATAAATGCTGAAGGGGTTGTGGGAAAACTTGCACCCTCGGTGTTAATTGGGACGTGGTAAGAGCCGCTAATGCACACACAACGCAGATGCTTTGAAAAGGTAAATATTGACCTACCAGTCAATGTATCATAGCCCCTGTTGGGCCAATCACCTGAGAAAATGAGAATCAAAAGTCACAGGCTGGCAACACTGCACTCCAGCAATACTTACCATAGGCAACACTTAGAAGCAACCAAAATGTCTATCAACAGAGGAATACACAGAGAAGAAGTGGTCCATGTACAGAATGGAATATTGCTCCACTAAAAGCTATGAATTAAATTTAAAAAACAAACATTAGTAAGGAGACGTAAGCTTTTGGGGGTATATGAGGGCACATTGCACTCTAATTTATAACTGAGGAGCACCACTGGCAGGAAGATCTGTTTCCCTAGGTGCCAGAGTGGGGAACGTAGAAATGCTGCCGTCCTCCGGCCGATACCTGCAACAGCAGCTTTGAAATCTGTGCTAATGGGCACTTCATGTGCACAAGTACTGCAGGGCTGCAAATGATACCTGCCCTTAAAAATGTCTTGATGCAGGTAAAGGCCAAAACATTGCAAAATGTAGCACATACTTCAAGAAAACAATTTGAAGAAGTCAGCTGTAATAACAGTTTGAAAACTAAGAGGACATGACTGAAAGCTCAATTTCAAGGGAGTATGAGAAACATGCAAACACAACCACAAAGAAGTATCAGCTCACAACACTCACAATAACCATCAGCAAACAAAACAACATGTGGTCAATGCTAAAGAGGTTTTGGGGAAATGCATACCCTCAATTGGAAGTGGGATGTAACATTCTAATAGCCACTGATCGGAACAGAATGGAAGTGCCTTTAACAGGTAAACCTTGAGCTACTAGATGATCCAGCAGGCTCCCATCCTGGGCTATATCCTCAGAAGACAGAATTGGAAAGACACAGGAAGGCAAATCTGCACTGTGGAAGTATTACAATAGCCAACACATGGAAGCAACTGAAACGTCCATCAAGAGATGAGTGGACACAGAAGAACTGGTATGTGTACAGATGCAATGTTAGCCAAGGCAAAAAGTGAAACAATGCCATTTGCAGGACCATAGAGGAGTCTAGAGGTAATCATTGCAACTGGTAGTAAGTGAGAAAGTGAAAGACACATATCCTATCTTATCACTTATGGGTGTTACCTAAAACTTGATACCAAAGAAGATATTTCCAGAGAGAAAGGCAATCACAGATTCATTAAACCAACTTATGGTTCACCATATGGAAAGCTGTGAGGATTGGATACATTACGATATTGGGGTTAACAGAGATATAAAAACACATGTGAAATATATAAATCACCAAACACCTACGGCATACCAAGGGAAGACTACACAACGTTGTGTCCTAACCTACATGGGAAAAGGATCTGAAGAAGAATAGATATATGTATATGTGTAAAAGAACCACATCTTGCACACCTACAGCAAACAAAACATTGTAATCTAATTTGCTGTGATAAAGAATAAAAATTAAATTTAAAAAACGAAGTAATGAGACATAATCTTAAGGGACTTTTCCTGACACATTCCGTTCTAATTTACAACCTACAACACAATTTCCATCAAGACTCTGTTGCCCGAGTACGCAGATTTGTTAAGGAGAAGTGCTGCCGCCTTCTGGTCATTTCATATGACAGTGGTAATGGTGACTTAATATACAAAATAATGGCAGGCTTCTAAATGACACCTGTCATCAAAAAAAAAAAAATCCTGTGGTCATAAATCGATCAGAAAATTCAAAAGACGTCAACATTTCAAGAAGACCATTTCAAAAGGCATATCTTAAGCACATTTTGTCTTTTCCTTTCTTTTCTTTAAAATAAAAGGGAATAGAAAAATGTGCAGCATCAGCAATTAACAAAGCCGTGCAGATCCAATTACAGAAACGTTCACCTCACAGCCATCAGAATGTTCTTCAGCAAAAAGTCTACAAAGAAAAAATGAAGGGGTTTCAGAGAACTGTGTACCCTCTAGCTGCTGGGGGGATATAAACTGGTAACAGCCAGTAGTGAGAACATAATGGAGGTGCATTTAAGGGTAAAAATTGAGCTACCATGTGATCTGCTACATCCTTGATGAGACTATCAGCTGAGCAGAACAAAATGGAGAAGACACAGGCTGGCAATCCTGCAATGCAGGGACTTTTTTTGTGGCGGTAAGTGGGCCTCTCACTGTTGTGGCCTCACCCGTTGCAGAGCACTGGCTCTGGACAGGAAGGCTCAGCGGCCATGGCTCACGGGTCTAGCCACTCGGCGGCATGTGGGATCTTCCCGGACCGGGGCACGAACCCGTGTCCACTGCATAGGCAGGCGGACTCTTAACCACTGCACCACCAGGGAAGCCCTGCAGGAACATTTAACATAGCCAAGACTTGGAAGAAACCAAAATGTCCATCAACAGAAAAATGCACAAAGAGGAAGTGGTCCATGTAAACAATGGAATACTAGCCATGGAAAACAGGGAAACAGTGCTGTTTGTACCACCATATAAGGACCTAGAGATAATCACCCAACTTGAAGTAAGAAAGAAAGACAGATATCCAATGCCATCACTTATAGGTGTTACCTAAAAATTGATACTCATGAACTTATTTCCAAGAGAAGGAAAAGCATGGATTAAGAGAAAAACTTTACATTTAACCAAATGGAAAAGTGTAAGGAATGTATGAATTACGATATGGGGGTTAACAGACATGTACTAATACATATGAAATATAAAATCACGAAATACCTATGGAATACCAAGACAGGTCTACTCAACGCTCTGTAATAACCTACACGGTAAGGGATCCAAAGATAAATAGACAGATACATTGATATAATGAACGAGATTCTGTACACCTAGGAGAAACAAAAGTTTCATCAAAGTTGCTCTGATAATTAATAAAAATTAAATTGAATAAACAAACAAGAATTAAGGAGATAAAAGCTCTTGTGGATGTGCCCTGGCACTTTCCACTCTAATTTGCAGCCTACTAACACGATTTCCAGGAAGGCTCTGCTGCCCAAAAACGCAGAGTTGGAAATGTGGAAATGCTGCCTCCTTGTGGCCATTTCCCGCAAGAGTGGCTTTAAGCCCACAGCTAATGGTCTCTTAACATTCCCAAGGACTCAGGGCTGTAAAGGACAGCTGACCTAAACAATTGAGCTGAGGTAGGGAATGGACAAGAAAATTCAAAACTGGCCAAATTTTCAAGAAGATACTATGAAGAGGTATGTTTGACAGACTCTCTTTAAAAAAAAAAAACAGGAAAATGGGTAAAAGCTCAACCTCAGGAATTATTAGACTCAGGCAAATCTAATCTGCAAAAAGGTTTCAACTCACACAGGTCAACTGACCATCAACAAAAAGCCTATAAATAATAAATGCTGAAGTGTTTTTTGAGAACTGTGTACCCTCTAGCTGCTGGTGAGATGTAAAGTGGTAACAGCCAATAATGAGAGCAGAAAGGAGCTGCGTTTAAAAGTAAAAATTGAGGTACCGTTGGATGCAGCAGGCCCACCGCTGTGCCTCTCACCTGAGAAGACCAGAATCCAGAAGACAGACGCTGCCAAAGCTGCACTGCAGCCTTATTCACAATAGCCAAGACATGGAAGCAACCTAAATGCCCATCAACAGATGAATGGGTAAAGAAGAAGTGGTCCACGTACACAATGGAATATTAGCCATGGGAAACAATGGAACACTGCTCTTTGACGTACCACAGATGAGCCTAGAGGTAATCACAGAACATGAGGTAATTTGGAAAGCAAAAGACGTTTATCCTATGATATCAGTTACAGGTGTTACCTAACAACTGACCAAAAATGGACATATTTCCACAGAGAAAGACACACGGAGACTTCAAAAACAAACTATGCATATCTAAAAGGAAAGGTGGTGGCAATGGATAAATTATGATTAGGTTTACCATACCTATAGAAATGCAGATTGAGCACATATATCAGAAAGCCCGAACACATAGCAAGGGAGGTGTGCAGAATACTCTGGAATCCTTTACACGGGAAAAGGATCTGTACATGAATAGATATATATGATGTACGAATGAACCAGTTTGTGTACACCTAGGACAAACTGTATTCTAATCATTACCCTGGTTAAAACAATTAAAACAACAAACAAGATGTAATGAGACATAAACTTCAGGGGCTTTTTCCAGGCACATTCCATTCTAATTGACCACCTAGTAACAGGACTTCCAGAAAGGCTCTGCTGCCCTAGTAACCAGATTTGGGAATGGAGAAATGCTGCCGCCTTTTGGCCATTTCCAACAACACCCGCTTTAAACCCAGTGCTAATGGTCACTAAATATTCACAATCACTGCAGGCATGTAAATGACAACTGCTCTCAAAGAAAAATCCTGGCGTCGAAAAACGACCACAAAATTCAAAAGAGGGCAACCTTCAAAGAAGACAATTTCAAGAGGTATACTGTACTCACACTTTTTTCTCTAAATAAAAGAGAAAGGTGTGGGAAAATGCTGAATATTAGCAATTACTAAAGACATGCAAACCCAAATTCCAAAAACCTATCAGCTCACACCAGTCAGAATGGTCATGAGCAAACAGTCTGCAAGCAATAAATGCTGAAGAGGTTGTGGGAAAACACGCACCCTCGGTGTTAATTGGGACGTGGTAAGAGCCGCTAATGAACACACAATGCAGGTGCTTTGAAAAGGTAAACTTTCAGCTACCTATCAATGAATCATAGACCCTGTTGGGCCTATCACCTGAGAAAATGAGAATCAAAAGTCACAGGCTGGCAACACTGCACTCCAGCAATATGTACCATAGGCAACACTTAGAAGCAACCAAAATGTCTATCAACAGAGGAATGCACAGAGAAGAAGTGGTCCATGTACAGAATGGAATATTGCTCCACTAAAACCTATGAATTAAATTGAAAAAACAAACATAAGTAAGGAGACGTAAGCTTTTGGGGGTATATCAGGGCACATTGCACTCTAATTTATAACTGAGGAGCACCACTGGCAGGAAGATCTGTTTCCCTAGGTGCCAGAGTGGGGAACGTAGAAATGCTGCCATCCTCTGGCCGATACCTGCAACAGCAGCTTTGAAATCTGTGCTAATGGGCACTTCATGTGCACAAGTACTGCAGGGCTGCAAAAGATACCTGCCCTTAAAAATGTCTTGATGCAGGTAAAGGCCAAAACATTGCAAAATGTGGCACATACTTCAAGAAAACAATTTGAAGAAGTCAGCTGTAATAACAGTTTGAAAACTAAGAGGACATGCCTGAAAGCTCAATTTCAAGGGAGTATGAGACACATGCAAACCCAACCACAAAGAAGTATCAGCTCACAACACTCAGAATAACCATCAGCAAACAAAACAACATGTGGTCAATGCTAAAGAGGTTTTGGAGAAATGCATACCCTCAATTGGAAGTGGGACGTAACATTCTAAGAGCCACTAATCGGAAGAGAATGGAAGTGCCTTTAACAGGTAAACCTTGAGCTACTAGATGATCCAGCAGGCCCCCATCCTGGGCTATATCCTCAGAAGACAGAATTGGAAAGACACAGGAAGGCAAATCTGCACTGTGGAAGTATTACAATAGCCAACACATGGAAGCAACCAAAACGTCCATCAAGAGATGAGTGGACACAGAAGAACTGGTATGTGTACAGATGGAATATTAGCCAAGGCAAAAAGTGAAACAATGCCATTTGCAGGACCATAGAGGAGTCTAGAGGTAATCATTGCAACTGGTAGTAAGTGAGAAAGCGAAAGACACATATCCTATCATAAAACTTATGGGTGTTACCTAAAACTTGATACCAATGAAGATATTTCCAGAGAGAAAGGCAATCACAGATTCATTAAACCAACTTATGGTTCACCATATGGAAAGCTGTGAGGATTGGATACATTACGATATTGGGGTTAACAGAGATATAAAAACACATGTGAAATATATAAATCACCAAACACCTACGGCATACCAAGGGAAGACTACACAACGTTGTGTCCTAACCTACATGGGAAAAGGATCTGAAGAAGAATAGATATATGTATATGTGTAAAAGAACCACATCTTGCACACCTACAGCAAACAAAACATTGTAATCTAATTTGCTGTGATAAAGAATAAAAATTAAATTTAAAAAAGGAACAAGAAGTAATGAGATATAATCTTAAGGGACTTTTCCTGGCACATTCCGTTCTAATTTACAACCTACAACACAATTTCCATCATGACTCTGTTGCCCTAGTAAGCAGATTTGGTAAGGAGAAGTGCTGCCGCCTTCTGGTCGTTTCACACAACAGTGGTAATGGTGACTTAATATTCAAAATAATGGCAGGCCCCTAAATGACACCTGTCATCAAAAAAAAAAAAATCCTGTGGTCATAAATCGATCAGAAAATTCAAAAGACGTCAACATTTCAAGAAGACCATTTCAAAAGGCATATCTTAAGCACATTTTGTCTTTTCCTTTCTTTTCTTTAAAATAAAAGGGAATAGAAAAATGTGCAGCATCAGCAATTAACAAAGCCGTGCAGATCCAATTACAGAAACGTTCACCTCACAGCCATCAGAATGTTCTTCAGCAAAAAGTCTACAAAGAAAAAATGAAGGGGTTTCAGAGAACTGTGTACCCTCTAGCTGCTGGGGGGATATAAACTGGTAACAGCCAGTAGTGAGAACATAATGGAGGTGCATTTAAGGGTAAAAATTGAGCTACCATGTGATCTGCTACATCCTTGATGAGACTATCAGCTGAGCAGAACAAAATGGAGAAGACACAGGCTGGCAATCCTGCAATGCAGGGACTTCTTTTGTGGCGGAAAGTGGGCCTCTCACTGTTGTGGCCTCACCCGTTGCGGAGCACTGGCTCTGGACAGGAAGGCTCAGCGGCCATGGCTCACGGGTCTAGCCACTCGGCGGCATGTGGGATCTTCCCGGACCGGGGCACGAACCCGTGTCCACTGCATAGGCAGGCGGACTCTTAACCACTGCACCACCAGGGAAGCCCTGCAGGAACATTTAACATAGCCAAGACCTGGAAGAAACCAAAATGTCCATCAACAGAAAAATGCACAAAGAGGAAGTGGTCCATGTAAACAATGGAATACTAGCCATGGAAAACAGGGAAACAGTGCTGTTTGTACCACCATATAAGGACCTAGAGATAATCACCCAACTTGAAGTAAGAAAGAAAGTGAAAGACAGATATCCAATGCCATCACTTATAGGTGTTACCTAAAAATTGATACTTATGAACTTATTTCCAAGAGAAGGAAAAGCATGGATTAAGAGAAAAACTTTACATTTAAACAAATGGAAAAGTGTAAGGAATGTATGAATTACGATATGGGGGTTAACAGACATGTACTAATACATATGAAATATATAATCACAAAATACCTATGGAATACCAAGACAGGTCTACTCAACGCTCTGTAATAACCTACACGGTAAAGGATCCAAAGATAAATAGACAGATACATTGATATAATGAACCAGATTCTGTACACCTAGGAGAAACAAAATAGTTTCATCAAATTTGCTCTGATAATTAATAAAAAATAAATTGAAAAAAAACAAGAATTAAGGAGATAAAAGCTCTTGTGGATGTGCCCTGGCACTTTCCACTCTAATTTGCAGCCTACTAACACGATTTCCAGGAAGGCTCTGCTGCCCAAAAACGCAGAGTTGGAAATGTGGAAATGCTGCCTCCTTGTGGCTATTTCCCGCAAGAGCGGCTTTAAGCCCCCAGCTAATGGTCTCTTAACATTCCCAAGGACTCAGGGCTGTAAAGGACAGCTGCCCTAATCAATTGAGCTGAGGTAGGGAATGGACAAGAAAATTCAAACCTGGCCAAATTTTCAAGAAGATACTATGAAGAGGTAAGTTTGACTGACTCTCTTGTTAAAAAACAAACAGGAAAATGGGTAAAAGCTCAACCTCAGGAATTATTAGACTCAGGCAAATCTAATCTGCAAAAAGGTTTCAACTCACACAGGTCGACTGACCATCAACAAAAAGCCTATAAATAATAAATGCTGAAGTGTTTTTTGAGAACTGTGTACCCTCTAGCTGCTGGTGAGATGTAAAGTGGTAACAGCCAATAATGAGAGCAGAAAGGAGCTGCGTTTAAAAGTAAAAATTGAGGTACCGTTTGATGCAGCAGGCCCACCGCTGTGCCTCTCACCTGAGAAGACCAGAATCCAGAAGACAGACGCTGCCAAAGCTGCACTGCAGCCTTATTCACAATAGCCAAGACATGGAAGCAACCTAAATGCCCATCAACAGATGAATGGGTAAAGAAGAAGTGGTCCACGTACACAATGGAATATTAGCCATGGGAAACAATGGAACACTGCTCTTTGACGTACCACAGATGAGCCTAGAGGTAATCACAGAACATGAGGTAAGTTGGAAAGCAAAAGACGTTTATCCTATGATATCACTTACAGGTGTTACCTAACAACTGAACAAAAATGGACATATTTCCACAGAGAAAGACACACGGAGACTTCAAAAACAAACTATGCGTATCTAAAAGGAAAGGTGGTGGCAATGGATAAATTACGATTAGGTTTACCATACCTATAGAAATGCAGATTGAGCACATATATCAGAAAGCCTGAGCACATAGCAACGGAGGTGTGCAGAACACTCTGGAATCCTTTACACGGGAAAAGGATCTGTACATGAATAGACATATATGATGTACGAATGAACCAGTTTGTGTACACCTAGGACAAACTGTATTCTAAACATTACCCTGGTTAAAGCAATTAAAACAACAAACAAGAAGTAATGAGACATAAACTTCAGGGGCTTTTTCCTGGCACATTCCATTCTAATTGACAACCTAGTAACAGGACTTCCAGAAAGGCTCTGCTGCCCTAGTAACCAGATTTGGGAATGGAGAAATGCTGCCGCCTTGTGGCCATTTCCAACAACACCCGCTTTAAACCCAGTGCTAATGGTCACTAAATATTCACAATCACTGCAGGCATGTAAATGACATCCGCTCTCAAAAAAAATCCTGGGGTCGAAAAACGACCACAAAATTCAAAAGAGGGCAAACTTCGAAGAAGACAATTTCAAGAGGTATACTGTACTCACACATTTTTTGTCTAAATAAAAGAGAAAGGTGTGGGAAAATGCTGAATATTAGCAATTAGTAAAGACATGCAAACCCAAATTCCAAAAACCTATCAGCTCACACCAGTCAGAATGGTCATGAGCAAACAGTCTGCAAGCAATAAATGCTGAAGAGGTTGTGGGAAAACACGCACCCTCGGTGTTAATTGGGACGTGGTAAGAGCCGCTAATGAACACACAATGCAGGTGCTTTGAAAAGGTAAACATCCAGCTACCAATCAATGAATCATAGCCCCTGTTGGGCCTATCACCTGAGAAAATGAGAATCAAAAGTCACAGGCTGGCAACACTGCACTCCAGCAATATTTACCATAGGCAACACTTAGAAGCAACCAAAATGTCTATCAACAGAGGAATGCACAGAGAAGAAGTGGTCCATGTACAGAATGGAATATTGCTCCACTGAAACCTATGAATTAAATTGAAAAAAACAAACCTAAGTAAGGAGACGTAAGCTTTTGGGGGTATATCAGGGCACATTGCACTCTAATTTATAACTGAGGAGCACCACTGGCAGGAAGATCTGTTTCCCTAGGTGCCAGAGTGGGGAACGTAGAAATGCTGCCGTCCTCTGGCCGATACCTGCAACAGCAGCTTTGAAATCTGTGCTAATGGACACTTCATGTGCACAAGTACTGCAGGGCTGCAAATGATACCTGCCCTTAAAAATGTCTTGATGCAGGTAAAGGCCAAAACATTGCAAAATGTGGCACATGCTTCAAGAAAACAATTTGAAGAAGTCAGCTGTAGTAACAGTTTGAAAACTAAGAGGACATGCCTGAAAGCTCAATTTCAAGGGAGTATGAGACACAGGCAAACACAACCACAAAGAAGTATCAGCTCACAACACTCACAATAACCATCAGCAAACAAAACTACATGTGGTCAATGCTGAACAGGTTTTGGAAAAATGCATACCCTCAATTGGAAGTGGGACATAACATTCTAAGAGCCACTATTCGGAAGAGAATGGAAGTGCCTTTAACAGGTAAACCTTGAGCTACTAGATGATCCAGCAGGCCCACTTCCCGGGCTATATCCTCAGAAGACAGAATTGGAAAGACACAGGAAGGCAAATCTGCACTGTGGAAGTATTACAATAGCCAACACATGGAAGCAACCAAAACGTCCATCAAGAGATGAGTGGACACAGAAGAACTGGTATGTGTACAGATGGAATATTAGCCAAGGCAAAAAGTGAAACAATGCCATTTGCAGGACCATAGAGGAGTCTAGAGGTAATCATTGCAACTGGTAGTAAGTGAGAAAGCGAAAGACACATGTCCTATCATATCACTTATGTGTGTTACCTAAAACTTGATACCAAGGAAGATATTTCCAGAGAGAATAGTTCCAGAGAGAAAGGCAATCACAGATTCATGAAACCAACTTATGGTTCACCAATTGGAAAGCTCTGCGGATTGGATACATTACGATATTGGGGTTAACAGAGATATACAAACACACGTGAAATATATAATCATGAAAACCTACGGCATACCAAGGGAAGACTACACAACGTTGTGTCCTAACCTACATGGGAAAAGGATCTGAAGAAGAATAGATATATGTATATGTGTAAAAGAACCACATCTTGCACGCCTACAACAATCAAAACATTGTAATCTAATTTGCTGCGATAAAGAATAAAACTTAAATTTAAAAATGAACAAGAAGTAATGAGACATAATCTTAAGGGGCTTTTCCTGGCACATTCCGTCCTAATTTACAACCTACAGCACAATTTCCATTATGGCTCTGTTGCCCTAGTAAGCAGATTTGGTAAGGAGAAGTGCTGCCGCCTTCTGGTCGTTTCACACAACCGCGGTAATGGTCACTTAATATTCAAAATAATGGCAGGCCTCTAAATGACACCTGCCATCAAAAAAAAAAAAATCGTGGTGTGGTAAATTGACCAGAAATTTCAAAAGACGTCAACATTTCAAGAAGACCATTTCAAGAGGCATATCTTATGCACATTTTTCTTTTATTTTTCCTTTAAAATAAAAGGCAATAATGTGCAACATCAGCATTTAATTAAGCCGTGCAAATCCAATTACAGAAACGTTCACCTCACAGCCGTCAGAATGTTCTTCAGCAAAAGGTCCTCAAAGAATAAATGCTGAAGGGGTTTCAGAGAACTGTGTACACTCTAGCTGCTGGTGGGAAGTAAACTGGTAACAGCCTGTAGTAAGAACATAATGCAGGTGCGTTTAAGGGTAAAAATTGAGCTACCATGTGATCCGGTAGGTCTTTTAATGCGCGTATCAGCTGAGCAGAGCAGAATGGAGAAGACACAGGCTGGCAATCCTGCACTGCAGGAACTTTTTTTTTTTTCTCGGTAAGTGGGCCTCTCACTGTTGTGGACTCTCCCGTTGCAGAGCAGTGGCTCCGGGTGCGCAGGCTCAACAGCCATGACTCCTAGGTCTAACCGCTCGGTGGCATGTGGGGTCTTCCTGGACCAGGGTACGAACCCGTGTCCCCTGCATCGTTAGGCGGACTCTCTACAACTGTTCCACCAGTGAAAGCCAAAGCAATACCATTTTTATTTCCAACAGCAAGTCTATGGAATGCGGTTCAGGTTTGGTGTGTGTGTCTTTCTTTATTTCTCTGTCCCACTTGGAATGCACAAATGAATGTGTTCGAAGTCACTTGAAACAATTCTCTGTAAGTTTATGTCATCAATTTTGCATATAGGACCATTTGTCTCAGTTTGTTTTTGATGTTAAAAGATGTCTTGCACTCTTTCTTGGTTTTATTTTGGTTCTTTGTTATGTAAAATGTTTACATGGTTCCAAAGACAACTTATGATACAAGGCACATTGCTTGGTTTGTAAACCTGTCATTTGTTCTTCTGTTGTTTCTATTTCAAAATATAAGCAAATATATATATATATATATATATATATATATATATATACACACACACACACACACACACACATTCACACCTATATACCTATAGGTGTATATATATGTATATGTATATGTGTGTGTGTGTATATATATTCTTATTTCCCTCCCTTTGCTTATATAAAAGGCAGCATACTATATAAATGGTTCTGTACCTGATCTTTTCCTGGTCATTTAGCAATACATCCTGACAGTAACTTCACATTGATACAGATTCTCCTCGTTTCCTCTCACAGCTCTGCACTACACCACTGTGTACCTGTGCCATAGTTTGTCCAGTCAATTCCCTTGGATGAAGTCTTGGGGGATTCCCCATCTTTGGCTTTGCAAATAGTGCTGCAAACTATAGCCTTGTTCATATGTAACTTCATTCTTTTGAAAAGATTCCATTTTGAATCCTCACTCTCTCATCAATGAAGCCTTTGGATAGTCACTTAATATTCCAAGCCTCAGGCTCCTCATCTGTAAAATGGGGATATTATTAGTATCTAGCTCACAGTTCAAAATGAGTTATAATGATTTAAAATACCCAGCACAGGGTCTGGCACATAGTGAACAGTCAATAAATGTTTGCTATTGTTGCTGTTGTTGTTCCATTTTATTAAAAAATAAATTTATTTATTTTATTTATTTATTTTTGGCTGCATTGGGTCTCCATTGCTGTGTATGGGCTTTCTCTAGTTGTGGTGAGCGGGGGCTACTCTTCGTTGCAGTGCATGGGTTTCTCATTCTGGTGGCTTCTCTTGTTGTGGAGCATGGGCTCTAGGGGCACGGTCTTCAGTAGTTGTGGCATGCGGTGGGCTCAGTAGTTGTGGCACGTGGGCTCTAGAGTGCAGGCTCAGTAGTTGTGGCACACGGGCTTAGTTGTTCTGTGGTATGTGGGATCTTCCCAGACCAAGGCTCGAATCCATTTCCCCTGCATTGTCAGGTGGATTCTTATCCATAGAACCACCAGGGAAGTCCCTCCATTTTGTTTTAATTATTCATAGCCTAGGACTTTAAATGTTCACTGTCTGGAAGAAGAGAGAGCGATGTAAATTTTTAGTTACCTAATGGGGTGTTGAGTGCCACCAGAAGTATAAGAACAAGTCCTGTTGGAGCACAGTGGAGAGGCTCAACAACTATGCCTGGGGATCAGAAAGGCTGTCCATGACAGTTGATTTGTCCATCCCACCAACCCCTTTCCTTATGGAAACCACACCCCAGGTTTCCTTTCTTAAAACATGGAGCTGCAGCAACCCCCGCCCCCCAGGTTAGCATAAGACCCAAGCCTGACCTCCCAGGGTCTCAATGATTGGCTCAGGAATAGGCACAGGTCCCAGTGCAACCAATGAGGGTCAGCCCTGGAACTCACCAGGGACTATTAGAAAAGAGGCTCTCTCATTTTCCACCAGAATGTAAATCTCATTGAACGTAAGCCTGGAACTGCCAAGGTCCAACACACGGCAAGGGAGAATGTGAAGAAATCAGAGCTAGAGGTGGAGAAGGACAGATTCTCAACACTGTCTCTTGGACACTGGGGATTTCATTTAAGTGGGCTGAAAGAAAGCCCTTTTCTGACTAAGCCAGTTTGAATTGGTTTCTCATTTACATTAAGAATGCCAGATAGACAGAGGAGGCCTGATGCCTGAGGCTTAGTTACTAGCAGGATAAGGAAAGGAAAGACCTTCCAGCAGAGAGAAAATCATGTGGGAAAGTCCTGAGGAAATGTAGCAGTCAGCCTCTTTTGTAGCTTTAACTAAAGCAAGACCTGTGGGCTGATGCCCATCATCTGAACAAACCCAACTTCTCAGCTAGAAGGCTAAGATCCAGATCCTGAGCAAGGGCAGGGAATTCTCACCTGGACAATCATCAGCCAGGTGATGCCAGAATCAGATAAAGGCATGCAAATGAGTTGGTGGTGGTGTTGGAGCACCCCCAGATGCAGGTTGGGGACATTGTCCATGCCCATCATAGTCTGCAAGATGTTCTCACAGGCATTCTCTCCACTGCCAAGTGTAGCCTTAACCAGCATCTGCATTTTACCTGGGGGCCTCCACTTCCCTCCATTGTCCTGCCTGTTACATTGTGGCTTTGGTTTCTGAAGCCTCCTATGCTCTAGAAGTCCCTCTTCTCATGTTCCCATGTTTATGCTTGATGCCACTTTTTCATACTGAATCAGCTAATGAAGCTTCACAGGGTGTCTTAACTGAAACACACCACATAACAGCTTTGCTGAGCAAGGCAATAGGGCCAGGCTGTGCACCTCTGGCTTGGAGTTGGGGGCATGGGGTGGTGAGACTTAGAAACTGGAATTTGCTACTTGGAGTCTTTTTAAAAAAAACCTTTTTATTTTGAAAGAATTACAGATTCACAGGAAGTTACAGATAGTACAGAGAAGTCTGTAGTGCTCTTCACCCAGTTTCCCCCACAGTTACTTCACACTTAATTATAGTGCAATATCAAAACCAAGAAGTTGACATTGATGCACTGTGTGTACACTTCTATGTCATTTTATCACAGATGTAGATTAGTGTTATCATCACCGCAATCAAAATACAGAAATGTTCCGTCATTATAAAGATCTTCCTTACATTACCCCTTTACAATAGTAAATGTGGATTTGTCTATTTCTCCTTTTCAGCTTTTTTAGTTTTTGCTTCACATATTTTTTAGCTCTAGCCTTTGGAGAATACATTCATGATTTTTATCTTTTGTTGGTGGATAAACCCTTTTATCATTATATAATGTCTCTCTCTGTCCCTGACAATTTTCTTTGAAACTTAATCTAATATTAATATAGTTAGTGCTTTTATTTATTTATTTGGCTGCACTGGGTCTTAGTTGCGGCACATGGGGTCTTTAGTTGTGACATGCGGAATCTTTAGTTGCGGCATGCAAATTCTGAGTTGTGGCATGTGGGATCTAGTTCCCTGACCAGGGATGGAACCTGGGCTCCCTGCATTGGGAATGTGGAGTCTTAGCCACAGGGTAGTCTCTAGTGCTCTCATTTATTTATTTATTTTTGTGGTACGCGGGCCACTCACTGATGTGGCCTCTCCCATTGTGGAGCACAGGCTCCGGATGCACAGGCCTTGTGGCCATGGCTCACGGGCCTATCCGCTCTGTGGCATGTGGGATCTTCCCGGACCGGGGCACGAACCCGTGTCCCCTGCATCAGCAGGAGGACTCTCAAACACTGTGCCACTGGGGAAGCCCCCTAGTGCTCTCTTTTTATCAATGTTTACATGATACATCTTTCTCCATCCTTTTCCTTTCAATCTAACTACACTCGTATATTTTAAGTGAGTTTTGGCAGGCAGCTTATAGTTGTGTTTTTTTTTTTTTTTTTTTTTTTTTTTTTTTTTTTTTTTTTTGCGGTAGGCGGGCCTCTCACTGCTGTGGCCTCTCCCCTTGCAGAGCACAGGCTCCGGATGCGCAGGCTCAGCAGCCATGGCCCACGGGCCCAGCCGCTCCGCGGCATGCGGGATCCTCCCAGACCGGGGCACGAACCCGTGTCCCCTGCATCGGCAGGCGGACTCCCAACCACTGCGCCACCAGGGAAGCCCAGTTGTGTTTTTTTATTTGTTTGTTTTGATATGGACCATTTTTAAAGTCTTTATTGAATTTGTTACATATTGCTTCTCTTTTTATGCTTTGTTTTTTTGGCTGCAAGGCATGTGGGGCCTTGATCCCCAACCAGGGATCGAACCCACACCCCTTGCATTGGACGGCAAAGTCTTAACCACTAGACTGCCAGGGAAGTCCTCGCAGCTCATAGTTGGATCATAGTTTTTCTTTTTTTTAATTAGTTTCTGCTTTATAACAAAGTGAATCAGTCATACATATACATCTGTTCCCACATCCCTTCCCTCATGCATCTCCCTCCCTCCCACCCTCCCCATCCCACCCCTCCAGGCGGTCACAAAGCACCGAGCTGATCTCCCTGTGCTCTGCAGCTGCTTCTCACTATCTATCTACCTTACGTTCGGTAGTGTATATATGTCCATGCCTCTCTTTTGCTTTGTGACAGCTTACCCTTCCCCCTCCCCATATCCTCAAGTCCATTCTCTAGTAGGTCTGTGGCTTTATTCCCGTTTTACCCCTAGGTTCTTCATGACATATTTTTCAAATTCCATATATATGTGTTAGCATACGGTACTTGTCTTTCTCTTTCTGACTTACTTCACTCTGTATGACAGACTCTAGGTCTATCCACCTCATTATAAATAGCTCAGTTTCATTTCTTTTTATGGCTGAGTAATATTCCATTGTATATATGTGCCACATCTTCTTTATCCATTCATCCGATGATGGACACTTAGGTTGTTTCCAGCTCCGGGCTATTGTGAATAGAACTGCAATGAACATTTTGATACATGTCCCTTTTGGAATTATGGTTTTCTCAGGGTATATGCCTAGTAGTGGGATTGCTGGGTCATATGGTAGTTCCATTTTTAGTTTTTTAAGGAACCTCCATACTGTTCTCCATAGTGGCTGTACCAATTCACATTCCCACCAGCAGTGCAAGAGGGTTCCCTTTTCTCCACACCCTCTCCAGCATTTATTGTTTCTAGATTTCTTGATGATGGCCATTCTGACTGGTGTGAGAGGATATCTCATTGTAGTTTTGATTTGCATTTCTCTAATGATTAATGATGTTGAGCATTCTTTCATGTGTTTGTTGACAGTCTCTATATCTTCTTTGGAGAAATGCCTATTTAACTCTTCTGCCCATTTTTGGATTGGCTTGTTTGTATTTTTGCTACTGAGCAGCATGAGCCGCTTATAAATTTTGGAGATTAATCCTTTGTCAGTTGCTTCATTTGCAAATATTTTCTCCCATTCTGAAGGTTGTCTTTTGGTCTTGTTTATGGTTTCCTTTGCTGCGCAAAAGCTTTGAAGTTTCATTAGGTCCCATTTGTTTATCATTGTTTTTATTTCCATTTCTCTAGGAGGTGGGTCCAAAAGGATCTTGCTGTGATTTATGTCATAGAGTGTTCTGCCTATGTTTTCCTCTACGAGTTTGATAGTTTCTGGCCTCACATTTAGGTCTTTAATCCATTTTGAGCTTATTTTTGTGTATGGTGTTAGGGAATAATCTAATCTCATACTTTTACATGTCCCTGTCCAGTTTTCGCAGCACCACTTATTGAAGAGACTGTCCTTTCTCCCCTGTACATTCCTGCCTCCTTTATCAAAGATAAGTTGACCATATGTGCGTGGGTTTATCTCTGGGCTTTCTATCCTGTTCCATTGATCTATCTTTCTGTTTTTGTGCCAGTACCACACTGTCTTGATTACTGTAGCTTTGTAGTATAGTCTGAAGTCAGGGAGCCTGATTCCTCCAGCTCCGTTTTTCGTTCTCAAGATTGCTTTGGCTATTCGGTGTCTTTTGTTTCTCCAAACAAATTTTGATATTTTTTGTTCCAGTTCTGTGAAAAATGCCAGTGATAGTTTGATAGGGATGGCATTGAATCTGTAGATTGCTTTGGGTAGTAGAGTCATTTTCACAATATTGATTCTTCCAATCCAGGAGCATGGTATATCTCTCCATCTATTTGTATCATCTCTAATTTCTTTCATCAGTGTCTTATAATTTTCTGCATACAGGTCTTTTGTCTCCTTGGGTGGGTTTACTCCTAGATATTTTATTCTTTTTGTTGCAATGGTAAATGGGAGTGTTTTCTTGATTTCATTTTCAGATTTTTCATCATTAGTGTACAGGAATGCCAGAGATTTCTGTGCATTAATTTTGTATCCTGCTACTTTATCAAATTCATTGATTAGGTCTAGTAGTTTTCTGGTAGCATCTTTGGATTCTCTATGTATAGTATCATGTCATCTGCAAACAGTGACAGCTTTACTTCTTCTTTTCCAATTTGGATTCCTTTTATTTCATTTTCTTCTCTAGTTGCTGTGGCTAAAACTTCCAAATCTAGGTTAAATAAGAGTGGTGAGAGTGGGCAGCCTTGTCTTGTTCCTGATCTTAGTGGAAATGGTTTCAGTTTTTCACCATTGAGGACAATGTTGGCTGTGTGTTTGTCATATATGGCCTTTATTATGTTGAGGAAAGTTCCCTCTATGCCTACTTTCTGCAGGGTTTTTATCATAAATGGGTGTTGAATTTTGTCGAAAGCTTTCTCTGCATCTATTGAGATGATCATATGGTTTTTCTCCTTCAATTTGTTAATATGGTGTATCACATTGATTGATTTGCGTATATTGAAGAATCCTAGCATTCCTGGAATAAAACCCACCTGATCATGGTGTATGATCCTTTTAATGTGCTGTTGGATTCTGTTTGCTAGTATTTTGCTGAGGATTTTTGCATCTATGTTCATCAGTGATATTGGCCTGTAGTTTTCTTTCTTTGTGACATCCTTGCCTGGTTTTGGTATCAAGGTGATGGTGGCCTCGTAGAATGAGTTTGGGAGTGTTCCTTCCTCTGATATTGTTTGGAGGAGTTTGAGAAGGATGGGTGTTAGCTCTTCTCTAAATGTTTGATAGAATTAACCTGTGAAGCCATCTGGTCCTGGCCTTTTGTTTGTTGGAAGATTTTTAATCACAGTTTCAATTTCAGTGCTTGTGATTGGTCTATTCATATTTCCTATTTCTTCCTGATTCAGTCTTGGCAGGTTGTGCTTTTCTAAGAATTTGTCCATTTCTTCCAGGTTGTCCATTTTATTGGCACAGAGTTGCGTGTAGTAATCTCTCATGATCTTTTGTATTTCTGCAGTGTCAGTTGTTACTTCTCCTTTTTCATTTCCAATTCTATTGATTTGAGTCTTCTCCCTTCTTTTCTTCATGAGTCTGGCTAATCCTTTGTCAATTTTGTTTATCTTCTCAAAGAACTAGCTTTTACTTTTATTGATCTTTGCTATCATTTCCTTCATTTCTTTTTCATTTATTTCTGATCTGATCTTTATGATTTCTTTCCTTCTGCTAACTATGGGATGTTTTTGTTCTTCTTTCTCTAATTGATTTAGGTGCAGGGTCAGGTTGTTTACTCGAGATGTTTCCCGTTCCTTAAGGTGGGATTGTATTGCTATAAACTTCCCCCTTAGAACTGCTTTTGCTGCATCCCATAGGTTTTGGGTCGTCGTGTCTCCATTGTCATTTGTTTCTAGGTATTTTTTGATTTCCACTTTGATTTCTTCAGTGATAACTTCGTTATTGAGTTGTGTATTGTTTAGCCTCCATGTGTTTGTATTTTTTACAGATCTTTTCCTGTAATTGACGTCTAGTTTCATAGCATTGTGGTCGGAACACACAATTGATACAATTTCAATTTTCTTAAATTTACCAAGGCTTGATTTGTGAACCAAGATATGATCTATCCTGAAGAATGTTCCATGAGCAGTTGAGAAAAATATATATTCTGTTGTTTTTGGATGGAATGTCCTATAAATATCAATTAAGTCCATCTTTTTTAATGTATCATTTAAAGCTTGTGTTTCCTTATTTATTTTCATTTTGGATGATCTGTCCATTGGTGAAAGTGGGGTGTTAATGTCCCCTACTATGAGTGTGTTACTGTCGATTTCCCCTTTTATGGCTGTTAGTATTTGCCTTATGTATTGAGGTGCTCCTATGTTGGGTGCATAAATATTTACAATTGTTAGATCTTCTTCTTCGATCGATCCCTTGATCATTATGTAGTGTCCTTCTTTGTGTCTTCTAATAGTCTTTATTTTAAAGTCTATTTTGTCTGATATTAGAATTGCTACTCCAGCTTTCTTTTGATTTCCATTTGCATGGAATATCTTTTTCCATCCCCTTACTTTCAATCTGTATGTGTCTCTAGGTCTGAAGTGGGTCTCTTGTAGACAGCATATATATGGGTCTTGTTCTTGTATCCATTCAGCCAGTCTATGTCTTTTGGTGGGAGCATTTAGTCCATTTACATTTAATGTAATTATTGATATATATGTTCCTATTCCCATTTCCTTATTTGTTTTAGGTTCATTATTGTAGGTATATTCCTTCTGTTGTGTTTTTTTTTTGCCTAGAGAAGTTCCTTTAGCATTTGTTGTGAAGCTGGTTTGGTGGTGCTGAACTCTCTCAGCTTTTACTTGTCTGTAAAGGTTCTAATTTCTCCATCAAATCTGAATGAGATCCTTGCTGGTTAGAGTAATCTTGATTGCAGGTTTCTGTCCTTCATCACTTTAAGTATGTTCTGCCTCTCCCTTCTGGCTTGTAGAGTTTCTGCTGAGAGATCAACTGTTAACCTGATGGGGATTCCCTTGTGTGTTATTTGTTGTTTTTGCCTTGCTGCTTTTAATATGATTTCTTTGTGTTTCACTTTTGACAGTTTGATTAATATGTGTCTTGGCGTATTTCTCCTTGGATTTATTCTGTATGGGACTCTCTGTGCCTCCTGGACTTGATTAACTATTTCCTTTCCCATATTAGGGAAGTTTTCAACTGTAATTGCTTCAAATATTTTCTCAGTCCCTTTCTTTTTCTCTTCTTCTTCTGCAACCCCTATAATTCGAATGTTGGTGCGTTTAATGTTGTCCCAGAGGTCTCTGAGACTGTCCTCTGTTCTTTTCATTCTTTTTTCTTTATTTTGCTCTGCATCAGTTATTTCCACTATTTTATCTTCTACCTCACTTATCCGTTCTTCTACCACAGTTATTCTGCTATTGATCCCATCTAGAGTGTTTTTCATTTCATTTATTGTGTTTTTAATCGATGCTTGATTCATCTTTAGTTCTTCTAGGTCCTTGTTAACTGTTTCTTGCATTTTGTCTATTCTAGTTCCAAGATTTTGGATCTGGGAAATAGAATCTTGGATCATCTTTACCATCATTATTCTGAATTCTTTTTCAGGTAGACTGCCTATTACCTCTTCATTTGTTAGATCTGGTGGGTTTTTATCTGGCTCCTTCTCCTGCTGTGTGTTTTTCTGTCTTCTCATTTTGCTTATGTTACTGTGTTTGGGGTCTCCTTTTTGCAGGATGCAGATTCGTAGTTCCCATTGTTTTTGGTGTCTGGCCCAGTGGCTAAGGTTGTTTCAGTAGGTTGTGTAGGCTTTCTGGTGTGGGGGACTAGTTCCTGTGTTCTGGTGGTTGAGGCTCGATATTGTCTTTCTGGTGGACAGGTCCACGTCTGGTGGTGTGTTTTGGGGTGCCTGTGGCCTTATTATGTTTTTAGGCAGCCTCTCTGCTAATGGGTGGGGTTGTGTTCCTGCCTTGCTAGTTGCTTGGCATAGGGTGACCAGCACTGTAGCTTGCTGGTCGTTGACTGAAGCTGGGTGCTGGTGTTGAGATGGAGATTTCTGGGAGATTTTCGCAGCTTGATATTATGTGGAGCTGGGAGGTCTCTTGTGGACCAGTGTCCTGAACTTGGCTCTCCGACTTCAGAGGCACAGCACTGACTCCTGGCTGCAGCACCAAGAGCCTTTCATCTACGCAGCTCAGAATAAAATGGAGGAAAAGTAGAAAGAAACAATTAGTAGAAGAAAGAAAGAGAGAGAAAGAAAGGAAGAAGGAAAGAAAGAAAGGAGGGAGGGTGGGAGGAAGGATGGAAAGAAAGAAAGAAAGGAAGGAGGGAGGGAGGGAGGAAGGAAAGAAAAAGAAAGAGTGAAAGGAAGAAGGGAGGGAGGGAGGAATGTAAGAAAGAGAGAAAGAAGGAAAGGAGGGGCGGAGGGAGGGAGGAAGGTAAGGTAGGAAAAAAAGAATGAGAAGGTAAAGTAAAATAGAATAAAGTATGAAATATAGTAGCGTTATTAAAATTAAAAAGTAATTATTGGGTAATCGGGTAAGATGGCGGAAGAGTAAGACGCGGAGATCACCTTCCTCCCCACGGATACACCAGAAATACAGCTACACGTGGAACAACTCCTACAGAAGACCTACTGAATGCTCGCAGAAGACCCCAGACCTCCCAAAAGGCAAGAAAATCCCCACATACCTGGGTAGGACAAAGCGGAGAGATTCCCGCACAGAGGATCGGTGCCGAGCAGCACTCACCAGCCTGAGAGGCTTGTCTGCTCGCCCACCAGGGCGGGCGGCGCTGGAAGCTGAGGCTCGGGCTTCGGTCAGAGCGCAGGGAGAGGACTGCGGCTGGCGGCGAGAACTCAGCCTGAAGGGGGCTAATGTGCCACAGCTAGCCGGCAGGGAGTCCAGGAAGACTCTGGGGCTGCCGAAGAGGCAAGAGACTTTTTCTTCCCTCTTGGTTTCCTTGTGCGCGAGGAGAGGGGACTGAGAGCGCTGATTAGGGGGGATCCACAGACGGGCGTGAGTCACGACTGAAGGCGCGGAGCCCGGTGGCGGGCGTGGGACGCTGGTGCTGCTGCTGCCACCGCCGGGGGGCCTGTGTGCGAGCGCAGGTCACTGTCCACACCGCCCTTCCGGGAGCCTGTGCAGCCCGCCACTGCCGGGGTCCTGGGATCCAGGGGCGGCATCCTGGGGGAGCGCGCGGCGCGCCTCGGGCTGGTACAACGTCACACCGACCTCTGCCGCTGCAGGCTCGTCACGCACTCCGTGCCCCTCCCTCCCGCCCGGCCTGAGTGAGCCAGAGTCCCCGAAGAGGCTGCTCCTTTAACCCTGTCCTGTCTGAGCGAAGAACAGACGCCCTCCGGCAACCTACATGCAGAGGCGGGGCCAAATCCAAAGCTGAGACCCAGGAGCTGTGAGAACAAAGAAGAGAAAGGGAAACCTCTCACAGCAGCCTCAGAAGCAGCGGATTAAAGCTCCATAATCAACTTGATGTACCCTGCATCTGTGGAATACATGAATAGACAACAAATCATTCCAAATTGAGGAGCCAGTAGTCAGTGCTGTGCCTCTGAGGTGGGAGAGCCAACTTCAGGACACTGGTCCACAAGAGACCTCCCAGCTCCACATAATATCAAACGGCGAAAATCTTTCAGAGATCTCCATCTTAACACCAGCACCCAGCTTCACTCAACGACCAGCAAGCTACAGTGCTGGACACCCTATGCCAAACAACTAGCAAGACAGGAACACAACGCCACCCATTAGCAGAGTGGCGGCCTAAAATCATAAAAAGTCTGCAGACACCCCAAAACACACCACCAGTCGTGGACCTGCCCACCAGAAAGACAAGATCCAGCCTCATCCACCAGAACACAGGCACTAGTCCCCTCCACCAGGAAGCCTACACAACCCACTAAACCAACCTTAGCCACTGGGGACAGACAACAAAAACAACGGGAACTACGAACCTGCAGCCTGCAAAAAGGAGACCCCAAACACAGTGACATAAGCAAAATGAGAAGACAGAAAAACACACAGCAGGAGAAGGAGCAAGATAAAAACCCACCAGACCTAACAAATGAAGAGGTAATAGGCAGTCTATCTGAAAAAGAATTCAGAATAATGATGGTAAAGATGATCCAAGATTCTATTTCCCAGATCCAAAATCTTGGAAATAGAATAGACAAAATGCAAGAAACAGTTAACAAGGACCTAGAAGAACTAAAGATGAATCAAGCTTCGATTAAAAACACAATAAATGAAATGAAAAATACTCTAGATGGGATCAATAGCAGAATAACTGAGGCAGAAGAATGGATAAGTGAGGTGGAAGATAAAATAGTGGAAATAACTGATGCAGAGCAAAATAAAGAAAAAAGAATGAAAAGAACAGAGGACAGTCTCAAAGACCTCTGGGACAACATTAAACCCACCAACATTCGAATTATAGGGGTTCCAGAAGAAGAAGAGAAAAAGAAAGGGACTGAGAAAATATTTGAAGAGATTATAGTTGAAAACTTCCCTAATATGGGAAGGGAAATAGTTAATCAAGTCCAGGAGGCACAGAGAGTCCCATACAGCATAAACCCAAGGAGAAATACACCAAGACACATATTAATCAAACTGTCAAAAATTAAACACAAAGAAATCATATTAAAAGCAGCAAGGCAAAAACAACAAATAACACACAAGGGAATCCCCATCAGGATAACAGCTGATCTCTCAGCAGAAACTCTACAAGCCAGAAGGGTGTGGCAGGACATAATTAAAGTGATGAAAGAGAAAAACCTGCCACCAAGATTACTCTACCCAGCAAGGATCTCATTCAGATTTGATGGAGAAATTAAAAGGTTTACAGACAAGCAAAAGCTGAGAGAGTTCAGCACCACCAAACCAGCTTTACAACAAATGCTAAAGGAACTTCTCTAGGGAAGAAACACAACAGAAGGAAAAGACCTACAATAATGAACCCAAAACAATTAGGAAAATGGGAATAGGAACATACATATCGATAATTACCTTAAATGTAAATGGACTAAATGCTCCCACCAAAAGACACAGATTGGCTGAATGGATACAAAAACAAGACCCATATATATGCTGTCTACAAGAGACCCACTTCAGACCTAGAGACACATACAGACTGAAAGTAAGGGGATGGAAAAAGATATTCCATGCAAATGGAAACCAAAAGAAAGCTGGAGTAGCAATTCTTATATCAGACAAAATAGACTTTAAAATAAAGACTACTAGAAGAGACAAAGAAGGACACTACATAATGATCAAGGGATCGATCCAAGAAGAAGATATAACAATTGTAAATATTTATGCACCCAACATAGGAGCACCTCAATACATAAGGCAAATACTAACAGCCATAAAAGGAGAAATCGACAGTAACACACTCATAGTAGGGGACTTTAACACCCCACTTTCACCAATGGACAGATCTTCCAAAATGAAATTAAATAAGGAAACACAAGCTTTAAATGATACATTAAACAAGATGGACTTAATTTATATTTATAGGACATTCCATCCAAAAACAACAGAATACACATTTTTCTCAAGGGCTCATGGAACATTCTCCAGGATAGATCATATCTTGGGTCACAAAACAAGCCTTGGTAAATTTAAGAAAATTGACATTGTATCAAGTATCTTTTCTGACCACAATGCTATGAGACTAGATATCAATTACAGGAAAAGAGCTGTAAAAAATACAAACACATGGAGGCTAAACAATACACTACTTAATAACGAAGTAATCACTGAAGAAATCAAAGAGGAAATAAAAAAATACCTAGAAACAAATGACAATGGAGACACGACGACCCAAAACCTATGGGATGCAGCAAAAGCAGTTCTAAGAGGGAAGTTTATAGCAATACAATCCCACCTTATGAAACAGGAAACATCTCGAATAAATAACCTAACCTTGCACCTAAAGCAATTTGAGAAAGAAGAACAAAAACATCCCAAAGTTAGCAGAAGGAAAGAAATCATAAAAATCAGATCAGAAATAAATGAAAAAGAAATGAAGGAAACGATAGCAAAGATCAATAAAACTAAAAGCTGGTTCTTTGAGAAGATAAACAAAATTGATAAACCATTAGCCAGACTCATCAAGAAAAAAAGGGAGAAGACTCAAATCAATAGAATTAGAAATGAAAAAGGAGAAGTAACAACTGACACTGCAGAAATACAGAAGATCATGAGAGATTACTATAAGCAACTCTATGACCATTAAATGGACAACCTGGAAGAGATGGACAAATTCTTAGAAATGCACAACCTGCCAAGACTGACTCAGGAAGAAATAGAAAATATGAATAGACCAATCACAAGCACTGAATTTGAAACTGTGATTAAAAATCTTCCATCAAACAAAAGGCCAGGACCAGATGGCTTCACAGGCGAATTCTATCAAACATTTAGAGAAGAGCTAACACCCATCCTTCTCAAACTCTTCCAAACAATATCAGAGGAAGGAACACTCCCAAACTCATTCTACGAGGCCACCATCACCTTGATACCAAAACCAGGCAAGGATGTCACAAAGAAAGAAAACTACAGGCCAATATCACTGATGAACATAGATGCAAAAATCCTCAACAAAATACTAGCAAACAGAATCCAACAGCACATTAAAAGGATCATACACCATGATCAAGTGGGGTTTATTCCAGGAATGCAAGGATTCTTCAATATACGCAAATCAATCAATGTGATACACCATATTAACAAGTTGAAGGAGAAAAACCATATGATCATCTCAATAGATGCAGAGAAAGCTTTCGACAAAATTCAACACCCATTTATGATAAAAACCCTGCAGAAAGTAGGCATAGAGGGAACTTTCCTCAACATCATAAAGGCCATATATGACAAACCCACAGCCAACATTGTCCTCAATGGTGAAAAACTGAAACCATTTCCACTAAGATCAGGAACAAGACAAGGCTGCCCACTCTCACCACTCTTATTCAACATAGTTTTGGAAGTTTTAGCCACAGCAATCAGAGAAGAAAAGGAAATAAAAGGAATCCAAATTGGAAAAGAAGAAGTAAAGCTGTCACTGTTTGCAGATGACATGATACTATACATAGAGAATCCAAAAGATGCTACCGAAAAACTACTAGAACTAATCAATGAATTTAGTAAAGTAGCAGGATACAAAATTAATGTACAGAAATCTCTGGCATTCCTGTACACTAATGATGAAAAATCTGAAAATGAAATCAAGAAAACACTCCCATTTACCATTGCAACAAAAAGAATAAAATATCTAGGAATAAACCTACCTAAGGAGACAAAAGACCTGTATGCAGAAAATTATAAGACACTGATGAAAGAAATTAAAGATGATACAAATAGATGGAGAGATATACCATGCTCCTGGATTGGAAGAATCAATATTGTGAAAATGACTCTACTACCCAAAGCAATCTACAGATTCAATGCAATCCCTATCAAACTACCACTGGCATTTTTCACAGAACTAGAACAAAAAATTTCAAAATTTGTTTGGAATAACAAAAGATCCCGAATAGCCAAATCAATCTTGAGAACGAAAAACGGAGCTGGAGGAATCAGGCTCCCTGACTTCAGACTATACTACAAAGCTACAGTAATCAAGACAGTGTGGTACTGGCATAAAAACAGAAAGATAGATCAGTGGATCAGGATAGAAAGCCCAGAGATAAACCCACGCACATATGGCCAACTTATCTTTGATAAAGGAGGCAGGAATGTACAGTGGAGAAAGGACAGCCTCTTCAATAAGTGGTGCTGGGAAAAATTGAACAGGTACTTGTAAAAGTTTGAGATTAGATCATTCCCTAACACCATACACAAAACTAAGCTCAAAATGGATTAAAGACCTAAATGTAAGGCCAGAAACTATCAAACTCTTAGAGGAAAACATAGGTAGAACACTCTATGACATAAATCACAGCAAGATCCTTTTGGACCCACCTCCTAGAGAAATGGAAATAAAAACAAAGATAAACAAATGGGACCTAATGAAACTTCAAAGCTTTTGCACAGCAAAGGAAACCATAAACAAGACCAAAAGACAACCCTCAGAATGGGAGAAAATATTTGCAAATGAAGCAACTGACAAAGGATTAATCTCCAAAATTTATAAACAGCTCATGCAGCTCAATAGCAAAAAAACAAACAACCCAATCCAAAAATGGGCAGAAGACTTAAATAGGCATTTCTCCAAAGAAGATTTACAGACTGCCAACAAACACATGAAAGAATGCTCAACATCATTAATCATTAGAGAAATGCAAATCAAAACTACAATGAGATATCATCTCACACCAGTCAGAATGGCCATCATCAAGAAATCTAGAAACAATAAATCCTGGAGATGGTGTGGAGAAAAGGGAACCCTCTTGCACTGCTGGTGGGAATGTGAATTGGTACAGCCACTATGGAGAACAGTATGGAGGTTTCTTAAAAAAACTAAAAATAGAACTACCATATGACCCAGCAATCCCACTACTAGGCATATACCCTGAGAAAACCATAATTCCCAAAGAGACATGTACCAAAATGTTCATTGCAGCTCTATTCACAATAGCCCGAAGCTGGAAACAACCTAAGTGTCTATCATCGGATGAATGGATAAAGAAGATGTGGCACATATATACAATGGAATATTACTCAGCCATAAAAAGAAACAAAACTGAGCTATTTGTAATGAGGCGCATAGACCTAGAGTCTGTCATACAGAGTGAAGTAAGTCAGAAAGAGAAAGACAAATACCGTATGCTAACACATATATACGGAATTTAAAAAAAAATGTCATGAAGAACCTAGGGGTAAAACGGGAATAAAGACACAGACCTACTTGAGAATGGACTTGTGGATATGTGGAGGGGGAAGGGTAAGCTGTGACAAAGCGAAAGAGAGGCATGGACATATATACACTACCAAACGTAAGGTAGATAGATAGTGGGAAGCAGCCGCAGAGCACAGGGAGATCAGCACGGTGCTTTGTGACCACCTGGAGGGCTGGGATGGGGAGGGTGGGAGGGAGGGAGATGCATGAGGGAAGGGATGTGGGAACAGATGTATATGTATGACTGATTCACTTTGTTATAAAGCAGAAACTAATAAAAAAAATAAAATTAAAAAAAAGTAATTATTGAAAAAAAACGGACAGATAGAATGCTGGACATATGGTGGATGCAAAGCTATACAGAGAGGATCTTACACAGAAGAATACACATACACATTCACAAAAAGAGAGCAGGGGGAAAAATCAAAAATCTTGCTCTCCAAGTCCAGCTCCTCAATTTGGGATAATTTGTTGTAAAAAGAGGAAAAGGGCGAGAAGTCTGAAATCTTGCTCTCTAAGTCAACCTCCTTAATTTGGGATAGTTCGTTGTAAAAAGAGGAAAAGAGGAAAAGGGGGGAAAGTCTTAAATCTTGTCCTCAAAGTCTACTTCCTCAATTTGCGATGATTCACTGTCCATTCATGCACTCCACAGATGCAGGGCACATCAAGTGGACCGTGGAGCTTTAATCCGCTGCCTCCGAGGCTGCACAGAGAGATTTCCCTGTCTCTTCTCTGCTCTCACAGCTCCCGGGTCTCAGCCTTGGACCTGGCCCCGCCTCTGCGCGTAGGTCACCGGAGGGCATCCGTTCTTTGCTCGGAGAGGACGGGTTTAAAGGAGCTGCTGATTCGGGGGCTCTGGCTCACTCAGGCAGAGGGGAGGGAGGGGCGCACAGTGTTGGACGGGCCTGCGTCGGCAGAGGCCGGCGTGACGTTGCAGCAGCCCCAGGCACTCCGTGTGCTTTCCCGGGAAAGCCGTCCCTGGGTCCCGGGACCCTGTCAGTGGGGGGGTGAATATGTCCCCCGGAAGGCGGGGTGGACAGTGACCCATGCTTGCACCCAGACCCCACAGCGGTGGCAGCAGCAGCCCCAGCGTCCCACGCCTGTCTCCGGGGTCCGCACCTTTAGCCATGGCTCGCACCCATCTCCAGCGCTTCCCCAAGCAGCCCTCTTAATGCCCTCTCCTCATGCTCCAGGAAACAAAAGGGAAGAAAAAGTCTCTTGCCTCTTTGGCAGCTCCAGACTTCTTCCCCGGACTCCCTCCAGGCTAGCCATGGTGCACTAACCCCTTCAGGCTCTCTTCCTGCCGCCAGCCCCAGTCCTCTCCCTGCGCTCTGACTGAAACCCGATAACAGCTCCCAGCCCCGCCCGCCCCGGTGGCCGAGCAGAGAAGCCTCTCAGGCTGGTGTGTGCCTGAGGGCACCGATCCTCTGTGCTGGAATCTCTCCGCTTTGCCCTCCACACCCCTGTTGCTGTGCTCTCCTCTGCTACTCCGAAGCTTTCCCCCTCCGCCACCTGTAGTCTCCGCCCGCGAAGGGGCTTCTAGTGTGTGGAAACCTTTCCTCCTTCACGGCTCCCTCCCACGGGTGCAGGTCCCATCCCTATCCTTTTGTCTCTGTATATTCTTTTTCCTTTTGCCCTACCCAGGTATGTGGGGAGTTTCTTGCCTTTTGGGGGGTTTGAGGTCTTCTGTCAGCGTTCAGTAGGTGTTCTGTAAGAGTTGTTCCACGTGTAGATGAATTTCTGATGTATCTGTGGGGAGGAAGATGATCTCCACGTCTTACTCTTCCGCCATCTTCCTCCCGGGCCCCCCATAGTTTTTCTTTAATCCACTCTGACAATCTCTGTCTTTTAGTTGGTGTATTTAGACCATTTACATTTATATTTAATGTAATTACTTATGTTAGGGCTTAAGCATGTACTTTTAATTTTAATTCTGTTTGTCCTATTTTTTATTTCTCTGTTTTGTTTTCCTGCCTTCCTGTGGGTTACTTGAACTGTTTTTGGAATTCCATTTTGATATATCTCTAGTGCTTTTGAGTATATCACTTTGTATAGCTTTTTTAGTCATTGTTCTGGTTATTACATCATACATACATAATTTATCACAGTTTACTGATGTGGTCATTTTACAAGTTTGATGACATATAGAAACCTTAACTCCTGCTAAGTCCCTTTACCCTCCTCCACTTATAATTGTCTTAACTATTTCCTCTACATACATTTAAAACCACATCAGACAGTGTTATATTTTTCCTATAGCTTTTTTTTTTTTTGCGGTACACGGGCCTCTCACTGTTGTGGCCTCTCCCGTTGCAGAGCACAGGCTCTGGACATGCAGGCTCAGCGGCCATGGCTCATGGGCCTAGCTGCTCCACGGCATGTGGGATCTTCCCCGACTGGGGCACGAACCCGTGTCCCCTGCATCGGCAGGCAATCTCCCAACCACTGCACCACCAGGGAATCCCAGACAATGTTATATTTTTGCTTCAACTGTCACACTTAGAAAATTCAAGAGGAGAAGAAAAATGTTTTTACTCATTCTGTTGGTCTTTCCTGATGTTCCAAGATTCCTTCTTTTAATATTTTTTTCTCTAGGAGAATTTCCTTTAGCTATACTTTTACGGTATGTCTGCTGGCAACAAATTCTCTTAGTTTTCATTTCATCTGAGAACATCTTGATTTCCCCTTCATTTCTGATGAATATTTTTAGTATAGGATTCTGGGTTAATAGTTCTTTTATTTCAGCACTTGAAAATGATTATGCCACTTCCTTCTGGCCTCCACGGTTTTTGATGAGAAATATACAGTCATTCAAATTGTATTCTTCCTTTAGGTATGCTGTTGCTTCACCCTGCTTGCCTTCAGGATTGTTTCTTTGTCATGAGATTTCAGAAATTTGACTTGTGTCTTGGTGTGGATTTCTATGGGTTTATCCTGTTTGGGATTTGCTTTCTTCCTTGAAACTGTAGGTTTATGTCTTTTGCCAAATTTGGAAAGTTTTCAGCCATTATTCCTTTGAGTACTTTTCAACTTGCCCTCTTTCTCCTCTCCTTCTAGGACTGGAAAAACATGAATGTTAGATCTTTTGTGGTAATCTCACAGGTTCCCTAAGGCTCTGTTCATTTTTGTTTGTTTTGTTTTTCTCTATTTTCTCTGATGTTTAGATTGTGTAATTTCTATTATTCTATCTTTCTGTTCACTGACTCTTTCTTCTGTTATCCCCATCCTGCTGTTGATAATTTTGGTTTCTGTATTCTTCAGTTCTAAAATCTCCATTTTCTTTTTCTTTATCTCTTATATTTCTTTGTTGAGACTGTATTTTTTTTTTCATTTGTTTCAAGCATGGTCATAATTGCTCATTGAAGCATTCTTATGATGGCTGCTTTAATAGTCATTGGAGATAATTCTAACATCTCTGCCATCTTGGTACTGGTGAGCATTGATTGTCTTTTTCTATTCAGGTTATAATTTTCCTGGTTCTTGTTATGATGAGTGGTTACCAATTGAAACCCATACATTTTGAGTATTATATCATGAGATTCGAGATATTTAAATCTTCTGTTTTATCTGGCTCCCCTTACAGCAGTCTGGCAGGAGAAGAGATACCTTTTCATTACTGCCAAGTGGGAGTAGACTCCAGCTTCCCCACTTGGCCTCTATTGACACCCAAAGTGGGGAGGGTCTCCTTGGTACTTCTGGTTGGGAGTGGCAGTTCCACATTCCCTCTCAGCCTCTACATATCCCATCCTGGCTGGGTGGGGCTTATCCTCAGGTAGCCTCTACTGATACTATTTGGCTGGAATTGAGCGGTTATTATCTAAACTTTTCTCTCTTGCAAGGTTTCCCCTTTCCTGTTCCTCTGGCTAGAGGGAGTAGGCTTTTATTAGGAGCTCACCAATGTCATTTCTTGGATCCTGAGGTCCCTTCTCTCCACCATAACTGTCTTCTTATGTTGGTTTCATATATAATATCCATGGTTTTTGGTTGTTCTTAGCAGGAGGAATAGGAAAAATGTATTTCTTATTTCATTTAACATAGTGTCTTCAAGGTTCATCATATTGTAGCTTGTGTCAGAATTTCCTTTCTTTTTAAGGCTGAATAACATTGCATTGAATACCATGTTTTGTTTATCCATTCATCCACCCATGGACACTTGGGTTGCTTCCATCTTTAGGCTATTGTGAAAAATGCTGCTATGAACATGAGTGTACAAATACCTCTTCACATCCCGGCTTTTAATCCCATGGGGTATGTGGAACTGCCAGAAGTGGAATTGCTGGATCACATGGTAATTGTATTTTTGATTTTTTGAAGAACCTCCATACTGTTTTCCAGAGCAGCTGCACCATTTTACATTCTGAATGCAGACCTCTTAATCTACAGCCTATGTCTTTAATTCTATGCTGTCTGAGGAAGGGTGCTCTGGGAACAAGGACCCAGGGATAAGGATGCAGAGGCAGGGTGAGCAGGAGTGTTTAGAGGGCAGGGAGGAGCCCATCCTGGCTGGCATGGAGGCCCCAGGGGTGTGTGAGGCTGAGACGTTTAGACTTGATGCTGAGGAAACAGGGAGCCACTGAAGATTCTGTGAGAAGGAAGGCACTGTGAAGACAAGGTTTCATTGGGAAGATTGTTCACATGGCTTAGATTGAGGGGGTGAATCCTGGCATGAAACAAACCGTGTAGCCTATGGTTCTTTTTGAGGAGCCCAGAGATTCCTTTTTTATACATTCATTAGTTAATCCAACAATCCATTGATCCCAAATCCATCACCACACTCAGGGCCACATCCTGGGGCCACAAAGGCTGAGGCCACAGACATGAATTGACCTGGGACTCACAGCTCAGTGGGGAGGCTGACACAGCAGCCTACTACCCCCAGCAACATACAAAGGGGATGCTTTGGGAATTCAGGGGTGTGTGCCATCACAGAAAATTCACATTTGTCACTGACATGTATGGGAGGAAAAACACATTACAGAGACTGGTCACATTTTCCCAGCCTCAGAATCCCAGTTCCTCATAGGGTACAGGCTACTCTCACCCACAAATGCATAACCCTGACTATAAATTCAGTTACAGGACAACTACATGTAGAACAATGGAATTAGAACCCTCCCTAACACCATACACAAAAATAAACTCAAAATGGATTAAAGACCTAAATGTAAGGTGAGACACCTCACCTTACACCTCTTAGAGGAAAACATAGGCGGAACACTCTATGACATAAATCACAAGATCCTTTTTGACACACCTCCTAGAGAAATGGAAATAAAACCAAAAATAAACAAATGGGACCTAATGAAACTTAAAAGCTTTTGCACAGAAAAGGAAACCATAAACAAAACGAAAAGACAACCCTCAGATTGGGAGAAAATATTTGTGAATGAAGCAACTGACAAAGGATTAATCTCCAAAATATACAAACAGCTCATGCGGCTCAATACCAAGAAAAAAACCAACAACCCACTCAAAAATGTGCAGAATGTCTAAATAGACATTTCTCCAAAGAAGACATACAGATGACCAAAAAGCATGTGAAACGATGTCCAACATCTCCAGTTATTAGAGAAATGCAAATCAAAACTACAATGACATATCACCTCACACCAGTCTGAAGGGACATCATCAAAAAATCTACAAACAATAAATGCTGGAGAGAGTGTGGGGAAAAGGGAACCCTCCTGCACTGTTGATGGGAATGTCAACTGGTACAGCCACTATGAAGAACAGTATAGAGGTTCCTTGAAAAACTAAAAATAGAACTACCATATGATCCAGCTATCCCACTCCTGGGCATATATCCAGAGAAAACCATAATTCGAAAAGATACACACACCCCAATGTTTATTGCAGCACTATTTACAATAGTAAAGACATGGAAACAACCTAAGTGTCCATTGACAGATGAATGGATAAAGAAGATGCGGTACATATATACAATTGACTATTACTCAGTCATAAAGAAAAAGAATGAAATAATGCCATTTGCCACAACATGGATGGACCTAGAGATTGTCATACTGAGTGAAGTAAGTCAGACAGTGTAAGACAAATATCATATGATATCTCTTATATGTGTAATCTAAAAAAAATGATACAAATGAACTTCTTTACAAAACAGAAACAGACTCACAATCTTATTAAACACACGTGGTTACCAAAGGGGAAAGGTGGGGGAGAGGGATAAATTAGGAGTTTGGGATAAACATATACACAGTCCTATATATAAAATAGATAACTAATAAGGACCTACTGTATAGCACAGGGAACTCTGCTCAATATTCTGTAATAACCTTAATCTGAAAAGAATCTGATAAAGAATAAATCTGTATATGTATAACTGAATCACTTTGCTGTACATGTGATGTTAATACAACATTGTAAATCAACTGTAGTCCAATATAAAATAAAAAAATTAAATAAAAAATGATATATTAATAAATTTAATTTTTTTCTTATTAAGAAAACCTCAATGAGATATCACCTGACACCTGACAGAATGGCTATCATCAAAAAGAACACAAATAACAAATGTTCACAAGGATGTGGAGAAAAGGGAACTCTCGAGCACTGTGTGAATGTGAACTGGTGTTGCCAATGCAGAAATAGTGTGGAGGTTTCTCAGACAACTAAAAATAGAACTACAATATGATCCAGCAATTCCACTACTGTGTATCTATCTGAAAAGAATGAAAAGACTAATTGCAGAAGATACATGCACCACAGTGTCCATAGCAGCATTATTTACATTGCCAAGATATGGAAGCAACCTAAGTGTCCATCAACAGATAAATGGATAAAAAACAGGTGGTGTAGATAAACACAATGGAATACTACTCAGCCATAAAAAATGAAATTTTGCCATTTGCAACAACATGGATGGAACTTGAGGGCATTATGCTAAGTTAAAAAGTCAGTCAGTGAAAGAAAAATACTGTATTATGTCACATACATGTGGAATCTTTTTGAAAACCAAAAGTATACAAAGAGAGAATAGAATACTGGTTTCCAGGAGCTGGGGGATTTGGGGAGATGTTGGTCAAGAGGTACAACCTTCCAGTTATAAAATGAATACGTTTTGAGAATCTAAGAGAGCATGGTGACAATAGTTAACAATTCTCTATTATATCCTTGAAAGTTGCCAAGAGAATAATTCTTAAAGATTCTACCACAAAAAAAAGGTAATTTTTGAGGTGATGTTAACTAATCTTATTGTGGTAATTATTTTGGAATATATCAAATCATTACATGGTGCACCTTAAATGTATACAATGTTACACATCAATTATATCTCAATGGAACTGGAAAAATATGATAAAATAAAATGTACAATATGTAGAAATGAAGGAACCATATAAAAATTGAGTACATACTGTTTATTTATAATTCAAGAAAGTGCAAAATAATCTTTCTTTGTTTTGTATATAATAGTGAAGACCTTAATCTCCCTGAGCCTCAGTTTTCTTATTTCTGAATGTAATGTAGGATACTAAACAGAACTTCACATGTATGTCTGGAGGAATAAAAAAAATGTGTGCAAAAAACAAACAAACAAACAAACAAATTCAGTTACAGCTCAGTATTTTCAGAGCGTGGCTAAATAATTAGTGTTAAACCTGAGTAAAGGGACCAATTCCTGTTTGTGTTTTCTTCCGAGGTTCTCATTTTTAGAGCTATTTCCCCCCAGAGTCCAATGAAAATAAAGTCATTCTCTTGAAGCAAAACTTTTCCATGCAGAAGAAACTTGCTGCCTGTTGTAATGGACACCCAAGAGCCATGTTTTGCACAAGTTTCTTGGAGCAGCTCAGCTGCACATGTGGAGGAGGGCTGGTCAGGCTTAGCTCCCAGCCAGCCCTCCTGGGCATGTCTGCTACGGGGGACTTTCCTCAGGAAGCCACATTGCTCTTGGCCTCTTCTGCTCCACTACATGCCCCGCAGCAGCCCCCAGCCTCCAGCCTCCAGGCCCACACAGGCTCCTTCTGCAGTTTGCCCACCTGGGTGGGGATGGGACCAGGCCCGGGTGAGTATCTGTTGTGACCCTGCTAGGCAGGGTCGGCCCAGGAGCAGCAATGGTCCAGAATTGGTGCACTGCTTTCCAGGGGATGAGGGCCCTAAGCAGCCAGAGTGGGGGGCAGTGGTGAGGAAAGGCATGCCAGTTCCACAAATCATCCACAGCCCTTCAATGCCTAGAATCCAATCTCCTCCTGTCCAGTGCCCTCAACCTCTGACCCTTGCAGATTCTGAGGAGCTCAGCATGCCTCCACCTTCATGGAGGAAACAGAAGCCCCAGGGGCAACTTTCTCAGCCTCCCAACCCCCACCTGTCCTTCCTCGTGGCCTTGCTGCCTACCTCCTCCTACCTCTTCAGGGCCCTCGACACTGTACTTGCTTCAGCCCTCTGGTCACCCCTGCTCTCCTGGCTGCTCCGCTGTCGCCCACACTAATGTTCCTTCCCTCCTGAGACCCTCCCAGCACCCCGTCCCCCCTCCCAGGTGCTGCCCACTCTGTCTCACCTCTTCCTCTCTTCTACACCTCCACCCATTCCTCAACCCACTGCCCCCAAATAACACCCTCCAAGTTCTAAAATGACCTCCTTGTTGCCGAACCCAGTGAACATATTTTGGTGCTTGGTGTCGCCTGACCCTGGTGACCTGCTCACCTGGCTCCTCCAACCTACTTACAGACCTGGCTTTCCTCCCCACCCTGCTTCTGTCTGCTGCCTCTGCAGCCCTCTCTCCCCATGCCTTTCACTTAGATGGGGTTTCCCTTCATCTTGGTGGGTTCCTCAGCCTGGCTGACAAGCGCTCTCCTCTTCTCTCTCTCTGTAGAGCCCTCTTGAGAGATCTCACCTCCTCCTTGATTTTTTACTGTCAATCCCGAGTCTCAGAAACAGATCCTGGGCACACCCAATGTGATGTTACACCTGGGCAAACCTCTCTTCCACTCAACCTGTTCCTTGCTCCTGCTCCTCACGGCTACCCAGACCAGCAACCCAAGGGCCTTCCCACTCCCCTCCCTCCCTCCCCTTTCACAGCTAATGAAGCCCAAACCCCAAGAAATTATACTCCTAAACACCAGGAGAAGAATCAGCTACCACCTACTCCTCTTACCCCAGACCCCTGAGCAGCCTCCCAGGTCACCCACCAGCTGCTGCCCGAGATCTGGCCCTTCAAATCCATCCTCACCCAACTAGAATACCAAAGTGCTCAATGCATCCCCAGCTGAAAACTCCCCATGTGTCTCCCGGGCTTTTAGGATAAGTTCAAACCCCCGAGCGTGGTACAAGGACTAAATGATCTAAATGCCAATTAACTCTCTTTCCCGGCTCATTCCTTTCAAGCATCACTGCCCTGCCTGCCTTCCTACCCCCACCTCCTAAACACCCATATGTACAAACTCCACTTTCTAACCATTTTGACTGAGCTCTTATATTCGTGAATGCTCTAGGTTAGAGAAGACTTTTGTGGTTCCCTTTCCCAATTCCCACTTACCCTTCTTAACTTAGGTGTCACTTCCCTTCAAAAGTGCCCTGAGCCTCAGGCCTGGATTGAGAGTCAGTTAAGTTGAACACCCAACCTATCAACAAGGTCCCTTTCTCTCTCTCTACCTCCCAGTGGCTCAGGCTCTCAGTGACAGCAGCCCCTTCTTTTGAACAGCATGTTACAGTCTACAGAACTTTTTTAGCTCCTTTATCATCTTCACCTGCCCACATCAACCCTTATTTTACAGATGAGTAACGGCAAGTTCAGGGGCAGAATGTGTTGGAACAAAGCCCAGGTCTTGGGCTGGAGTACACTGTGAAGTCAGGCAGCGGCTACTGCAAACACTTCTCTAGTGAGGGGCACAGACCCAAAGGCCTCTCGGGGTCACGCATGCAGTGTGGTCCAGGTACAAGACAACAGGCAGTGGACAGGGCTGTGGTGAACTAGAGGTCAATGCTCTGCACAGGGCTGCACAGCTCTGGCTGGCACCGCCATGTGGCAAACTGGGTCCTGGTGCTGCCTGGTCTTCCAGCTTTTCCAAGAGTATTCAGGAATCAGGATTTTAAAATAAAGTTTCCTGACTTTTAACACATTATACTGGTTGGATCCGTCCTCTATTGAAGTATGTTTACCACTATATCCAAGAATCTAGAACAGGAGCTAGCATCCATATCGTTGCAGGCCTGCAACAAATATAATCTAGATGGATGGATGGATAAGTGGACAGATGGATGGATGAGTTAACAGATGAATGGATAGATGAGTGAATGGGTGGATGGATAGATGGATGGATGGATGGATGGATGGATGGATGGATGGATGGGTAGATGGATAAATGCATGGATTCATGGATGGTTTCATGGTTGGATGGATAGGTAGTCAGACGGGAGGGAGAGAGGGAAAGGGAGAGAATGAATGTGTGACCAAGAAGACTGGATAGTCCCCGACTTTGCTACCAGAGCAGAGAGCTCAGTGAGGTAGCTGGTCATTGGTTCCCCAATTGCAGTGCAAATAGATATATCAGTTACTCAAAGGCCTCTTCCAAACTCTCCCAACACCTCCCTATAAGCAGGTACTCATGTGACTCCTATATACTCTCCCTTATCACTGAAGAGTTGATAAGAGATACACTAAGGCCAAGGGACAAAATCTGGGTCATTTTGGACCAGGGCTTGAGGTTCTGTTGATGCATTTGGGAAGAAGGCATCTTTGCCACATCTCTAAGTGTGACAAAGTGCCATGAACTGTGTGTCTCCATGATTAATGAGAGAGAACAGACAGGATGGGAACATGTGGATTTGGGAGTAAGGGGAACCAGCATTCAAAGCTCAGCTCACTAGCTATGTGACCTTGAGCAAGTCCCTTATCCTCTCTGGGCTTCAGTGTTTTCATCTTCAAAATGGGATGATACCATCTACTTCATACCATGTTTGTGAGGATTAAATGAGATGATACTATGTGCATGGCCCTGCACAGAGCCTGGTTTATTCTATACAAGAGTCCAGGTGGACTTTATAGTAATAAAATTTTAATATTAAAATTACTCCCCCTAACTGTTCAAGATGAAAACTTAAGAATGAGGAGGCTCAAATGTCCATCAATTGATGAATGCATATACAAAATGTGCTATACACATACAATGGAATATTATTCAGTCATAAAAAGGAATGAAGTACTGATTCATTCTCAAACATGGCTGAACCTTGGAAACACTGTGCTAAGTGATAGAAGCCAGACACAAAAGGCCATTTATATGAAATACAGAGACTAGGCAAATTCACAGAGACAGAAAGTAGATGAGAAGTTATACCAGGGGCGGGGGTGGGGAGAAATGGAGAGTTATTGCTAAATGGTTACAAAGATTCTGTTTGGGGTGCTGAGAAAGTTTTGGGAATAGAGAGTGGTGATGGTTGCACACCATTATAAATATAATTAATGCTGCTGAAATGTAGACAAAAAAGGTTAAAGTGGAAAATGTATTTTACTGTAATAAAAGAATTTTTTAAAAAAGGAATTGGAAGTCTTGGCAAAGTAACAATTCTCCTAGTTTGCTTTAAGAAAGGAAAGAACTACATGACTTTGTGTTGTATAAACATTAAAAACTCTCAGAGTTAACTAGATGAAGGTGTCTTTTGCCCTTTGAGACCTAAAATGTGTTTTCAGTTTATGAAATGAAATTTGGAAACATGACCTGGATGTTTTCTTTCTGTAATTTGGGGTCAGGAGAGTGGAGAAAGAGAAAAACTAACCAGGCTAGTTACTGCCTTTGGAAGATAATCAAACATGGAATAGGGTTTTTTCCTTGTCTCAAATTAAGATGTGTATATCTAGCCCACATGAATTCCAGTCAGAACATATTTTAACAGGGACAACAGTCTGGTCTCAGTCGTCTACCCCGGGACTGGGAGAGGCCTCGCCACCTTCCCCAGGTGTCTGGGAGATGGTTTGAAGGCTGCACAAACCCTAACCTAAGTCATCCAGCAAGGAACACTGGGGCACTCTTAGCCATCTTTAGCCCATGAGCTGTATCCAGGAGTACTTTAAGAAAGAATGTACCCAAGGGGAGGTGATGAGCTCATAATATTTGAGGACAAGGGGGCAGTACTTGGGGACAGGATGGGACCTCTGATGACATAGCCAACACCACAAGGCATAACCCAGGCAGGCACCAAGCACCCAGACGTGGGCACTGTCCTGGGACCAGAGTCAGCTTACAGGGACTGCTGATTACTTCTGCCAAATGGCATCCTTCCTCTTATCTTGCAGTCTCCACAACCCCCTACCCTGGCCTGAGTATAAGAAGGTCCATCTTGACCCTTGGACACTAGTACATTTCACAGTACAATTCTGACACAGTTTCAGTAATGAGCCGTGAACCCCTGCCCTATATTATACATCTCTAGGAAAGCCTCCTATCTAGGTCCAGACATGAATTTGAAAAAAAACTGCATGATGTGGATTCTCAGCAATCCATGTGACCCAGAGTTGAAGATGCATCACTGGAACTGGCCCAGGAAGAGCAGCTCCAAAGCTCTGTTCCTGTTTAACCACGGATGGAAATTCTCATCTTCTGTGTCCATAGAAGCACTAGGGGTGGGTGCTTTTATATCATTTTCTTTCATTTACTGCCTTGCTTTTCAGTGCAGGTAATTATTTCCACTACTGAACCAACAGCACGTGTGAAATACGAACCAGCATACCCAGAAAAAACTAAATGAGACCTTGAATGATGAACAATGGGAAGGAAACTTTTCTCAATGTGGTGAACACACGTTCCAGATTCTGATGCTGCTGAGATTGAGCCACAACACAACATTGCGCTGTTACTGAGAATGAGACAAGTTCCAGTACATGGGCTGTGAACACAGCTTTCACTCACTGTGTTATCGATTTCCTGAGAAACTCTCCTGCCCTCCTGTCTATAACCATTTATTTGCATGACCTCTGACCTCAAAAATGCAAATACCCATGGAAGTGAGCATCAATATGGAAACCAATTGTGTGTCATATGGCTGGGATCTCTGGGGAACAACTGCTTTCGATAGAGCAGTATATCAGTCAGGACTTTTATCTTTAAAGGTCAGAAGAGGGTCAAATTAAATTTAAAAACAAAGAATGCATTGCCTCTCTTAACTGAAAAATCCACAAAGGTTCAGGTCTGGCTGCATCCAGGTGATCCTCAGGACTCTCCTTCCCCACCTCTCAGCTCTAGTTTCTCTGTGTTGGTTTTATTTATGGCAGGGATGTGGGGATGCTATCCATACTGTGGCCCCCAGTGGCTCCAGGCCCACATTCCACCACTTGTGCAACCCCAGTGGAAAAAGACCCTCTCTATGCCAAAGTTTGCAGGAAAAGTCTGAAATCTGCCACTTCTGGGGACGACTGGGTCATGTGCTAATTACTAGATGGTGGGGTCAGCCTACCTCAAGCCATAGCCTGGGGACTAGAAAAGGGTGTTTGCCCAAGGAGAACCAGGGTGTTCTCACCAAAAGAAGCAGGGACAGATGCAATGCTGTCCAGCACAGGCAAACATCCTCATGATGCTTGGCCTTGACCTGACCAGCTCCTGGACCTTACCAGCCTTCTCCTCCCCATAAGATGGGGCCACCTGGCCACACCTGCTGATCCTTCTGCAGACCTGCCCAGCTTCTACACCATACTAGCCTAGGGCAGGCAGCCATGGGCTGGCTCTGGTCCTGCTGTCTATGCTGAGGTTTCCTCCACACCATGAAACAGGGTTTTCTTGTCTCATAGAGTTCCCTGTCTAGAGTCCTACAAGCTGTGTGGCACAACAAATAACTGACCAATTCATTCATTGATTCACTCATGCATTCATTTAGCTTCTGTTTATGAGTCCAGCACTCTGCTAGGCAACATCTTCATATACGCTCCCCATACAATCTGTGTAACTGTAAGGTAAATGTTTTCCACATTGTAAAGATGAAGAAAGTAAGGCAACAAGTAGTTAAGTAACTTGACTAAGCTCACAGGGTAAGGAAAGACAGGCTACAACAGTGGTGCAAACCCTCGGACCCTAAAGCTTTGCCTAATAAAACTGGTGCAAAATGGGAAGAGATAGTGTGTCCAAGGCTCACAGGAAAAGCTTCAACAACATAGAAAAATAAAGATCAGGCTAAATGTGTCTGTGAGCATGGCACAGTTTAGCGGCAGAAGCACTCGAGAAAAGTCCAAAGCATTTTACCATACCAGCTGCCTTAAGGACGTAGATGTCTTAGGCCCTGCCCTCAAAGACCTCACAATGCATGTGGGGCAAAAATCCAAAAATCCACACAAAAAGCTGAACATGGTAACTGCCTGAGGTAATAAACAAACATTGCATAGGAAGCCTCAGCAAAGGTAGGTGTCTGAGGGGTTCTGGGAAGAAGAAAGCACAAAGAGCTGGTATAATCAGACATGGCTGCCTGGAGGAGGTGAGCTTGGGAGAACCTAGAGGAGAGAGGCTGGGGGGCAGATTCAGGGTTGGGGTATGAGAAGGAAAGGTACCCAGGTGGGTGTGGGCATTGGAATCAGCATCTATGGGTTTTGCCTTCCCAGTGTACCTCCCATTCTTTTACTAGCATCCCAAGTTCCTCTGGGGAGCCACCCCTTTGCCATGCTCAGCCCACGTGAGTGTGGATGGGGTTGATCCTATCCCCTGACTAGTGGGTGGGCATATGACCCAGACCTGACCAAGCAAATCTCCACATTTTCTCAGCTACAGTGACAGGTTTGGGGGACACACGGCTGTGGCTGGACCAGTAGAAATCCTTTGCAGGATTGGGAGAGTACAGCTGATATGATGTGGACCTTGACCTGGCAGGGGCTGTAACCACCCTCACAGGAGAAGAGGCTACCTGAGAATGAAGCCAACAAAGGAACATAGAGCCGAGAGACAGGCAAACCCATCAGGAGGATGTCGACTGCTCCTGAAACCAGAATTTCCCAGAGCCCAAAAACGTTCCTTTGATGCTTAAGCCACTTTGAGCTATGCTCCCATCAAATATAATAAAAGGAGTCCTGATACAAGTGTGGAGCTTTGGGGGGCAGTGAGGGGCCAGCTGGTGAGTCTGCAATGGGGTGCTTCCATTGCTGAGTTTGGGGGCCAGTGATAGAGGGGGTTCAGGCTGACCACAAAGAGCTTGAACCCCAAAATGTGGGTTCAGACTCAGAGCTGCTGTCTGGTGTTCCCGCAGCCATGTGTCTCTGCTGCCCAGATGCCCATGGATGAACGGCTGCTGTGAGGGTTAAAGAAAGATTCAGTCCTGCAGCTCCTTGGACTCCTGTTTATTATATTAAACAACATGTAAAACTGCTCCTATCCTCACTCATCTTCAAATTGCTGTCATCAAGAAAGTTGGCCTTGTTTGTTCCAGTTCCCTAGGACGCAGAGACTTCCCTGGCCACTTAGGGCCAGGCAGGGAGGGTCAAAGCCAAATCGGAAAAGGTGGGGGTGCTGGTCACCAGAGGTGCAGCCAGAGAGGTGTGGACAGCAGGGTCGAGGGAGCGGTGTGGGGAGAACAATGATGGGGGCGAGATGAGCAACAGTGGCCAGGAGGCTGCCCCAGCGCTGGTCTGAGCCGAATGTCACTCACCCTGAGACCTGTCCTTCTGAGCCAATCCCTCCCAGCCTCCTGACTCCTCCCACGAGGAGCAGCCGTGTCACTCTCCACGTGCCCATCTGTCTGTCCTGAGATAAGCGGCCGACCCCTCCTCTCCTGTTCCTGGGTGTCTGCCAGCTCCAACAGGCCCCCGGGGCACACCTCCACCATCTAAAAGAACAGCTCCTACTCGCTTCTATTTCCAGCAGGCATTGGACCTGATAGTTGGTGTGTCACAAGGTTGAACTGGGCACATCACTGGATACAAACAGTCCTCATTCTTTGGTGACTGCCCGGGCTGAGGTGGGTGGGGCGGTGGGGATATCCAGTCTTTGAAGAGCTGAGACAACTGTGTGTCCTCAGTAGGGTGCAACCCCCTTTGGGGCAGCCTCCGAGATCTCCCCTGGGGCCGGCTGCCTGCAGGCTGCAAGCTGCCCCTCAGAGACCCTGCTCGGCCCCCTGAGCAGCCTGGACACTGAGGCCTCAAGAGGGCACCTGCTGCACCTCTCTGCTGCAAGCCTGGGACAGCTGAAGGAGGCTTAGCCCCAGCCAAACGCAGCCTCTCACTCCTCAGATAAACAGTCTGAAATGGCAAGCACCGAAATGAAATGCTTGCAGGATTTCTTGGACATTAAATAGTTCCCCACATTCTCTCTCTCTCTCCCGCTCACACGCACGCACACACACACACACACACACACACAGAGATGATTTAAGTGTAAATAAATCAGAAACACCTGGATAGTTTCCTTAAAATACAAGTGAATTTTTAATTCAGGAGAAAAAGCCTACAACACATTTGGAGTCTCAGCAAACACAACAGCTTTCAGCTAAGACATCTGACCATCTCAGAGTGCAATGCCTGATCTGTCCAGCATCCTATCCAGCTCCCATTTACCCAGAGCTTTAATTCCTGCCTCTGGGTCTTCTTCTATCTCCTGTTCTACCCCTCAGCTTGCCTGACACTTAGAAACCTTTCTGTCTTACTTGTGATAAGTCCTGACTTAAATATTAGCCCTTTGAAAAATGCTTCCTCAACTAAGCCACACTCATGATTATTCATTCACCCTCCTCACCAATTTAATGCACTACCCGTGGAGGTTATCTGTTGATTCTGACTATTAAGTCTCCACTCTCCCACTTTCTGGTAACAATAGCCTCATTTTTCTCCCTTCCCTATCCTATCCCAGTTCATGGATTGGGGGGGACTGACCCAACCCTCCACTAGCTACAATGATGGGCATGAATCACTGGCCTGGTCTTCACCTTCTGGCCACAGTGACTGACTGGTTCCAAGATGAGCAAGCTACTTCCATTAGTTAAGTGAGAGTCAATCCCATGGAAAAGACGTACTCTAGGTCCACTGGGACTTCTGAGCCTGGAGTTGTTGGCAGCTGTTTTGCCAACACTTAGAAAAGGTGTGGTAGTTTTATCTATGACCACATAACAACATGACCCAAAACCTAGTATCCTAAAACAGCCATTTATTATTTATCATGATTCTCTGGATTAACTGGGCTGAGCTGAGCAGTTTTGTTACCACGGTGATGACTGAAGTCACTCATGAGGCTGCATTTAGTTGAGAGCTTGTCTGAGATGGCTAGAATGTCTATGATGGCTTCATCCTCAAGGTCTCTCTTCATGTGGCCTTTCATCCTTCAATAGTCTAGACTTGAGCTTCTACACACCTGGGTGGCTGTGTTCCAAGAAGACCAGCCCCAGTGTGCAAGCAGCTTATCAAGCCTCTACTTGCAACACACCTGCTAATGTCCAATTGGCCAAAGCAAACTGCACATCCAAGCTCAGACTCAGTGTTGGAAGGGGCTACACACAGCGTCAATATTAGGGAGCTTGGTCCACTGGGGGGCACCCAGTGGACCAAGTAACTAACACACAGGTGTAGGGGAAAGGTTTTTTATGTCATCACTGTAGTCCTGGGACCCACGTATGCCTGAAGTCAGAGATCTACCCCTGGTCTCTTCAGTTATACAAACCCCAACATACAAGAAAACTTTTTTTGTTTAGCCAAGTCATTGTGAGTCAGGTTTCTGTCACCGACAAACACTATAATCAATGCCGCCTCCGTGCCAAGACCAGGGTGGACACTGGGGACACAGACTGAAATCGGACACAGCTGACTTTGCTAGGTGGGGGTGTCCCCAGTTGTCTGTCTCCCCAATAAAATGACAAATTCCCAAGGGATGGGGCCAGCTTTCAGGCCTGATTTATAACTCATGCCTAGCACAGTGCTGGGTACTTAAGGAATGGTGGGTGAAAGTGCGTTGATGAACTGTCATCATACTATACACTTTCAAATGCTGCTGGACACGTATCCTCAAGTCTCATGTGGCCAGGGAGTAACTCTCAAAATGAACCAGGTATCATTCACTTTTAAGACTGAGGGGGGTCCCAGTCCTTGTCCCAGTGGGTTTGGGCAAGGGCTTTCCAAAGCAGCCCAAGCCTAGCAAAACCTTTTCCTGGACAGTTTATCTGCCATCCTTGCACTGAGAGGTGGCCTCTCTTGTCTTCTAGAATAGTGAGAGTAAATCACAAAAAAGAGGGAACACTGAATTTGAAACCTACAGCTGCATGATGGTTTTAAACAGGTCCACAAATTCTTTGATGATCCTCCTTCAAAAGGCAGATCTGACATCTGCCTGCTTCTCTTGAATAGGGGTTGTCCTTAGTGACTTCCCTCTAATGAGGATAATGTGGCTGAAGTGATTTTGCATGACTTCCCAGGCCAGTGAGAAAAAGCCACTCAGCCTCTCCTGGCTCTCTCTTGGGACATCCACCCTTAGAACCCAGTGACCACGTTGTGACGAAGCCAAGTAGCCCCTTGGAAGTCCAGGAGCAGATGTCCTGGCCAAGCTCCAGCTGAAGTCACAGGCAACACCCAGTACCCCCGACAGACATGGAGTGAGCCTTCAGAAAATCCCAGCCTCCCAGCCAGCAATGAGTGGAGCAGAGACCAGCTCTCCTCACTGAGCCCTACTGAAATTGCAGATTCATGAGCAAAATATACATTTTAAGCTATAACGTTTTGAGGTAGTTTATCAAAAAGCCACAGATAGATAACTGGAACAAGATGGAAGAGACTTTAGAGATAATATAGTTCAACTTGCCCATCTGACAGGTGGGAAAAAGTCCAGAAGATGGAAGTGACCCTGAGTCAGACGTGGGCCCAGATCTCTGGATATCAAGTAGAGTGCTCTTTGCACTATCTGCCTGGGGCTGACCCAGCGCTCATTCCGACTCCCTTCTCCCTGACCTCTCTGTGAAGATGAAGACCTGCCACTAAGGATGGAGGGATGGAAAGATAAAAAGACACTGGGTTCCGGAAACATCTCTGAGCAGCCGCACCAGCCCTGGACTGCCTACCTCCGGAATTATCATGCGAGGAAAATAAATCCTCATGCATTGAAGTGAGGGTTTCTGTTATCTGCAGCCAAATGCATGCCTAGCTGATAACACTGGCTTTCTAACTGCCCTGGATTCAAAGTTGCTACTGTGTTGTTTCCAACTTATTTTGCTACTGTTGCCAAAAACACTGTAATTGAGCTGTAACTCCAGGAGCCAAGTTGAGAGAGCTCCCTACTGCCCCACTTGCTGCCAGAATTGCTCACCTATTCACAGCAAGCTGGCCCTCGCTCACCCTCAGCCTTCTAAGCTGACCCAGGCCTGCGCTGGCATCCTGCACACTCCCTCTGGCCAGCGAAGGATAAAAGAAAGGTGCCTGGTGATTCTCTCAGCCCTGCAGTCACTGTGCTACCACACCAGACTGACCATGTGCTGCCAAAGCCCTCAGAGATGTGACTAGACAGATGACACAGCCCCGACTAACAAACAGCCTGGGGAGACCGTCAACAAAAGTGTGTGGCCACATACCACACACCCGTGACCATGCATGTAGGCTGCCTGCTGACATGATGGTTAGGCTCATTCAGAGACCCCCATTGCGGGTCTTGCTCCAGTCAAGGCCTGAGGTCACCCCATGCAGAATCGAAAAGCTGAGGGCTCCGATCTGGGCCTTTACAGCAGGCACATTTTTGGCTGAATCTGTTTACCTGGCCATAATTCAGTATTATCCCTTTAACAATAATCAGTCATTAAGAGGAACTTCAAATGCCCTTGGGAGATGGCTCACTTTGTGGCTGCCTTAATCTAAAAAACACCGGAATGTAAAGGGCCCTTTTAAGGAGCAGCCTTGCAGAGATGGAGCAGCAGGAGCATCCCTCCACCTAGCGGCACATGCATTCAGCTAAATGGGACTCCAAGGTGCCCTGAGAGGAAAGCTCTGGAAACACAAACTCAAGCTGATCTCAGATAAGTCTAAGCTCCCCGAGTTGCAGCTTACATAGGTGTCTGCACCTGTCACTTAACTTGAGTCATATGATGACCCCGTAAGAGTGGGCTGGCTATAACTGTCCCCTTTTACAGATGGGGAAACTGAGTCTCAAGGCATTGCAGGGACTTGCCAAGGCCACGTGCAAGTGAGTAGGTGTTATGGACTGAATGTTTGTGTCTTCCCCAAATTCATACGTTGAAGCCCTAACCCTCAATGTGATGGTATATGGAGGTCGAGCCTCTGGGAGGTGATTAGGTTTAAATGAGGTCAAATGGTGGGGCCCTCATGATGGGATTAGTGTCCTTATAATAATAAGAGACTGAGCTCTCTCTCTACCATGTAAGCACATAGCAAGGCAGCTGTCTGCAAGCCAGGATGATGGTCTTCACCAAAACCCAACCATACTGGTATTCTGAGACATTCAGACTCCAGAACTGTGAGAAACAGACTTCTGTTTTGTAAGGCACCCAGTCTATGGTACTTTGTCATTGCAGCCTGAGCAGACCAAGACAATGAGGTACCCAGCTAGAAGCCCCTCTGGCGCTCTCTCACTTAACCCTTGTATCACTGGAGCAAATCACTTCTCCCCTCTGAGACTAACTTTCCCTGTCTGTAAAATTGGAAAATGCCCATCTTACAGGGTAGTTGTAAGGATAAATGGGATTGTGACTACCATGGTGATTGGAGAACTAAGAGGCTCAGAGCCCATATAAATGAAACATTTTTTGTTGTGGTATTAAAACATATGTAATGTAAAACTTACCAATTTTAAGTGTACAGTTCAGTGGCATTACATACATTCACACTGTTGTGCAACCATCACCATCATCCATCTCCAGAACACTTTCATCATCCCAAACTGATATTCTATATCCATTAAACAAGGTCCCATTGTCCCCTCCCCACAACCCCTGGCACACACCATTCTACTTTCTGCCTCTTATACGTTTGCCTACAGTAGGGACCTCATATAAATGGAATCATAGTATTTGTCCTGGTGTGGCTGGCTTATTTCATTAGTGTAATGCCCTCCAGGTTCATCCATGCTGCAGCAAATGTCAGAATTTCCTTCCTTTTTAATGCTGAATAGTATTCCATCACATGTAAATATTATATTTTGTTTATCCATTCATCTGTATTACAAATTATCATTCTCATTCTTGAAGAGGAACTGAGGTGAGGAGCTCCCCCTTCCCCCTCACAAACTAGTCCCAGACAGTTTGTTCTTGTTCTTCTGAGTGTCGCTTCAGGCCACCATTCCCACAGAAACACACACGGACAAGCAGGTGTACCACCTACCTGTAGTGGAGGGTCAGTTGTGTTTTTTGTTCTAACTTGCAGTTTGTCAGGGACCAATACTTTTGTGAAATACAATAAAATGATGTAGAAGATAAAAAACTTAAAAACCAAAGCCATAAAAGTATTGGCATTTTTTTTATTTTTTTGATTTGACAGACATAAAACTACTGGTTAAAAGGCTAGAAAAGTTTCAGATATTCTCAGTTTCTATCTAAATCTTGTTACAGATCTGTAACAAACATTTCAAGGGCCTGTCACCCATCTGCCAACCACATTTTGAGCAGCACTGCCTGGAGCACTCATTAACAGAAACAATGAAAACATCTAAATGGCCATCAATAATGTAGTTGTTAAATGCACTTTGGCATCTCCATATTATGATTTAGCAATAAAATATAATGAAGCATATGAGTCAGCATTTCCACTCCTAAGTACATAACCAAGAGAAATGAAAACATATGTTCCCACAAAAACTTGTACACCAATGTTCATAGCAGCTTTATTCACAATAGCCAAACAGTGAATATCCAAATGTCCATCAATGGATGAATGGATAAACAAAATGTGGTATATCCATACAGTGGAATATTACTCAGCCATAAAAATGAATGAAGTACTGACACATGCCACTGGATGAGCGTGGAAAACATTATGCTAAGAGAAAGAAGCCAGACATAAAAGCCCACATACTTATGATTCCATTTATATGAAATACCCAGAATAGGCAAATTGAGAGAGATAAAAAGTACATGAGTGGTTGCCAGGGGCTGGGAGTGATAGAGGGATTGGAACATGATGGCTAAGGGGTACAGGGTTTCTGAGTGGAGTGATGCTCTAAAAATGATTCTAAAAATGATTGTGGTGATGTCTGCACAATTCTGGGCACATACTCAAAATCATTGAATTGTACACTTTAAATATATGAATCATATGGTATATAAATTATATCTTAATAAAGTTGTTATTAAAAATGAAGCAGAGCCTGAATTTAAAACATACAGCAGGTAGGACGTGCTTTCACTCCCTCTTGCGAGAGCACTGGAATCAAAACTAACTGCTGAACAATCATCGACAGGAAGACACTGGAACTGACCAAAAATGATACCCCACATCCAAAGACAAATGAGAAGGCACAATGAGATGGTAGGAGGTACGCAATAACAATGAAATCAAATCCCATAACTGCTGGGTGGGTAACTCACAAACTAGAGGACACTTATACCACAGAAGTCAACCCACTGGAGTGAAGGTTCTGAGCCCCACGTCAGGTTTCCCACCCTGGAGGTCTGGCAATGGGAGGAGGAATTCCTAGAGAATCAGACTTGAAGGCTAGCGGGGTTTGATTTCAGGATTTCGACAGGACTGGGGGAAACAGAGACTCCACTCTTGGAAGGCACACAGAAAGTAGTGTATGCATCGGGACCCATGGGATGGAGCAGTGACCCCAGGGGAGACTGAACCAGACCTACCTGCTAGTATTGGGAGGTCTCCTGCAGAGGCAGGGTTGGCTGTGTCTCACCGTGAGGACAAGGACACTGGCAGCAGAGGATCTGGGAAGTGCTCCTTAGCGTAAGCCCTCCCAGAGTCTGCCATTAGACCCACCAAAGAGCCCAGGTAGGCTCCAGTGTTGGGTTGCCTCAGGCCAAACAACCAACAGGGAAGGAACCCAGCCCCACCTATCAGCAGTCAAGCAGATTAAAGTTTTTCTGAGCTCTGTCCACCAGAGCAACAGCCATCTTCACCCACCATCAGTCCCTCCCATCAGGAAACTTGCACAAGCCTCTTAGATAGCCTCATCCACCAGAGGGCAGACAGCAGAAGCAAGAAGAACTACAATCCTGCAGCCTGTGGAACAAAAAACCACATTCACAGAAAGATAGACAAGATGAAAAGGCAGAGGGCTATGCGCAGATGAAGGAACGAGATATAACACCAGAAAAGCTACTAAATGAAGTGGAGATAGGCAACCTTACAGAAAAAGAATTCAGAATAATGATAGTGAAGATGATCCAGGAGCTCGGAAAAAGAATGGAGGCAGAGATCGAAAACACACAAAAAATGTCTAAGAAAGCCCTAGAAGAATTAAAGAACAAACAGACAGCAATGAACAAACAATACCAGAAATGAAAACTACACTAGAAGGAGCCAATAGCAGAATAACTGAGGCAGAAGAACGGGTAAGTGACCTGGAAGACAGAATGGTGGAATTTACTGCTGTGGAACAGAATAAAGAAAAAAGAATGAAAAGAAATGAAGACAGCCTAAGAGACCTCTGGGACAACATTAAATGCAACAACATTCACATTATAGGGTTCCCAGAAGGAGAAGAGAGAGAGAGAAAGGACCCAAGAAAATATTTGAAGAGATTATAGTCGGAAACTTCCCTAATATGGGAAAGGAAATAACCACCCAAGTCCAGGAAGTGCAGAGAGTCCCATACAGGATAAACCCAAGGAGAAACATGCTGAGACACACAATAATCAAATTGGCAGGGAGAAGGCAGGAAGATGGCAGAAGAGTAAGACGTGGAGATCACCTTCCTCCCCACAGATACATCAGAAATTCATCTACATGTGGAACAACTCCTACAGAACACCTACTGAACGCTGACAGAAGACCTCAAACTCCCCAAAAGGCAAGAAACTCCCTACATACCTGGGTAGGGCAAAAGAAAAAAGGAAAATCAGAGACTAAAGGATAGGGATGGGACCTGCACCAGTGGGAGGGAGCCATGAAGGAGGAAAGGTTTCCATACACTAGAAGCCCCTTCACGGGCGGAGACTCCACGTGGTGGAGGGTGAAAGCCTTGGAGTAGCAGAGGAAAGCACAGCAACAGTGGTGTGGAGGGCAAAGCAGAGAGATTCCCGCACAGAGGATCGGTGCCCTAAGGCACACACCAGCCCGAGAGGCTTGTCTGCCTGGGCGCCGGGGCGGCGGTGCTGGGAGCTGAGGCTTGGGCTTCGGTCGGAGCACAGGGAGAGGACTGGGGTTGGCGGCGTGAACACAGTCTGAAGGGTCTAGTGCGCCACGGCTGGCCCGGAGGGAGTCCGGGGTAAAAGTCTGGAGCTGCCAAAGATGCAAGAGACTTTTTCTTCCCTTTTGTTTCCTGGTGCACGAGGAGAGGGCATTAAGAGCGCTGCTTAAAGGAGCTCCAGGGACAGGCGCGAGCCACGGCTAAAGGCGCAGACCCCGGAGACGGGCGTGGGAGGCTAGGGCTGCTGTTGCCGCCGCCACAAGGCCTGTGTGCGAGCGCAGGTCACTGTCCACCTCCCCTTCCGGGGAGCCTGTGCAGCCTGCCACTGAAGGGGTCCCGGGACCCAGGAACGGCTTCCCCGGGAAAGGGCACGGAGCACCTTGGGCGGGTGCAACGTCACGTCGGCCTCTGCCGCCGCAGGCCTGCCCCGCACTGCGTGCCCCTCCCTCCCCTCAGCCTGAGTGAGCCAGAGCCCCCAACTCAGCGGCTCCTTTAAACCTGTCCTGTCTGAGCGAAGAATGGACGCCCTCCGGTGAGCTATGCGCAGAGGCAGGGCCCGGTCCAAGGCTGAGACCCGGGAGCTGTGAGAGCAGAGAAGAGACAGGGAAATCTCTCTGTGCAGCCTCGGAGGCAGCGGATTAAAGCTCCACGGTCCGCTTGATGTGCTCTGTGTCTGTGGAGTGTATGAATGGACAGTGAATCATCCCAAATTGAGGAGGTGGACTTTGAGGACAAGATTTAAGATTTTTTCCCTTTTCCACTTTTTACAACTAATTATCCCAAATTAAGGAGGTGGACTTTGAGAGCAAGATTTTCGATTATTTTCCCTCTGCTCTCTTTTTGTGAATGTGTATGTGTATGCTTCTGTGTGAGATTTTCTCTGTATAGCTTTGTTCCACCATAGGTCCCAGGGTTCTATCAGTTCGTTTTTTTTTCAATAATTACTTTTTTATAATAACGCTACTATATTTTATACTTTATTCTATTTTACTTTATCTTCTCTCTTTCTATTTTCCCTACCTTCACTTCCTCCCTCCCTCCCTCCACCCCTTTCTCTCTTTCTTTCTTTCTTTCCTTCCTCCCTCCCTCCCTTCTTCCTTTCACTTTCTTTTTCTTTCCTTCCTCCCTCCCTCCCATCTTTCTTTTTCTTTCTTTCTTTCTTTCCTTCCTTCCTCCCTCCCTTCTTCCTTTCACTCTTTCTTTTTCTTCCCTTCCTCCCTCCCTCCCTCCTGTCTTTCTTTCTTCCTTTCTTTCCTTCCTCCTTCCCTCCCATCTTCCTTTCACTCTTTTTCTTTCCTTCCTCCCTCCCTTCCTCCCTCCTGTCTTTCTTTCTTTCTTTCCTCCCTCCCTCCCTCCCTCCCTTCTTCCGTTCATTCTCTCTTTTTCTTTCTTTCCTCCCTCCCTCCCTCCTTTCTTTCTTTCTTTCTGTCCTTCCTCCCTCCCTCCCTCCCTTCTTCCTTTCACTCTTTTTCTTTCCTTCCTCCCTCCCTCCCTCCTGACTAACTTTCTTTCTTCCTTTCTTTCTTTCTTTCTTTCTTTCTTTCTTTCTTTCCTTCTTCCCTCCGTCCCTCCCTTCTTCCATTCACTCTTTCTTTTTCTTTCCTTCTTCCCTCCCTCCCTCCTTTCTTTCTTTCTTTCTTTCCATCCTTCCTCCCTCCCTCCCTCCTTTCTTTCTTTCTTTCCATCCTTCCTCCCTCCCTCCCTCCTCTCTTTCTTTCTTTCTTCCTTCCTTCCTTCTTTCCTTCCTTTTTTTCCTTCTTCCTTTCTTTCTCTCTCTCTTTCTTTCTTCAACTAATTCTTTCTTTCAACTTTTTCTCCCTTTTATTCTGAGCCGGGTAGATGAAAGGCTCTTGGTGCTGCATCCAGGAGTCAGTACTGTGCCTCTGAAGTGGGAGAGCCAACTTCAGGACACAGATCCACAAGAGACCTCCCAGCTCCACATAATATCAAGTGGCAAAAATCTCCCAGAGATCTCCAACTCAACACCAGCACCCAGCTTCAGTCAATGACCAGCAAGCTACAGTGTGGGTCACCCTATGACAAGCAACTAGCAAGACAGGAACACAACCCCACCCGTTAGCAGGGAGGCTGCCTAAAAATATAATAAGGCCACAGGCACCCCAAAACACACCACCAGATGTGGCCCAGTCCACCAGAAAGACAAGATCGAGCCTCAACCACCAGAACACAGGCACTAGTCCCCCCACAAGGAAGCCTACACAACCAACTGAAACAACCTTAGCCACTGGGGACAGACACCAAAAACTACGGGAATTACGAATCTGCAGCCTGCAAAAAGGAGACCCCAAACACAGTACGATAAGCAAAATGAGAAGGCAGAAAAACACACAGCAGGTGAAAGAGCAAGATAAAAACCTACCAGACCTAACAAATGAAGAGGTAATAGGCAGTCTACCTGAAAAAGAATTCAGAATAATGATTGTAAAGATGATCCAAGATTCTATTTCCCAGATCCAAAATCTTGGAAATAGAATAGACAAAATGCAAGAAACAGTTAACAAGGACCTAGAAGAACTAAAGATGAATCAAGCATCGATTAAAAACACAATAAATGAAATGAAAAATACTCTAGATGGGATCAATAGCAGAATAACTGAGGCAGAAGAACGGATAAGTGAGGTGGAAGATAAAACAGTGGAAATAACTGCTGCAGAGCAAAATAAAGGAAAAAGAATGAAAAGAACAGAGGACAGTCTCAGAGACCTCTGGGACAACATTAAATGCACCAACATTCGAATTATAGGGGTTTCAGAAGAAGAAGAGAAAAAGAAAGGGACTGAGAAAATATTTGAAGAGATTATAGTTGAAAACTTCCCTAACATGGGAAAGGAAATAGTTAATGAAGTCCAGGAGGCACAGAGAGTCCCATACAGAATAAACCCAAGGAGAAATACGCCAAGACACATATTAATCAAAGTGTCAAAAATTAAACACAAAGAAATCATATTAAAAGCAGCAAAGGAATAAAAAAAAACAAATAACACACAAGGGTATCCCCATCAGGTTAACAGCTGATCTCTCAGCAGAAACTCTACAAGCCAGAAGGGAGCGGCAGAACATAATTAAAGTGTTGAAGGAGAAAAAGCTGCAACCAAGATTACTCTACCCAGCAAAGATCTCATTTAGATTTGATGGAGAAATTGAAACCTTTACAGACAAGCAAAAGCTGAGAAAGTTCAGCACCACCAAACCAGCTTTACAACAAATGCTAAAGGATCTTCTCTAGGAAAGAAACACAACAGAAGTAAAAGACCTACAAAAACGAACCCAAAACAATTAAGGAAATGGGAATAGGAACATACATATCAATAATTACCTTAAATGTAAATGGACTAAATGCTCCCACCAAAAGACACAGATTGGCTGAATGGATACAAGAACAAGACCCATATATATGCTGTCTACAAGAGACCCACTTCAGACCTAGAGACACATACAGATTGAAAGTAAGGGGATGGAAAAAGATATTCCATGCAAATGGAAATCAAAAGAAAGCTGGAGTAGCAATTCTCATATCAGACAAAATAGACTTTAAAATGAAGACTATTAGAAGAGACAAAGAAATACTACATAATGATCAAGGGATCGATCCAAGAAGAAGATATAACAATTGTAAATATTTATGCACCCAACATAGGAGCACCTCAATACATAAGGCAAATACTAACAGCCATAAAAGGGGAAATCGACAGTAACACACTCATAGTAGGGGACATTAACACCCCACTTTCACCAATGGACAGATCATCCAAACTGAAAATAAATAAGGAAACACAAGCTTTAAATGATACATTAAACAAGATGGACTTAATTGATATTTATAGGACATTCCACCCAAAAACAACAGAATATACATTTTTCTCAACTGCTCATGGAACATTCTCCAGGATAGATCATATCTTGGTTCACAAATCAAGCCTTGGTAAATTTAAGAAAATTGAAATTGTATCAATTATGTGTTCCGACCACAATGCTATGAAACTAGATGTCAATTACAGGAAAAGATCTGTAAAAAATACAAACACATGGACGCTAAACAATACACAACTCAATAACGAAGTGATCACTGAAGAAATCAAAGAGGAAATCAAGAAATACCTAGAAACAAATGACAATGGAGACACGACGAGCCAAAACCTATGGGTCGCAGCAAAAGCAGTTCTAAGGGGGAAGTTTATAGCAATACAATCCCACCTTAAGAAACAGGAAACATCTCAAGTAAACAACCTGACCCTGCACCTAAAGCAATTAGAGAATGAAGAACAAAAAAACCCCAAAGTTAGCGGAAGGAAAGAAATCATAAAGATCAGATCAGAAATAAATGAAAAAGAAATGAAGGAAACGATAGCAAAGATCACTAAAACTAAAAGCTGGTTCTTTGAGAAGATAAACAAAATTGACAAACCATTAGCCAGACTCATCAAGAAAAAAAAGGAGAAGACACAAATCAATAGAATTAGAAATGAAAAAGGAGAAGTAACAACTGACACTACAGAAATACAAAAGATCCTGAAAGATTGCTACAAGAAACTCTATGCCAGTAAAATGGACAACCTGGAAGAAATGGACAAATTCTTAGAAAATCACAACCTTCTGAGACTGAATCAGGAAGAAATAGAAAATATGAATAGACCAATCACAAGGACTGAAATTGAAACTGTGATTAAATATCTTTCAACAAACAAAAGCCCAGGACCAGATGGCTTCACAGGTGAATTCTATCAAACATTTAGAGAAGAGCTATCACCTATCATTCTCAAACTCTTCCATAATATAGCAGTGGGAGGAACACACCCAAACTTATTCTATGAGGCCACCATCACCTTGATACCAAAACCAGGCAAGGCTATCACAAAGAAAGAGAACTGCAGGCCAATATCACTGATGAACATAGATGCAAAAATCCTCAATAAAATACTGGCAAACAGAATCCAACAGCACATTAAAAGGATCATACACCATGATCAAGTGGGTTTTATTCCAAGAATGCAAGGGTTCTTCAAAATACGCAAATCAATCAATGTGACACACCATGTTAACAAATTGAAGAAGAAAAACCATATGATCATCTCAATAGATGCAGAGAAAGCTTTTGACAAAATTCAACACCCATTTATGATAAAAACCCTGCAGAAAGTAGGCATAGAGGGAACTTTCCTCAACATAATAAAGGCCATATATGACAAACCCACAGCCAACGTTGTTCTCAATGGTGAAAAACTGAAACCATTTCCACTAATATCAGGAATAAGACAAGGCTGCCGACTCTCACCACTCTTATACAAAATAGTTTTGGAAGTTTTAGCCACAGCAATCAGAGAAGTAAAGGAAATAAAAGAATCCAAATTGGAAAAGAAGAAGTAAAGATGTCACTGTTTGCAGATGACATGATACTATACATAGAGAATCCTAAAGATGCTACAAGAAAACTACGAGAGCTAATCAATGAATTTGGTAAAGTAGTAGGATACAAAATTAATGCACAGAAATCTCTGGCATTCCTGTACACTAATGATGAAAAATCTGAAAGTGATATCAAGAAAACACTCCCATTTACCACATTTACCACTGCAACAAAAAGAATAAAATATCTAGGAATCACCCTACCTATGGAGACAAAAGACCTGTATGCAGAAAATTATAAGACACTGATGAAAGAAATGAAAGATGATACAAATAGATGGAGAGATATACCATGCTCCTGGATTGGAAGAATCAATATTGTGAAAATGACTCTACTACTGAAAGCAATCTACAGATTCAATGCAATCCCTATCAAACTACCACTGGCATTTTTCACAGAACTACAAGAAAAAAATGCAAACTTTGTTTGGAAAAACAAAAGACACCGAATAGCCAAAGCAATCTTGAGAACAAAAATCGGAGCTGGAGGAATCATGCTCCCTGACTTCAGACTATATTACAAAGCTACAGTAATCAAGACAGTGTGGTACTGGCACAAAAACAGAAAGATAGATCAATGGAACAGGATAGAAAGCCCAGAGATAAACCCACGCACATATGGTCAACTTATCTTTGATAAAGGAGGCAGGAATGTACAGTGGAGAAAGGACAGCCTCTTCAATAAGTGGTGCTGGGAAAACTGGACAGGTACATGTAAACGTATGAGATTAGATCATTCCCTAACACCATACAGTAAAATGAGCTCAAAATGGATTAAAAACCTAAATGTAAGGCCAGAAACTATCAAACTCTTAGGGGAAAACATAGGTAGAACATTCTATGGCATAAATCACAGCAAGATCCTTTTGGACCCACCTCCTAGAGAAACGGAAATAAAAACAAAGATAAACAAATGGGACCTAATGAAACTTCAAAGCTTTTGCACAGCAAAGGAAACCATAAACAAGACCAAAAGACAACCCTCAGAAAGGGAGAAAATATTTGCAAATGAAGCAACTGACAAAGGATTCATCTCCAAAATTTATAAGCAGCTGATGCAGATCAATAACAAAAAACAAACAACCCATCCAAATATGGGCAGAAGACCTAAATAGACATTTCTCCAAAGAAGATATACAGACTGCCAACAAACACATGAAAGAATGCTCAACATCATTAATCATTAGAGAAATGCAAATCAAAACTACAATGAGATATCATCTCACACCAGTCAGAATGGCCATCATCAAAACATCTAGAAACAATAAATGCTGGAGAGGGTGTGGAGAAGAGGGAACACTCTTGCACTGCTGGTGGGAATGTGAATTGGTACAGCCACTATGGAGAACAGTATGGAGGTTCCTTAAAAAACTAAAAATAGAACTACCATATGACCCAGCATTCCCACTACTGGGCATATACCCTGAGAAAACCATAATTCAAAAAGACACATGTACCGAAATATTCATTGCAGCTCTATTCACAATAGCCTGGAGAGGGAAACAACCTAACCGTCCATCATCGGATGAATGGATAAAGAAGATGTGGCACATATATACAATGGAATATTACTCAGCCATAAAAAGAAACGAAACTGAGCTATTTGTAATGAGGTGGATAGTCCTATAGTCTGTCATACAGAGTGAAGTAAGTGAGAAAGAGAAAGACAAATACCGGATGCTAACACATATATATGGAATTTAAGAAAAAAAATGTCATGAAGAACCTAGGGGTAAAACAGGAATAAAGACACAGACCTACTTGAGAATGGACTTGGGGACATGGGTAGGGGGAAGGGTAAGCTGTGACAAAGCAAAAAAGAGGCATGGACATATATACAGTACCAAACATAAGGTAGATAGATAGTGGGAAGGAGCCCCAAAGCACAGGGAGATCGGCTTGGTGCTTTGTGACCGCCTGGAGGGGTGGGATGGAGAGGGTGGGAGGGAGGGAGACGCAGGAGGAAAGGGATGTGGGAACAGATGTATATGTATAACTGATTCACTTTGTTATAAAGCAGAAACTAATAAAAAATTCTACAAATAAGAAATAACTCAAGGTAGGATAACCATTTTTTGCTTCAATGTAGTAAGAAAGCACCCCCCACCCCCACCCTGCTGCCCTAAGCAAATTCCTAAACCTACAAATACAGTAAACAGGCTGAATAGAATAACCGACCATTTCTGTTCCACTCTGCGACATTTGCCATAAACTCTCAATGAAATGTATCAGGTTCTGTATCATTTCCACATTTCACTTCATGTCCTCCTACCACAGAGTTTCACTCCTCTGCTCAAACTTCCAAACATTTTCACAGAGCAGCAAATTTCTAACTCTGATAAATCTGTTTATTAATTTCTGGAAAGTCACCCTACACTGCAAGCACAGTCCCTATCATTTGGAAACCACACGCCATGTCTCTGGGATATTATGCAAGAACACAAAAAAGCACAAAAAGGAAATGAAAAGTATTACTGTTTTTCTAAAAAGTTCTTAATGCTCTCCAGGGCAGGTTGAGCCCAGTTAGAAACCAGTGCGAACTGTGCAAAAGGGCAGAGCTGCAGGCTTTGCATGATGAGGCCTTCTGGATGCCGTTAGTGGCTGACGAGAGTTCACAGGCCACACGTTTTCTTTTCCTTTCTGGTTCTTTCACTTCTGGGCTCTGTCACCAGCATTTTCTCACCCACATCCAAGAAGAATGTGCCAAGGAAGTCTGTCAGGCCTTTGCTCTTTCCCTCCAGGATATTCCCAGCCAACCGCCAACTCGGAATCGCCTCGTCCCTACCCCTCTGGCAGCCCTGGCAACAATCAGGAAGGTAACAGGCTGCACACAGTGAGTCTGGACTGGCCTGGGGGCAAGGGATCTGGGTTCCTGGTAACCACTAACTCACTTTCAGGAAGCAGTGTCAGGCCCTGTTATAAACTCTCTACAAGCTCATTCAATACTCGCACGATTCTGTGAGTTAGGTACTATTAGAAACCCCACTTCATAGATGAAAAACTGAGGCACCGGGAGGATAAGTATGAGGACATGGAGTTGGTAAGGGAAAAATAATTTGTTTTTTGTTTTTTAATTTATTTATTTTATTTATTTTTGGCTGCATTGGGTCTTCATTGCTGCATGTGGGCTTTCTCTAGTTGCAGCGAGTGGGGGCTACTATGCATTGTGGTGCACGGGCTTCTCTTTGAAGTGGCTTCTCTTGTTGCAAAGCATAGGCTCTAGGCCCACAGGCTTGAGTAGGTGTGGCACACGGGCTCAGTAGTTGTGGCTCGTGGGCTCTAGAGCACAGGCTCAGTAGTTGTGGTGCACGGGCTTAGTTGCTCCGTGGCATGTGGGATCTTCCTGGGCCAGGGATCGAACCTGTGTCCCCTGTATTGGCAAGCTGATTCCCAACCACTGTGAAGTGTGGGACAAAGAATTTGAATCAGGCAGTCTGGGCCCAAAATTCAAGTGCTTAATCAGTGAGCTGAAATGTCTGTTGGACCAGCTCAACAGATGAAAGAGACTTATGTGCTTGAAGTGGAGGCAAGCCTCTAGTCAAACTCAGGGTCTGTCCATAGACCCCGCTTAGGACCACCTGGACATGTCTGGCCAGCTGTCCCCGGAGCCAGACTGAAGTGGTCATCTATTACTTATGTCTGCCCAGCTGCATCCCTTTTCTCTTTTTCTGGGAATAGCACCCTACTTTTTTTGAGGTAACCACCCTCCCCCACTCTCAGCCTACATGACTCTGGTAGTGTCAACCCTCCCCCAAAATGGCCTCCCCCCAGGTCCAAGACCATTCACATGACCCACACCTGGCCAATCAATGTGTCCCATCCTCCAGGAACAGCAATTTTTACAGGGAGAGGCATCTGCCCCAAGACAGGCAAATCAGGGTCAATGCTGGGACTTCTTTCTTTAATCACAGTAAAATACAGATAAAATTTAAATACCATTTTCACCATTTAAAAGTGCAGAATTTCATGGCATTTAGTACCTTCACAATGTTGTATAACCATCGCCACTATCCATTTTTCAGAACTTTTCCATCTTTCCAAACAGAAACTCTGTACCCAGCAACAATAACTCTCTGTATTCGTCTGCTTGGCCTGCAAAAACTAAGTACCATAGTTTGGATGGCTTAAACAACAGAAATCTATTTTCTCACAATTCTGGAGGTTATAAGTCAGAGATCAAGGTGTCAGCAGGGTTGGTTTCTTCTGAGGCCTCTCTCCCTGGCTTCATGTCATCTTCCCTCTGTGTGTGTCTGTGTCCTAATCTCTTCTTATAAGGACACCAGTCATAGTGGATGAGGGTCCACCCTAAAGGCCTCACTTTACCTTATTTACCTCTTTAAAGACCCTGTCTCAAATACAGTCACATTCTGAGGTACTAGGTGGGGGTTAAGACTTCAACATATGAATTTGGAGGGGGATACAATTCAGCCCATAACACTCCCCATTCCATAATGCTGACACCTTTGAGAAAGGGGAGTTCTCTATCTGCTGGGGTTGCTGAGAAGGTCTGATATACTGCAGGGGCTGTTGGTGGCTACTTTCCCACCCCAAGGAGACAGTGTCTGAAAATGACTCAGGGAAGAGCTGAGAGGCAGAGGGAGACCCCTAAGCCCAGACATACCTGAAACTGGCTGTACCTTTGACCTCTCTATTCCAGTTGTGTAAGCTAATGAGTTTCCTTTTCGTTTGTTTATTTTATTAACGTAATTAAAAGACTTAGTTAACATAAGGAGCTTTTACACCAGAATGGCCCATATCTCCAGGATGTGCAGGATGTGCCCACTCGGCAGCTGTTTAAGCAGCAGAGTCAAATCCAAACCTCTCAGGCTCCAGGGTGCTGGCCCCAACCCGTCCCTTGGGATGCTCACATGTTCACAGCACAGTGGGGACTGGGTCATGCCCGAGTCTCCCACAGAGCAGACTTCGGGGACACCCCCTGCAACATTACAGAATTGTTGCTCTGGCGTGGTGCCCCAAACAGACTGAGGGCTCCTATCCTTTCAGCCCAGTGACCCAAAGCCCTGCAGCAGTGCCTGCTTCATGATGGGCTTCAGTACAGAGCATGAGGAAGGCAGGGAATGGGGCAAGACAACAGTTCTCCTTCTCTCCAACAGTTCCCTGAAGGACAGTCTGTAAGAACACAGGATGGGAAACAATTCAAAAGGCCTTGGGGTGGGGACTGGCCAGGTACCTCACAGGACAGCCCAACGGGATTTTGTCTTTTAACCCAAAACAAGGTAACACCTGCTCTCTGATACATGGAATGATTCAGACCATCTCAGAGGGAAACTGCAAACCGAGAAAGCAACACCGAAACAACAACATATACCATTTGTGTAAAACCAGGAAGGGAGCTTCTCAATGAAATGTAATTAAATGACCTCAAAAAACCTCAAAAAACTGTCCTACACCATAGCCACCAGCCACACGTGGCAGTTTAAATTAAGATTAAACAATTTTTCTTTATTGAAGTGTAGTTGATTTACTAATTTGTGCCAATCTCTGCTGTAGAGCAGAGTGACTCAGTTATACAGCATACACTCTTTTTTTATATTCTTTTCCATTATGGTCTATCACAGGATATTGAATATAGTTCCCTGTGCTACACATTAGGACCTTGCTGTTAATCCATTCTAAATTAAACAAAAATTTTAAATTCAGTTTGTCAGTTGCACTAGCCATGTTTCAGAGGCTCGGTAGCCCCACATGGCTAGTAGTGGCTGCTCGATTAGCAGAGAGATAGAATATTTCCATCATCACAGAAAGTTCTATTGGAAAGGACTCCTCAGAAGGACATCAGCAGAAGGGTAAAGGGCCCCTGGAAAGAGGAGGAGGAGAACCGGAGAAGAGGAGGGGAGGGGAATTAGTTTTCACATGTAATCTTCTGTAGAACTTGAATCTTTCATCACATATTATTTCCTATTCAAAAATAAACATTTTAAAACTTTAAACACATTTTAAAACAATAAGTACATAAGTAATAAGAAAAGAAGACGTTGGAATCCCCAGGGACATGGGTAAGCCACATGAATCTACAGCCCTGAGTTCTCCGCTGAAGGAAGAGAAGTCTCATTTGAGGCAGGTGTATGAGGAAGAGCAGCATGAGGGGGCTCCCAGGTGGCAGCCCCACACACGTGATTCAGACCTGGTGGTGTAGGAAGTTCCTATGTCCCCCAAATTTTGAGTATCACAGCAACCTTATAATTAGGGTGATTAATGGTCCCATTTATTTTAGTTTCCTAAGGCTGCCACAACAAATGACCACAAACTAGGTGACTTAACATGACAGAAACCTATTGTCTCACAATTCTGGAGGCCAGAAGTCCAAAACCAAGATGTTGGCAGGGCTCGTTCCTTCTGAAAGCTCTTAAGGAGAATCCCTTCCATGCCCCTCTTCAGCTTCGGTGGCTGCCGGCAATCCTGGGTGTTCTTAGGTTTATAGATGCATCACTCTGGCCTCTGCCTCTTTCTTCCCATGGCCTTCTCCTCTTGGTGTTTCTGTCTTTCAAATCTCTTACCTCTGACTCTTAGAAGGACACTCATCATTGGATTTAGGGCCTACCCTAAACCCTGGATGATCTCATCCCAAGATCCTTAAATTAATTATGTCTGCAGGGCTTCCCTGGTGGTGCAGTGGTTGAGAGTCCGCCTTCTGATGCAGGGGACGCAGGTTCGTGCGCTGGTCCTGGAAGATCCAACATGCCGCACGGAGCGGCTGGACCCGTGAGTCATGGCCACTGAGCCTGCATGTCTGGAGCCTGTGCTCCGCAACGGGAGAGGCCACAACAGTGAGAGGCCCACGTACCGCAAAAAAAATAATATATATATATATGTCTGCAAAGACCCTATTTCCACAGAAGGCCACATTTACAAATACCAGGGGTTAGGACTGGGACATATCTTTTGGGGGGTGGGGGACACAATTCAACTCACTATACCGTTTTATAGACAAGGAGTTCAAGGTTCAAGGGCCTCTCACTTGCCTGAGGTCACAGGGCTAGTTCAGAGCACAGCTCTGCCAGTCCTCCCACCACTGACTCCAGCAAGAGAAGAATCTTGACCTTCCAGCCCGAAGCCTGCCCCTCCCTTCAGCCTCAGAGTTCTCCGCATCCACTTCACAATGGGTAACACACACAGAAGAGACACCCCCTTCTTTGGCCTCACTTATCTGTCTTGTTGCATCCTAGGATCTGACAAAAGATTACACTGTCCTCTGGGCCGTGGGAAGGAACTGGGCTAGGGGGATCTGCGGGTATCTCAGATGAGATGGGGTATCTCAAAAGAGGGTGGTCTGCATGTCCAGACTCCAAAAGTCTGCAGGGCAGATCAGAGCCAGGGAGAAAGGGAATGAGTTAAGGCTTCTGGTGTTGGAGAGAAAGCCCTCTGTGCTTTTTATGGCAGAGGAGAATGTGCCAGCCTATGGGGTTTTGCACTGACGAAGGGCTCTAGTCTAAAGTGCTCAAGTGAGTTCTCCAGCTCAAGGTGACAGGAGAGGAAGAGAAGATGTGGACATGGGTGTGCACTGGGGCCTGGCAGAGGCTGCTACACCCCCTGTGCCACACTGACCATACCTGCCGGGACAGCCTGATGACAGCCACAAGACCCTCGGACAACGACAGCACAGCACTGACTGATGGGCACCCCCAGAGAGGACGGCAGGTCACCTTCCCTCCTCTCAGTGGAACTGAGGGTTCTGACCAGGCTTTTGGCTTCCATGGTCATTCCAGAGGCCTTCTTGACACCTCTCCTGGTGGGTCAAGAGACCTCGAGGGAAGACACACACAAGACTATCTCCAGGTCCTGTGCTTTGTGTTTCCTCCACGACATCAAAAAGCCTACAGAGCCCACTCCAGTATTGGTATCATTTATTAAAACAAACAGTAAGTGCCTGACCAAGATTTGGACCTGGTCTGGGTTTATTCAGGAGCTCCATGTCCCCTCACTGCCACCTCCTCCCTCTCCATCTATCATCTGTATTGGTGGTTTTCAAACTTTCAGTCAGCAACCCATAGCAAGGAACCCGTTTCACACTGTCATTTACAAATATAAATGGCTGACAGAAAAACTTCACTCCAATATTTTTTATTGTACTCTCTGCTAGTTCAAAATTTCAGAATGCTGGCTGCAACCCACATAACTGATTTCATGTCTCATAAAGGTATTGTGACTCCCCGGTTTCTTTGTTTGTTTGGCCACACCGCTCAGCTTGTGGGATCCTAGTTCCCCAACCACGGATTGAACCCAGGGCCTTGGCAGTGAGAGTGTAGAGTCCTAACCACTGGACTGCCAGGGAGTTCCCAGTGACTCCCAGTTTTAAAAACCCTCATCTACATAACTCATATGAATTTACAACCATTCAATACTGAGAAAGAAAGAACAGGGGAGAAGCAAGAAGAATTGTTTTATACATTTTGCAGATCAGCCAAAACTTCATTGGTGTAACTGAATATTTTTTCCCCCATTGAATTGCAATTTCTGACTTCCTGATCTGCTCATGATGTCATTATTTATCATGTCCTTTCCCCTCCTATTAAAACCTCAGAGTTCCTATGAAAGGCTAGCTCAAGCTCGACTGTAAAATCCTATTCCACTGGGTCCCCACAGACTGAATTTTCACACTATGGGTCCATCTTTGCACAAATCTCAGGGCATCTCCCAATCTGGATATGTTAACCATCAGTAAGCTTGGTTTCTGGACCAGGTGAAGTGGTTTCAGAAATGCCAGACAACTTGGCTAATGGAAGGCATGACAGCAAGGAACAGGGCCCCTGGGTTCAGCTCCCATGTTCTCTCACCTCGTCCCGCATGGTGGGTCATCTGGGAATTGTTACAATTTTCCACTCATTCACTGGTATTACATACTGTTCTATGAGAGGATAATTCTAACCCTGAAAACACTGGGGCTGAGACTACACCCCTAAATTCTCAGTCATAATATGTGCAAAGTTCCAGTGAGGACAACTGGAAGACAAATATGAATCAGGATTCAAGCCACATGGGTTAGGAACCAACAAATCCTCAATTCTAGTCACAGCTGTCCTGGTCTACACCATCAAACCCCAAGACACATGATTATTTGAACAAATCAGACCGTGTTTCCTGCTCCTTTCCTCTACCTCCACCAAAGAAATGAAAACCAAAAAAAAACTATATTTGCCGGATTATTCCTCTACCCACCACCCCTCACGTTCGAAACAGAGCTAGGGTCACAATGTTAACACTGTTTGGATGGTTCATGTCTGTTTCTCCATCTTTAAAAGGGGATGGCTGCTACTTTCCTAGCATCTAAGAATTTATTGTAAGTCATCCCGAAGAGTTTCTTAGGTCCTCCACCAATACCATCAGCCTCATCAAACCAAGTCAGTTAATTTTGCCAGAATCTTTAACAACACACCTACCAGGGAAGATGATGTAGGAAGAAAGGCTCCAGGACAGTCCACAAGGTACCACAGACAGCCTGAAACCCATGGTGATTCTCTTGACCATGGCCTTGGCAGTTTCGCGTAGACAGGAGAGAGAAGACCAGGCCTATGGAAGTCAGGAGTCAGCAACGATCGAACATCCACTTACCTTGGGGACAGACACAGTCCATCGGTGCTTCTCGAACTGTCCGGAGCTTGACTGGTCCCTCCATCTTCTGAACCAGGAAGAAAAGGGGGGAAAAATAAGGATGAGTTTTGGAGTGGAGAGGGGTAGAAGTGGAAAAACAGCAAAAAACAACATATTTGAAAGATCTACTGTGGTGGTGGTGGTGCTTTCAAGAACAGTTTTGTAAAAGTCATTAAATTCTACAGGCAGTTTTAGAATGCGAGGAGAAACAGAAATAAACATTAAGCAATTACTTGGGAGTCCCTGAATAGAAGATGACAGGTTTCTGCTTTGTTAACAACATTTTCAAGTACAAATCCAGGAATGACAAAGGGACCCGGTAGTCCCTGGCGTGAAGATAGGAGGGCAGAGTAGAGAGAGGCCAGATAGGGCCAGTCAAAACTTGCTCTTGGGCTTCCCTGGTGGCGCAGTGGTTGAGAGTCAGCCTGCCGATACAGGGGACACGGGTTCGTGCCCCGGTCTGGGAAGATCCCACATGCCTGGGAGCGGCTAGGCCTGTGAGCCATGGCTGCTGAGCCTGCGCATCTGGAGCCTGTGCTCTGCAATGGGAGAGGCCACAACAGTGAGAGGCCCGCATACCACACACACACAGAAAAAAACCTGCTCTTAAACATCTTTCCCTGCCCCTGAGACCAACCCTATTCAACCCCAGGAAGCCCCAGAGGCCCCTTGGCTGCAGCCCCACCCAGCCCACTGGCTTCAGACCCAATGGCCCAGGGCTAATCCACCCTGATGACATTTTCCTTTCTTCTTACCAGTGGGGATCCTTGGCCTAGAAAATTTAGATCAGTACAATTTAACAAGAATCTCTACACACGCCCAGCCCTGTGCTAGATTTGGGTGAAGGGAAAAGAACTACCACAGAAATGTAGTCAAAAGTCACAACTCTGCTATTATGACAACTCACAGTACAGCCCTGGCATAATCATCACCTTATGTGTCACTCGGGTAACCTCTGGGGCATGAATTATTGTCCCTGCCTCACAGACAGGGGATACAAACTTGGAAAAAATAAGAAATTAATCCACAATCCCAAATCTATGTTCAGGGGAGTGAAGCAATTGGCCCATAATCCCCAAACTAGCCACGAATTGAGTCCTGACAAGAATATACAAAGTATTAACCTTTCTCTAGGGAAAAACAAAACAAAAACAAAAAACAAAAAATCTTCCTAAAAGCAAAACAAAGCAAATCCCAAATGTGTTAACTTGAGTTAAAAATGCATACTACGACTAAAAGGGTTACTTAAGGTTCAAACCTAAAAATGTAATTTTTGTCAATAAAAAACATAGTAAAAATGCAAATACAAACACCTGGAAAATAGCACAACAAACAAACAAAAATGTAATTTTTAAATCACTGTTTTAGAGGAGGTGAGAAGGCACTCCCAGTCTTGAGCCCTTGATCACCAAGCCTGGAATTTTCACATAAGAAGGGGCTGAACAGGGAATTCCCTGGAGATCCAGTGGTTATAACGGACTCCATGCCGAGGGCCTGGGTTCAGTCACTGGGCAGGGAACTAGGATCGCAGAAGCCGTGCGGCATGGCCATGAATGAATAAATAAATGAATAAATAAACAAATAAGAAAATAAATAAATAAATAAGAATGGGCTGAACAGCCCAGGACCAGGAGCCTGAAATAAAAAATGTAACCAGGGGAGGCTCTGGCCCCTGCAAAGTACTTCCAAGTTCCACTGCCACTCCAATCTGCCAGCCTTGCCCTCAATTTCCAGATGGGCCACAGAGGCTGATACTGACAAGAGATGGAGTTAAGGCCAAGGTTTTAGAGAACTGGAGGATGTACGATTTGGAACCTTGTGGTGGAGGTGTTTGTGAAAGCAGTACCACAACAGAAATTTTCTATCCCCCCCATACCTCTTAAACCCCCCCTAGGCCTTGGTTTGTCCCAGAAATCAGCACCTGGCTAGGCCTCTTGGCCCTGGAATCTCAGCTCCTGTCCAGACCCACACCTGCCACTCACTCCTGCTTAAGCCTGGGGCACGCTTCCCTAGAACTGCCCACCACGCCCAGAGCCACCCTGCAAGCAGTCTGGGCTGGCCCTGAGCCTCCACAGGTACCCCCCGCAGCTGCCACAGGTTCCTACCAGGCGGGTGAGACACAGCAGCAGCAGATACCACCCCCACACCCACCCAACCCCAGGCCATGTGCACTGGAGTCTGGAGCATCCAAGCCATGCCCATCCTCACTGTACTGGAATGCTGCAGTAGGTGCCTGCAATGCAGGTGTGAGCAGGACCTCGGAAGTCACTTTTCCCCCATTATACTTGCAGGTACAATTACAGATTTCAAAATTCATTTGGAAAAAGACTCCAGCCTTCTAGTTTAAGCCAGTCAATTTGTATGAGAAGCTCTCAGCTGTTTTTATCATTTCTAGAAACACTAGAAGCTACGCTAATTTCTTTTTTTAAAAAAATAACAAAAGCATTTAATGCTAAAAACAATTCGCTTTCAACAAGGGTTATCACATCTGGGCGCTCCCCTAAGGGGAAGGGGCTTGATCAATTACTGATAGGAAATACAATGACTTTGAAGCTACCCTTATCTTCAAACAAAAACTAAACTGAAAACTATTCAAGAAAGGAAAAAACGTATTGTTGATGCTAGTAGATGGGATCATAAATAACTGATTGAGTTTTTCTTTCGTTATTTATTCTAAGTCCTTTTATGCATTTGTTTTTTCTGGATTAGATAGTGAATCTGCAAAGCTTTATCTTAGTCCTCTATCCTCCCCCACACCCCCCACCCCCACCCCCAACTCTGGAGTTGGAACGCCCCTACTAGGAACACAAAGTGAAATGTCTGTATTAGAAACCCAGTCCCATGATCTTTATTTCCATGCCTTTATTATTTTTTTTAATTCTAAGAAAATATTCTTTTGTGTCCTGGTTTGTAAAAATGATTCAAAAGCCTCAACTTTATACATTCAATTATCTGGCAGCAACCCTAGCGTCTGCAAACAATATGGTCCTGGTTTTACATATGCAAACAAGTCCTGACTCCAAAAGTAAATAAAGAATGAGTTTCTGAGAAATGACAGGAGACTCTGGGTGTGTTCCCTCCAGAAGTAGTAAGAAGGAGAACTTGGAGTTGGGGGGACAAGAGTTGAGAGAAATCTAATCAGAGAAAATCATGGTTTCAAAAAAGCATTACATGGTCAGATGATAAATTTATCAATGATCTGTTGAAGCATTAGTCTCCAACTCTTCACCAGATATTTGATCACATCCCTGAACAGCTATATTTTGATGAAATATAGATTAATATATAAAAAAGGATGTAACGTTTTATTTCTGCAAAGTGCTACAGATAAAGCCACGAAGACATTCCTATCCTTTGACAGAAAATTCCTACTCTAGGGAGTATATCGCAAGGAAATAAATCATCAGGAGCAAAAAAATGATATTCATGAAGTTGTTCCACAAAACAGTGGGAGTACTTTAGTGAAGGATGGTGAATCCCCTTCATGAAACTGTCATATCTTCATCAAAAATCATTATGAAGACTATGTAGCAACAAGGAAATATGTTTATGATACAATAAATAATGTTTACATATGTGTAAATGTGCAGGAGTGGGACGGCAGCAATTACCAAAACATCAACCCACTTGGGTGCAGGGATTACAGTGATTTACTTCTTTAACGTTCTTTCCATGTTGTAATATCATCTCAGTGAAAAAAAGATTCCTGGGGAGGAGAAAAGCCAAAATGAAGCCCTAAAATCTCCCTGCCTAGGGCAATTTTTGAATGACAGACAGATGATTCTGTCTCCTCAGGAAGCCCTAACTAACTCCAGGATCAACCCGGATAATACACACAGGCACCACAAACACCAGAGGAGGACTTGTGGAGGATCCATCCTGCCCTGCTACAGTCACATCCTCTCTGCCTTCTTTCCATCCGCTGTAGGGAAGGGCCCATGTGTACATTCTTATGGCCACCAGCAACACAAGACGGCAGCATTTCCTGGCCTCCTTAATATTCTTTTTTCATATCCCACCATGGTGATGATGAGGATAGCAAATATAAAGTATTATTATCATCAAGTTTATTGATTACTTACTATGTGTCCGGCACTGTGCCAACAACTGTTATCTTCTTGAGTCCTCCATAGAACCCCCATGAGGCTAGGAATATTTTTTTATACTCATTTACAGATGAGAAAATTGAGATTCAGGGCAATGTAAGTGTCAGGACTGGACTTGAATCCTGGTATCAACTAACTTCAAACACAAAGTAAAAGAACCTCTGCTTACCAGCAATTTTAATGTCTAATAAAAAGAGTTGCTATAAAAAAATCCAGGCCATACAAAACTGTAGGGACGGAAATTAGGTCAGTGGTTGCCAAAGGTTGAGGGAGTAGGAGGAATGAAACACAAGGAGACTCATGGAGGAGCTGTGAGGGGATGGAACTCTTCTGCATGGTACCGGGGTGATGGATATACTCCAAGCATTTGTCAAAAACTATTGGACCATACATCACAATGAGGAAACTTTAATGGATACAAATTTTAAAAAATATCCAGGATGCTGGAAAATCCCAGGGTGGAATGCAGGCTGAAACAAATGAATATAACTATATTAAGATTACATGACATAACCTCACTGAAGGTAGTGGGGAAAAACATGTAACTGACCTAAGTCACTTTGCAAAATACTGTTTCAACTGAGAACTGTAAGGCTGAAGACCAAAGGAACTGTCTATAAATGCTGTACTCTGGTAGGTATAGTTGTTTCACAAAGGGGTACAGGGTAGCAATTTTGAAATTACTATACATATATATTGGGGTTGAACAAGTGAGTAAATAAACTATGGGTAATGAGAGCCTGGTTTCTCACTGTCCAAGAAAGAAGTTATAAATAAGCAAAGGGGGAAGCTGGATTAGTCAGCGACATTACTATGAGGTGATGTTTATGTTATGTAAACAGACAGATGCATACAGAAATAATTACAGGACCCGGAGGAAGATGGCGGAAGAGTAAGACACGGAGATCACCTTCCTCCCCACAGATACATCAGAAATTCATCTACACGTGGAGCAACTCCTACAGAACACCTACTGAACGCTGACAGAAGACCTCAGACCCCCCAAAAGGCAAGAAACTCCCCACATACCTGGGTAGGGTAAAAGAAAAAAAGAATAAACAGAGACAATAGGATAGGGATGGGACCTGCACCAGTGGGAGGGAGCCGTGAAGGAGGAAAGGTTTCCACACACTACAAGCCCCTTCGCGGGCGGAGACTGCAGGTGGTGGAGGGGGAAAGCTTCAGAGTAGCGGAGGAGAGCACAGCAACAGGGGTGTGGAGAGCAAAGCGGAGAGATTCCAGCACAGAGGATAGGTGCCCTCAGGCACACACCAGCCCGAGAGGCTTGTCTGCTCGGCCGCCGGTGCGGGCGGGGCTGGGAGCTGAGGCTCGGGTATCAGCTTTCAGTCTGAGCGCAGGGAGAGGACTGGGGCTGGTGGCAGGAAGAGAGCCTGAAGGGGTTAGTGCACCAAGGGTAGCCCGGAGGGAGTCTGGGGAAAGGGTCTGGAGCCGCCGAAGTGGCAAGAGACTTTTTTCCCTTTTGTTTCCTGGTGCGCGAGGAGAGGGCATTAAGAGGGCTGCTTGGGGAAGCGCCGGAGACAGGCGCGAGCCACGGCTAAAGGCGCGGACCTCGGAGACAGGCGTGGGGCGCTGGGGCTGCTGCTGCCGCCCCCACCGCGGGGCCTGTGTGCGAGCGCGGGTCACTGTCCGCCCTGCCTTCTGGGGGGCCTGTGCACCCCGCCACTGCCGGGGTCCCGGGACCTGGGGACGGCTTTCCCGGGAAAGCGCACGGAGCACCTCGGACTGCTGCAATGTCACGCCAGCCTCTGCTGCCGCAGGCCCGCCCCACACTGCACGCCCCTCCCTCCCCTCTGCCTGAGTGAGCCAGAGCCCCCAAATCAGCCGCTCCTTTAAACCCGTCCTGTCTGAGTGAAAAACGGACGCCCTCCAGCGACCTACATGCAGAGGCGGGGCCAGGTCCAAGGCTGAGACCTGGGAGCTGTGAGAGCAGAGACAGGGAAATCTCTCTGTGCAGCCTCGGAGGCAGCGGATTAAAGCTCCACGGCCCATTTGATGTGCCCTGCGTCTGTGGAATGCATAACTGGACAGCGAACCATCCCAAATTGAGGAAGTGGACTTTGAGGACAAGATTTAAGACTTTCCCTCCTTTTCCTCTTTTTACAACTAATTATCCCAAATTGAGGAGGTGGATTGGAGAGCAAGATTTTTGATTTTTCCCCCAGCTCTCTTTTTGTGAATGTGTATGTGTAATCTTCTGTGCAAGAGTCTCTCTGTATAGTTTTGTTTCCACCATATGTCTCAGGGTTCTATCCGTATTTTTTTCAATAATTACTTTTTAATTTTAATAACGCTACTATATTTCATACTTTATTCTATTTTACTTTACCTGCTCTTTCTTTTTCTTCATACCTTCCCTTCCTCCCTCCGCTCCTCCTTTCCTTCTTTTTCTTTCCTCCCTCCCTCCCTCCCAACTTTCTTCTTTCCACATTCTTTTTCTTTCCTTCCTCCCTCCCTCCCTCCTGTCTTTCTTTCTTTCTCTCCTCCCTCCCTCCCTCCCTCCCTCCCTTCTTCCATTCACTCTTCTTTTTGCTTTAATTCCTCCCTCCCTCCCTCCTCTCTTTCTTTCTTTCTTTCTTTCCAACCTTCCTCCCTCCCTCCTTTCTTTCTTTCTTCCTTCCTTCCTTCTTTTCTTCCCATCCTTCCTTTCTACCCTTCTTCCTTTCTTCCCTTCTTCCTTTCTTTCTTCTACGAATTCTTTCTTTCTACGTTTTCTCCCTGTTAATCTGAGCTGGGTGGATGAAAGGCTCTTGGTGCTGGAGCCAGGAGTCAGTGCTGTGCCTCTGAAGTGGGAGAGACAACTTCAGGACACGGGTCCACAAGAGACCTTTCAGCTCCACATAATATCAAGCAGCGAAAATCTCCCAGAGATCTCCATCTCAGCACCAACACCCAGCTTTAGTCAACGACCAGCAAGCTACAGTGCTGGTCACCCTATGCTAAGGAACTAGCAAGGCAGGAACACAAACCCACCCATTAGCAGAGAGGCTGCCTAAAAACATAATAAGGCCACAGGCACCCCAAAACACACCACCAGACGTGGACCTGTCCACCAGAAAGACAAGATCGAGCCTCAACCACCAGAACACAGGCATTAGTCCGCCCACCAGGAAGCCTACACAACCTACTGAAACAACCTTAGCCACTGGGGACAGACACCAAAAACAACAGGAACAACGAATCTGCAGCCTGCAAAAAGGAGACCCTAAACACAATAAAATAAGCAAAATGAGAAGAGAGAAAAACACACAGAAGGTGAAGGAGCAAGATAAAATCCTACCAGACCTAACAAATGAAGAGGTAATAGGCAGTCTACCTGAAAAAGAATTCAGAATAATGATAGTAAAGATGATCCAAGATTCTATTTCCAAGATCCAAAATCTTGGAAATAGAATAGAGAAAATGCAAGAAACAGTTAACAAGGACCTAGAAGAACTAAAGATGAATCAAGAATCGATTAAAAATACAATAAATGAAATGAAAAATACTCTAGATGTGATCAATAGCAGAATAACTGAGGCAGAAGAACGGATAAGTGAGTTCGAAGATAAAATAGTGGAAATAACTACTTCAGAGCAGAATAAAGAAAAAAGAATAAAAAGAAGAGAGGACAGTCTCAGAGACTTCTGGGACAACATTAAACGCACCAACATTCGAATTACAGGGGTTCCAGATGAAGAAGAGAAAAAGAAAGGGACTGAGAAAATATTTGAAGAGATTATAGTTGAAAACTTCCCTAATATGGGAAAGGATATAGTTAATCAAGTCCAGGAGGCAAAGAGAGTCCCATACAGAATAAACCCAAGGAGAAATACGCCAAGACACATATTAATCAAACTGTCAACAATGAAACACAAGGAAATCATATTGAAAGCAGCAAGGCAAAAACAACAAATAACACACAAGGGAATCCCCATCAGGATAACAGCTGATCTCTCAGCAGAAACTCTACAAGCCAGAAGGGAGTGGCAGGACATATTTAAAGTGATGAAGGAGAAAAAAGTGCAACCAAGATTACTCTACCCAGCAAGGATCTCATTCAGATTTGATGGAGAAATTAAAAGGTTTACAGACAAGCAAAAGCTGAGAGAGTTCAGCACCACCAAACCAGCTTTACAACAAATGCTAAAGGAACTTCTCTAGGCAAGAAACACAACAGAAGGAATATACCTACAATAACGAACCCAAATCAATTAAGGAAATGGGAATAGGAACATACATATCGATAATTACCTTAAATGTAAATGGACTAAATGCTCCCACCAAAAGACACAGAGTCGCTGAATGGATACAAAAACAAGACCCATATATATGCTGTCTACAAGAGACCCACTTCAGACCTAGAGACACATACAGACTGAATGTAAGGGGATGGAAAAAGATATTCCATGCAAATGGAAATCAAAAGAAAGCTGGAGTAGCAATTCTTATATCAGACAAAATAGACTTTAAAATAAAAACTATTAGAAGAGACAAAGAAGGACACTACATAACGATAAAGGGATCGATCGAAGAAGAAGATATAACAATTGTAAATATTTATGCACCCAACATAGGAGCACCTCAATACATAAGGCAAATACTAACAGCCGTAAAAGGGGAAATCAACAGTAACACAATCATAGTAGGGGACTTTAACACCCCACTTTCACCAATGGACAGATTATCAAAACTGAACATAAATAAGGAAACACAAGCTTTAAATGATACATTAAACAAGATGGACTTAGTTGATATTTATAGGACCTTCCATCCAAAAACAACAGAATACACATTTTTCTCAAGTGCTCATGGAACATTCTCCAGGATAGATCATATCTTGGGTCACAAATCAAGCCTTGGTAAATTGAAGAAAATTGAAATTGTATCAAGTATCTTTTCCGACCAAAATGCTATGAGACTAGACATCAATTACAGGAAAAGATCTTTAAAAAATACAAACACATGGAGGCTAAATAATACACTACTCAATAACGAAGTGATCACTGAAGAAATCAAAGAGGAAATTAAAAAATACCTAGAAACAAGTGACAATGGAGACACGATGAGCCAAAACCTATGGGACGCAGCAAAAGCAGTTCTAAGGGGGATGTTTATAGCAATACAATCCCACCTTAAGAAACAGGAATCATCTCGAGTAAACAACCTGACCCTGCACCTAAAGCAATTAGAGAAAGAAGAACAGAAAACCCCCAACGTTAGCAGAAGGAAAGAAATCATAAAGATCAGGTCAGAAATAAATGTAAAAGAGATGAAGGAAATGATAGCAAAGATCAACCAAACTAAAAGCTGGTTCTTTGAGAAGATAAAAAAAATTGACAAACCATTAGCCAGACTCATCAAGAAAAGAAGGGGGAAGACTCAAATCAATAGAATTAGAAATGAAAAAGGAGAAGTAACAACTGACACTGCAGAAATACAAAGGATCATGAGAGATTACTACAAGCAACTCTATGCCAATAAAATGGACAACCTGGAAGAAATGGACAAATTCTTAGAAATGCACAACCTGCCAAGACTGAATCAGGAAGAAATAGAAAATATGAATAGACCAATCACAAGCACAGAAATTGAAACTGTGATTAAAAATCTTCCAACAAACAAAAGCCCAGGACCAGATGGCTTCACAGGCGAATTCTATCAAACATTTAGAGAAGAGCTAACACCCATCCTTCTCCAACTCCTCCAAACAATATCAGAGGAAGGGACACTCCCAAACTCATTCTACGAGGCCACCATCACCTTGATACCAAAACCAGGCAAAGATGGCACAAAGAAAGAAAACTACAGGCCAATATCCCTGATGAACATAGATGCAAAAATCCTCAACAAAATACTAGCAAACAGAATCCAACAGCACATTAAAAGGATCATACACCATGATCAAGTGGGGTTTATTCCAGGAATGCAAGGATTCTTCACTATACGCAAATCAATCAACGTGATACACCATATTAACAAATTGAAGGAGAAAAACCATATGATCATCTCAATAGATGCAGAGAAAGCTTTCGACAAAATTCAACACCCATTTATGATAAAAACCCTGCAGAAAGTAGGCAAAGAGGGAACTTTCCTCAACATCATAAAGGCCATATATGACAAACCCACAACCAACGTTGTCCTCAATGGTGAAAAACTGAAACCATTTCCACTAAGATCAGGAACAAGACAAGGCTGCCCACTCTCACCACTCTTATTCAACCTAGTTTTGGAAGTTTTAGCCACAGCAGTCAGAGAAGAAAAGGAAATAAAAGGAATCCAAATTGGAAAAGAAGAAGTAAAGCTGTCACTGTTTGCAGATGACATGATACTATACATAGAGAATCCTAAAGATGCTACCGAAAAACTACTAGAGCTAATCAATGAATTTGGTAAAGTAGCAGGATACAAAATTAATGTACAGAAATCTCTGGCATTCCTGTACACTAATGATCAAAAGTCTGAAAATGAAATCAAGAAAACTCTCCCATTTACCATTGCAACAAAAAGAATAAAATATCTAGGAAAAAACATACCTAAGGAGACAAAAGACCTGTATGCAGAAAATTATAAGACACTGATGAAAGAAATTAAAGATGATACAAATAGATGGAGAGATATACCATGCTCCTGGATTGGAAGAATCAATATTGTGAAAATGACTCTACTACCCAAAGCAATCTACAGGTTAAATGCAATCCCTATCAAACTACCAATGGCATTTTTCACAGAACTAGAACAAAAAATTTCAAAATTTGTTTGGAAAAACAAAAGACCCCGAATAGACAAAGCAATCTTGAGAACGAAAAACGGAGCTGGAGGAATCAGGCTCCCTGAATTCAGACTATACTACAAAGCTACAGTAATCAAGACAGTGTGGTACTGGCATAAAAACAGAAAGATATGGGACTTCCTTGGTGGTGCAGTGTTTAAGAATCCGCCTGCAAATGCAGAGGACATGGGTTCGAGCCCTGGTCTGGGAAGATCCCACATGCCGCGGAGCTCGTGCGCAACAACTAGTGAGCCTGCGCTCTAGAGCCCACGAGCCACAACTACTGAGCCCTCGTGCCACAACTACTGCAGCCCACGGGCCTAGAGCCCAAGCTCTGCAACAAGAGAAGCCACCGCAAAGAGAAGCCCGCGCACGGCAAGGAAGAGTAGCCTCCACTCGCCGCAACTAGAGAAAGCCTGCGCAGCAACGAAGACCCAATGTAACCAAAAATAAATAGATTTATTAAAAAAAACAAAAAAAAACAGAAAGATAGATCAATGGAACAGGATAGAAAGCCCAGAGATAAACCCACGCACATATGGTCAACTTATCTTTGATAAAGGAGGCAGGAATGTACAGTGGAGAAAGGACAGCCTCTTCAAAAGTGGTGCTGGGGACTTCCGGGTAAGATGGCGGAAGAGTAAGACGTGGAGATCACCTTCCTCCCCACGGATACACCAGAAATACAGCTACACGTGGAACAACTCCTACAGAACACCTACTGAATGCTGGCAGAAGACCCCAGACCTCCCAAAAGGCAAGAAACTCCCCACATACCTTGGTAGGACAAAGCGGAGAGATTTCCGCACAGAGGATCAGTGCCGAGCGGCACTCACCCGCCCGAGAGGCTTGTCTGCTCGCCCGCCAGGGCGGGCGGCGCTGGAGGCTGAGGCTCGGGCTTCGGTCAGAGCGCAGGGAAAGGACTGGGGCTGGCGGCGAGAACTCAGCCTGAAGGGGGCTAATGTGCCACAGCTAGCCGGCAGGGAGTCCGGGAAAACTCTGGAGCTGCCGAAGAGGCAAGAGACTTTTTCTTCCCTCTTGGTTTCCTGGTGCGCGAGGAGAGGGGATTAAGAGCGCTGCTTAAAGGGGCTCCACAGACGGGCGCGAGTCACGACTGAAAGCGCGGAGCCCAGTGACGGGCGTGGGACGCTGGGGCTGCTGCTGCCGCCGCCAAGAAGCCTGTGTGCGAGCGCAGGTCACTGTCCACACCGCCCTTCCGGGAGCCTGTGCAGCCCGCCACTGCCGGGGTCCCGGGATCCAGGGGCGGCTTCCCTGGGAGAACGCACGGCGCGCCTCGGGCTGGTGCAACGTCACGCCGAACTCTGCCACTGCAGGCTCGCCCCGCACTTCGTGCCCCTCCCTCCCGCCCGGCCTGAGTGAGCCAGAGTCCCCGAAGAGGCTGCTCCTTTAACCCTGTCCTGTCTGAGCGAAGAACAGACGCCCTCCGGCGACCTACACGCAGAGGCGGGGCCAAATCCAAAGCTGAGACCCAGGAGCTGTGAGAACAAAGAAGAGAAAGGGAAACCTTTCCCAGCAGCCTCAGAAGCAGAGGATTAAAGCTCCACAATCAACTTGATGTACCCTGCATCTGTGGAATACATGAATAGACAACAAATCATCCCAAATTGAGGAGCCAGGAGTCAGTGCTGTGCCTCTGAGGTGGGAGAGCCAACTTCAGGACACTGGTCCACAAGAGACCTCCCAGCTCCACATAATATCAAACGGCGAAAATCTTCCAGAGATCTCCATCTCAACACCAGCACCCAGCTTCACTCAACGACCAGCAAGCTACAGTGCTGGACACACTATGCCAAACAACTAGCAAGACAGAAACACAACGCCACCCATTAGCAGAGAGGTGGCCTAAAATCATAAAAAGTCCGCAGACACCCCAAAACACACCACCAGACGTGGACCTGCCCACCAGAAAGACAAGATCCAGCCTCATTCACCAGAACACAGGCACTAGTACCTTCCACCAGGAAGCCTACACAACCCACTAAACCAAACTTAGCCACTGGGGACAGACACCAAAAACAACGGGAACTACAAACCTGCAGCCTGCAAAAAGGAGACCCCAAACACAGTAACATAAGCAAAATTAGAAGACAGAAAAACACACAGCAGGAGAAGGAACAAGATAAAAACCCACCAGACCTAACAAATGAAGACGTAATAGGCAGTCTACCTGAAAAATAATTCAGAATAATGATGGTAAAGATGATCCAAGATTCTATTTCCCAGATACAAAATCTTGGAAATAGAATAGACAAAATGCAAGAAACAGTTAACAAGGACCTAGAAGAACTAAACATGAATCAAGCATCGATTAAAAACACAATACATGAAATAAAAAATACTCTAGATGGGATCAATAGCAGAATAACTGAGGCAGAAGAACGGATAAGTGAGGTGGAAGATAAAATAGTGGAAATAACTGCTGCAGAGCAAAATAAAGAAAAAAGAATGAAAAGAACAGAGGACAGTCTCAGAGACCTCTGGGACAACATTAAACGCACCAACATTCGAATTATAGGGGTTCCAGAAGAAGAAGAGAAAAAGAAAGGGACTGAGAAAATATTTGCAGAGATTATAGTTGAAAACTTCCCTAATATGGGAAAGGAAATAGTTAATCAAGTCCAGGAAGCACAGAGAGTCCCATACAGAATAAATCCAAGGAGAAATACGCCAAGACACATATTAATCAAACTGTCAAAAATTAAACACAAAGAAATCATATTAAAAGCAGCAAGGCAAAAACAACAAATAACACACAAGGGAATCCCCATCAGGATAACAGCTGATCTCTCAGCAGAAACTCTACAAGCCAGAAGGGAGTGGCAGGACATAATTAAAGTGATGAAGGAGAAAAACCTGCAACCAAGATTACTCTACCCAGCAAGGATCTCATTCAGATTTGATGGAGATATTAAAACGTTTACAGACAAGCAAAAGCTGAGAGAGTTCAGCACCACCAACCCAGCTTTACAACAAATGCTAAAGGAACTTCTCTAGGCAAGAAACACAACAGAAGGAAAAGACCTACAATAACGAACCCAAAACACTTAAGAAAATGGGAATAGGAACATACATATCGATAATTACCTTAAATGTAAATGGACTAAATGCTCCCACCAAAAGACACAGAGTCGCTGAATGGATACAAAAACAAGACCCATATATATGCTGTCTACAAGAGACCCACTTCAGACCTAGAGACACATACAGACTGAAAGTAAGGGGATGGAAAAAGATATTCCATGCAAATGGAAACCAAAAGAAAGCTGGAGTAGCAATTCTCATATCAGACAAAATAGACTTTAAAATAAAGACTAGTAGAAGAGACAAAGAAGGACACTACATAATGATCAAGGGATCGATCCAAGAAGAAGATATAACAATTGTAAATATTTATGCACCAAACATAGGAGCACCTCAATACATAAGGCAAATACTAACAGCCATAAAAGGAGAAATCGACAGTAACACAATCATAGTAGGGGACTTTAACACCCCACTTTCACCAATGGACAGATCTTCCAAAATGAAAATAAATAAGGAAACACAAGCTTTAAATGATACATTAAACAAGATGGACTTAATTGATATTTATAGGACATTCCATCCAAAAACACCACAATACACATTTTTCTCAAGTGCTCATGGAACATTCTCCAGGATAGATCATATCTTGGGTCACAAATCAAGCCTTGGTAAATTGAAGAAAATTGAAATTGTATCAAGTGTCTTTTCTGACCACAATGCTATGAGACTAGATATCAATTACAGGAAAAGAGCTGTAAAAAATACAAACACATGGAGGCTAAACAATACACTACTTAATAACGAAGTGATCACTGAAGAAATCAAAGAGGAAATTAAAAAATACCTAGAAACAAATGACAATGGAGACACGACGACCCAAAACCTATGGGATGCAGCAAAAGCAGTTCTAAGAGGGAAGTTTATAGCAATACAATCCCACCTTAAGAAACAGGAAACATCTCGAATAAACAACCTAACCTTCCACCTAAAGCAATTAGAGAAAGAAGAACAAAAACACCCCAAACTTAGCAGAAGGAAAGAAATCATAAAAATCAGATCAGAAATAAATGAAAAAGAAATGAAGGAAACGATAGCAAAGATCAATAAAACTAAAAGCTGGTTCTTTGAGAAGATAAACAAAATTGATAAGCCATTAGCCAGACTCATCAAGAAAAGAAGGGAGAAGACTCAAATCAATAGAATTAGAAATGAAAAAGGAGAAGTAACAACTGACACTGCAGAAATACAAAAGATTATGAGAGATTACTACAAGCAACTCTATGCCCATAAAATGGACAACCTGGAAGAGGTGGACAAATTCTTAGAAATGCACAACCTGCCAAGACAGACTCAGGAAGAAATAGAAAATATGAATAGACCAATCACAAGCACTGAAATTGAAACTGTGATTAAAAATTTTCCATCAAACAAAAGCCCAGGACCAGATGGCTTCACAGGAGAATTCTATCAAACATTTAGAGAAGAGCTAACACCCATCCTTCTCAAACTCTTCCAAACAATATCAGAGGAAGGAACACTCCCAAACTCATTCTACGAGGCCACCATCACCTTGATACCAAAACCAGGCAAGGATGTCACAAAGAAAGAAAACTACAGGCCAATATCCCTGATGAACATAGATGCAAAAATCCTCAACAAAATACTAGCAAACAGAATCCAACAGCACATTAAAAGGATCATACACCATGATCAAGTGGGGTTTATTCCAGGAATGCAAGGATTCTTCAATATACGCAAATCAATCAATGTGATACACCATATTAACAAGTTGAAGGAGAAAAACCATATGATCATCTCAATAGATGCAGAGAAAGCTTTCGACAAAATTCAACACCCATTTATGATAAAAACCCTGCAGAAAGTAGGCATAGAGGGAACTTTCCTCAACATCATAAAGGCCATATATGACAAACCCACAGCCAACATTGTCCTCAATGGTGAAAAACTGAAACCATTTCCACTAAGATCAGGAACAAGACAAGATTTCCCACTCTCACCACTCTTATTCAACCTAGTTTTGGAAGTTTTAGCCACAGCAGTCAGAGAAGAAAAGGAAATAAAAGGAATCCAAATTGGAAAAGAAGAAGTAAAGCTGTCACTGTTTGCAGATGACATGATACTATACATAGAGAATCCTAAAGATGCTACCGAAAAACAACTAGAGCTAATCAATGAATTTGGTAAAGTAGCAGGATACAAAATTAATGTACAGAAATCTCTGGCATTCCTGTACACTAATGATGAAAAGTCTGAAAATGAAATCAAGAAAACTCTCCCATTTACCATTGCAACAAAAAGAATAAAATATCTAGGAAAAAACATACCTAAGGAGACAAAAGACCTGTATGCAGAAAATTATAAGACACTGATGAAAGAAATTAAAGATGATACAAATAGATGGAGAGATATACCATGCTCCTGGATTGGAAGAATCAATATTGTGAAAATGACTCTACTACCCAAAGCAATCTACAGATTCAATGCAATCCCTATCAAACTACCACTGGCATTTTTCACAGAACTAGAACAAAAAATTTCAAAATTTGTTTGGAAAAACAAAAGACCCCGAATAGCCAAATCAATCTTGAGAACGAAAAACGGAGCTGGAGGAATCAGGCTCCCTGACTTCAGACTATACTACAAAGCTACAGTAATCAAGACAGTGTGGTACTGGCATAAAAACAGAAAGATAGATCAGTGGATCAGGATAGAAAGCCCAGAGATAAACCCACGCACATATGGCCAACTTATCTTTGATAAAGGAGGCAGGAATGTACAGTGGAGAAAGGACAGCCTCTTCAATAAGTGGTGCTGGGAAAACTGGACAGGGACATGTAAAAGTTTGAGATTAGATCATTCCCTAACACCATACACAAAAATAAGCTCAAAATGGATTAAAGACTTAAATGTAAGGCCAGAAACTATCAAACTCTTAGAGGAAAACATAGGTAGAACACTCTATGACATAAATCACAGCAAGATCCTTTTGGACCCACCTCCTAGAGAAATGGAAATAAAAACAAAGATAAACAAATGGGACCTAATGAAACTTCAAAGCTTTTGCACAGCAAAGGAAACCATAAACAAGACCAAAAGACAACCCTCAGAATGGGAGAAAATATTTGCAAATGAAGCAACTGACAAAGGATTAATCTCCAAAATTTATAAACAGCTCATGCAGCTCAATAGCAAAAAAACAAACAACCCAATCCAAAAATGGGCAGAAGACTTAAATAGGCATTTCTCCAAAGAAGATATACAGATTGCCAACAAACACATGAAAGAATGCTCAACATCATTAATCATTAGAGAAATGCAAATCAAAACTACAATGAGATATCATCTCACACCACTCAGAATGGCCATCATCAAGAAATCTAGAAACAATAAATGCTGGAGAGGGTGTGGAGAAAAGGGAACACTCTTGCACTGCTGGTGGGAATGTGAATTGGTACAGCCACTATGGAGAACAGTATGGAGGTTCCTTAAAAAACTAAAAATAGAACTACCATATGACCCAGCAATCCCACTACTAGGCATATACCCTGAGAAAACCATAATTCCAAAAGAGACATGTACCAAAATGTTCATTGCAGCTCTATTCACAATAGCCCGGAGCTGGAAACAACCTAAGTGTCCATCATCGGATGAATGGATAAAGAAGATGTGGCACATATATACAATGGAATATTACTCAGCCATAAAAAGAAACGAAACTGAGCTATTTGTAATGAGGTGGATTGACCTAGAGTCTGTCATACAGAGTGAAGTAAGTCAGAAAGAGAAAGACAAATACCGTATGCTAACACATATATACGGAATTTAAAAAAAAAAAAAGTCATGAAGGACCTAGGGTCAAAACGGGAATAAAGACACAGACATACTTGAGAATGGACTTGAGGATATGGGGAGGGGGAAGGGTAAGGTGTGACAAAGCGAAAGAGAGGCATGGACATATATACACTACCAAACGTAAGGTAGATAGATAGTGGGAAGCAGCCACAGAGCACAGGGAGATCAGCTCGGTGCTTTGTGACCGCCTGGAGGGGTGAGATGGGGAGGGTGGGAGGGAGGGAGATGCATGAGGGAAGGGATGTGGGAACAGATGTATATGTATGACTGATTCACTTTGTTATAAAGCAGAAACTAATTAAAAAATTTAAAAAAAAAAAATAAATAAATCAGTAAATTTTTAAAAAATAAATAAATAAATAAATAAAAAATAAAAAGGAAAAAAAAGCAAAATGGTGCTGGGAAGACTGGATAGCGACATGTAAAAGTATGAGATTAGATCATTCCCTAACACCATACACAAAAATAAGCTCAAAATGGATTAAAGACCTAAATGTAAGTCCAGAAACTATCAAACTCGTAGAGGAAAACATAGGCAGAACACTCTATGACATAAATCCCAGCAAGATCCTTTTGGACCCACCTCCTAGTGAAATGGAAATAAAAACAAAGATAAACAAATGCGACCTAATGAAATGTCAAAGCTTTTGCACAGCAAAGGAAACCATAAACAAGACCAAAAGACAACCCTCAGAATGGGAGAAAATATTTGCAAATGAAGCAACTGACAAAGGATTAATCTCCAAAATTTATATACAGCTCATGCAGCTCAATAGCAAAAAAACAAACAATCCAATCCAAAAATGGGCAGAAGACTTCAATAGGCATTTCTCCAAAGAAGATATACAGACTGCCAACAAACACATGAAAGAATGCTCAACATCATTAATCATTAGAGAAATGCAAGTCAAAACTACAATGAGATATCATCTTACATCAGTCAGAATGGCCATCATCAAGAAATCTATAAACAATAAATGCTGGAGAGGGTGTGGAGAAGAGGGAACACTCTTGCACTGCTGGTTGGAATGTGAATTGGTACAGCCACTATGGAGAACAGTATGGAGGTTCCTTAAAAAACTAAAAATAGAACTACCATATGACCCAGCAATCCCACTACTAGGCATATACCCTGAGAAAACCACAATTCAAAAAGAGACATGTACCAAAATGTTCATTGCAGCTCTATTCACAATAGCCCGGAGCTGGAAACAACCTAAGTTTCCATCAATGGATGAATGGATAAAGAAGATGTGGCACATATATACAATGGAATATTACTCAGCCATAAAAAGAAACGAAACTGAGCTATTTGTAATGAGGTGGATAGACCTAGAGTCTGTCATACAGAGTGAAGTCAGTCAGAAAGAGAAAGACAAATACCATATGCTAACACATATATATGGAATTTTAAAAATAATGTCATGAAGATCCTAGGGGTAAAACGGGAATAAAGACACAGACCTACTTGAGAATGGACTTGAGGATATGGGGAGGGGGAAGGGTAAGCTGTGACAAAGCGAAAGAGAGGAATGGACATATATACACTACCAAACGTAAGGTAGATAGCTAGTGGGAAGCAGCCGCAGAGCACAGGGAGATCAGCTCAGTACTTTGTGACCGCCTGGAGGGCTGGGATGGGGAGGGTGGGAGGGAGGGAGATGCATGAGGGAAGGGATGTGGGAACAGATGTATATGTATGACTGATTCACTTTGTTATAAAGCAGAAACTAATAAAAAAATAAAAATAAAAATAAATCATTACAGTTATGTGAATAGAGAGTGAATAATAACCCTAGCTGCCTGCAGAGAAGACCTACAGCCAGTGACACCCTCGTAGCAACAAGCACATTCAGCACCTAGATCTTGGTTTCTAAATATCATTCTCCAATAAAAAGAACCATGACTCCTTGGAGAAATGACTGATTCTAGACCCAGGGCAGGGAAAATACAAGATAAGCCTAGAGTATCTTGCAGTGCCAGAAAATAAGGAAGTGCTTTAAAAAAGGGGGTCGGTACATCAAAGGAACAAAACCAAAGCAAAAGAATTCAGAATGGTCAAAGCTGGAGCAACTTAGGCAACAAAATAAATTATGTAGTATTGAATTATAATCCAAAGAATAAATTAAATATCCATGAGTGCATACTGATATAAATGATTAGATAAATAAATAAATAAATAAATAGGGAAAAGAGACAAATCTTCCTTACAGAAGAATTCCAAGTAATATATGTAGATACTTCCCTCTCCAGGAGGTGGAGCTAAATTCTCGTCTCCTTGAGTATGGCCTGGACTTAGTGACCTACTTCCAAAATGTAGAGGAGGGAAAGGAAAACAGTAACTTTATAATGGAGAAATCTAGCAGATACCACTTTAATCAAGTGATCAAGGTTAATGTCACCAGTGATAGGTCATGTTGACATCATAGACCACTGACATGATGTCATGATAGTGTCAATCCACCTCAGTGGTATTCTTCCCAAACACTAGTAACCCAGTCTAATCATGAGAAACATCAGACTAGCCCAAATTCAGCAACATTCTACAAAATACCTGACCAATATGTCTTAAAATTGTCAGTCATAAAACACAAGGAAAGACTGAGGAGGAGACATGACCACTAAATACAATGTGGCCTCCTGGGTGGGATCCTGGAATAGGAAGAGGACATTAGAAGAAACACTGGTGAGAAGATCTAAATAAAGTCTGTAGTTCACATTAAAAAATGGATAGCAGAATTACAAAGTCATTTACCACTGATTAAGATATAACTTTATTCTTTTGTATAACAGATTATTCTTTTTTAAAAAATTAAGGTCAAACTCACATAGCATAAAATTAACCATTTTAAAGTGAACAATTCAGTGGCCTTTAGGGGATTCATAATGTTGGGCAACCACCCCTTTTATGTAGTTCCCTCTATCTAGTTCCAACACATTACCTTTACTCCAAGAGGAAATCCTGTACCCATCAAGCAATAGCTTCCCTTTCCTCCCTCCGCCCAGTCACCAATCTGCTTTCTGTCTCTATGGATTAACCTATTTTGGATATTTCATATAAATAGAATCACACAGTATGTGACCTTTTGTGTCTGGTTTCCTTCACTTAGCAATATGTTTTTGAGATTCATTCACTTTGTATCATGTATCAGTATTTCATTCTTTTTTACGGCTTAATAGTACTACATTGTATGTACATACCACAATTTGTTTATCCATATATTCCTTGATGAACATGTGGGCTGTTTCCACCTTCTGGCTATTGTGAATAGTGCTGCTATGAACATAAGTGGACATGCATGCATTGTTTTAATACCTGTTTTCAATTCTTTTGGGTATATACCTAGGAGTGGAATTGTTGGGTCATATGATAATTCCATATTGAACATTTTGAAGACCCACCAAAATTTTCCACAGTGGCTGAACCATTTGACATCCCCACCAGCAGTGGATGAGGGTTCCAATTTCTCTCCATCCTCACCAACAGATCCTATTGGATGTGAAGCTGTATCTCATTATGTGTTTGACTTGCATTTCTCTAATGACGAATGATGCTGAGCACATTTTCATGTACTTGTTGACCATCTGTATATCTTGTTTGAAGAAATGTCTGTTCAAGCCCCTTGTCTATTGTTAAATTGGATTGTCTATTTGTTGATGAGCTCTAAGAGTTCTTTATATATCTGGATACTACATCCTCATCAGATATATGATTTGCAAATATTTTCTCATATAATAGATCCATTCTTGATCAGAATTCTAACCACCTCCAACTGACACACAATATGAGAGTGTGAAAATCATCTTGAAAACTGGTGGTGACGGGAGTGTCCATGGCTTCATGCTCGTCTTCACACTAGTCTTCTTTTGTTCACGTTAACCTTTATTGAAATCTTGCTAGATGAATAGTGGGTTATTGTTACTCATGAACTTGACCTGGTTCTTTTTAGTTAATAGTAATTATATTCATTTTCCATTGTTGCATAACAGATTTCCACCAAATCAGCAGTTTAAAACAACACAAATTTACTATCTTACAGTATTTGTGATCAGAAGTCTAGACACAGATGAACTTGGTTCTCTGCTCAGACTCTCATGAGGCTAAAGTCAATGTGTCATCTGAGGGTTTCTAGAGCTCTGGGTCCTCTTTCAAACCCATGTGGTTCCTGTGGTCTGAGGCTCCCATTCTCTTTCTAACTGCTGGCCAGAGGCCATTCACAGTTCCTTGCCATGTGGTCCCCTCCACACACCCTCTCATGCTTCAAGGAAGGGTCCAGTCTTTTTTAAGGACTCACCTAATTAAGTCAGGCCCACCAAGGATAACCTTTTTAACGTAACTCAATCATAGGTTGAGTAACTCCATCATATCATCATAATCACAGGTTCTGCCTACACTCATGGGGAGGGAGTTATGCAAGGTGTGTACAGCAAGGGGTGGTAATCTTGGGAGCGATCTTAGAATTCCACCTGCCAGGGCATTGTATCACAGTTAATTTTTTACTTTTGACAAACATACTATGGTTATGTACATAGGTACATAATATGTTTCTATACAACTAAAGTTATTCCAAAAACTTTAAAAGGCAACATCATGGATTTCAACTTTCAGGCAAGATGGAGTAGCAATGACTAGATTTACATAGGTACATAGGTACAATGTGTTTCTATAAATCTAAAATTATTACCCCAAATTTTAAAGGTCACATTATGGTTTTCTACTTCCAGGCAAGAGGGAGTAGTAATGACTAGATTTACTCTCCTGCCCAAATAATATCAAAAACCCAAACAAAAATAGAAAGCCCACAAATAAGATATATGAAGCAATGGTTTTGAAGATACAGGGATCAAGCAAGGAAAGAGACTGATCCTCAGAGACACAGAAAACGACTACTCTGGCTTCCTGCCTGGAGAGAGTTTCCAGGATGTGGCACAGGGAGAGGAAATACAGGTGGAAACTGGCAACTGTGAGTGCAGGGATGCCAAGGTAGTTAGAGTTTGTAGAGCAGAGGACCTGGTAGGTGAGAGCTGCACACAGACAACCATGGAGACCTTCAAGGGTCCTCGCGGGGTATTCCACAGAGGGTTGATCAGCACGTGTGTGAAGAAAAAACCTGAAGCCAGGGAAAGGATTAGAGGGAACAGTGCCCAGCTCTCACACAGGGATGGGAAGAGCATCTGTCAGACACTGAGTAGGGTACCAAGAAGGGTCCTGCCTCAGTGGTAGGGAGTAATCAACCCTACATTAAATATAGCTCTGATTCCACCTAATGGATCTAAAAACAAGATCCAAAAGGATCAAACTCTTACAAGTAACATCTACGACATAACAAAGCTCATGAATATTGATAGAAATATAAAAATATCCAGCACCCAAAGAGGTAAAATTCATAAATGTCTGGCATATAATCAGAAATTACCAGCAGGAAAATAGACCCCATAATGAGCAGAAAAATCAATTAACTGAAAATGACCCACAACTGCCATAGGTGTTAGAATTAGCACATGAGGACCTTAAAACAAGAAATATAACTGCATAGTGTATGCTCAAAAGGTTAAGTAGAGAGATCAAAGATATTAAATGACCTGAACTGAAATTCTAGAGATGAAAGCTATCATGTCTGAGATGGAAAATAAGGTAGAAAGGATCAATGGAAGATTAAACATTGCAGAGGAAAAGATTAGTAAACAGCAATAGAAACTCTCCAAAATGAACACAGAGGGAAATTATTATTTTAAAAAGAAAGCATGTCAGTGAACTTTGGGATTCAAGTGGCCTAATACGTGTGTAATTGCAGTCCCAAGGGAGAGGAGAAAAAGAGCAGAACAGAAAAAAATATTTGAAGAAGAAATGGCCAAGAAGTTTTTCAAATTTTGATGAAAACTATAAACTCACAGATTCAAGACTCTTAATGAAACTTAAGCAAAATAAACATGAAGAAAACTACACCAAGCCATATCATAATTGAATTGCTTCAAACCAGGGATAAAGAGAAAATCTTAAAAGCGGCCAAAGAAAAAAGACATTATATGAACAAATGAAACTCGCATACCCTGCTGATGGGAACGTAAAATGGTACAATGTTTTTGAACAATGGTTTGGCAGTTTCTTAAAAAGTTAATCACACATCTATCAGATACTCAACCATCCCATTCCAAAGTATTATACCCAAGAGAAATGAAAGTATATTCCATACAAAAACTTGTACATGAATGTTCATGGATGTTTATTTGTAACAGCCTCAAACTGGAAATAACAAAAATATCCATTAACAGGTGAATGGATAAACAAATTGTGGTATAGCCATATAATAATAGTAATGAAAAAGAATGAACTAACAATGTATGCAAAAGAATCAAAGAAACTCTCAATAATTATACTGAGTGAAGGAAACCAGGCTCCCCTCCCCCCACAAAGAATACATACTGTGTGATTCCATTCCTTCAAAAATCTTAAAAAGAGGAACGCTAATTAATTGTGTAGGAATCAGCAATACTTGCATGGCAGGTGGGAAAGAATGGAAGGGAGAGAATTCAAGGAGGGAAGAGGAAAGTTTTGAGGGTCATGGACATGTTCATCTGTGGGGATTTCACAGGTGTACACATATGTCAAAATGTAGCAAATTACGCATTTCAAATACGTGGAGTTCAGTGAACTTCAAGTATAATCCAACAAAAGCCAAAGGACAAGGGCACCCAGGTCCTGGCTCCCACAGGCTTGGCCGGCTGGTGGGGCAGGCATCCTGGGCTCAGGAAACATCAGTTCACGACTCTGAGCCTCAGCTTCCACCTCGGTGTCAGGTAAACGTCACAGCTGAGCCAGGTGAAGACAACCAGTGAGACCAGCTAGCCCAAACCAGGCATTTGGCAGGAGCTCAGAAACTTTTCTCTTAGGAATGTGGGTATAATCAGTGACTCCCATTGGCATGCTGAGTGACTCTCTTCTAAACCACATCGGCAAACATTTCCTTAAAGGTCCCTGTTCAGTCGCAAAATACAGAAGTGTGTTTTCAAAAGTTTGGTCTGCAAGCAAAATGCAAGTCTTCCGTAATCGTTAATTCATGTTCCCATTCATTATTTTTGAAGGACACACACATGACTTCCCATCAGAACCCGCTTTCTAAGGTTCATCACACTGGCCTGACAGAAAGAAATCCCATCAACAGCCATGGGAGGGGAATGAACAGTTTCCATCATGGCTTCTTTTTTTTTTAAAGCCATACAGAGCGCCTTGTGGGATCCTAGTTCCCCAACCAGGGATTGAACCTGGGCCCTCAGCAGTGAGAGTGTAGAGGCCTAACCACTGGACTGCCAGGGAATTCCCTCCAGCATGGCTTCTGACATGTTGAGGAGAGCCCTCAGGCTGCTCCCATGTGTGGCCTCCAAGCCTCGTCCATGCCACAGCCCAGCTGCCCTGTCAGGCCTGCTTGAATCCCCACACTGGGCTCCACCTGTTCCTGCTGACCCCTGCCCTCTTCATCCTGCCCACAGTGAATGTCTGGAGTTTCCCTGATGTGTCAAGTCCGATTAGATGGTGGTATGGGCTGAATCGTGTCCCCTGCCAAAATTCATGTGTTGTAGTCCTAACCCCTGATCCTTCAGAATGTGGCTGTATTTGGGATAGCGTTTTTAAAGAGGTAATTAAGTTAACCTGAGGTCACTAGGTTGGGTCCTAATCCAATATGACTGCTGTCCTCTTTTTTTTTTCTTTTCTTTTTTTGCGGTATGTGGGCCTCTCACTGTTGTGGCTTCTCCCGTTGTGGAGCACAAGCTCCAGACACACAGGCCCAGCGGCCATGGCTCACGGGCCCAGCCGCTCCGCAGCATGTGGGATCTTCTAGACCGGGGCACGAACCCATATCCCCCGCATCGGCAGGCAGACTCTCAAACAGCGCGCCACCAGGGAAGCCCCTGGTGTCCTCTTAAAAAGAGGAGATTCAGACGCAGATACACACAGAAGGAAGACCATGTGAGGACACCGGGAGAAGATGGCCATCTGCAAGCCGAGGAGAGAGGCCTCAGGAGGAACCAACCTGCTGACACCTAGATTTTGGACTTCTAGCCTTTAGAATTACGAGAAAAGAAACATCTGTTGTTTAAGCCACCCTGACTGTGGTACTTTGTTCGGGCAGCACCAGCACACTGACACAGATGGGGTCCCTCAGACACCCCGACCCCAGCCCCATGCCTCCTTCAGATTCCCCACCACCCCCAAGTGAACTGAAGTGAGAGAAGGCTGAATGGACCTGGGGCCTTGATGCCAGGCAGACAGAGAAGTTTTCAACTTACCCTCCCACAGGTGATGAGAGGCTCTGAGGGTTGATGGGGTGAGGAGAGGGAGACACCGCTGAGAATATTTAGCGAGATGAGTGAGAAAAATGCATAGTGGCCATACCTGCCTATGGCTTGGACTCAGAGAGGCAGCGCTAACTGAACAACAGCCCAGGAAGAGATCATCAGCAGAACCAGGACCAGCTGGGCTGAGTTATCCAATGGTGCTTCTTCCAGCTCAACTCATTCAAGGCCACGCCTAAGGTGTGAGCTTCATCACAGGAGCTGGAAGGAGGAGGAGGAACTGTCCCCAGGAAGGACCTGGCACTGATGTTAGCAGTCCCGGCAGCCTTGAAGCTAGGATTAGCCAAGTGGGGAGTTGTTAAGGAGGGAACTCCCGGCCCCTCACTCTCCGGGGCAGTCCTGGGAAGGGGCCTTACTGTTCCATCCTCACAGAAAAACAGTGAAGCAGACACCATCCCCCTTTTTCCAGAGGAGGAAGTTGAGGCTTGGAAAGCCAACTGATTTATCCCAGGACATGGTGGCCAGTTTAGAGGCAGCTCCAGGCTCAAACCCAGTTCTCCCAGCTCTGGAGCAACAGCAAGAGCTGTGCCAGGCCCAGTCAGGGCGTCTTCAAGGTGGGACAACTTCTGTGGGGAGGAAAGAGGTCAGGCTGGTTTCACCCTTCCCGCTTCCTTCCCAGCTCCTGTGTGCACATAAGTGTGTATGTGTGCATGCAGACGCTCATACACACCCCCACACATGCACACACTTATATTCATATACACACTTAGACACATATGTGCTCTCACATGTATATACTCACTCACATACAGGCAGCATGCTCACATGTGTGCATACTTGCTCTCACACGCATAAACACCCACACACATGCACACCCTTGTGCTCTCCCAGCCCTCACACTGGTTCACCCTCACACACACATACTCCAATCCCATTGCCATGTGAACTTGTCCTTTGTTCGTCTGAACCACAAGATGGGTCTGAAAACAAGATGCTGTAGGTGATAACAGCCCAAACATCACACAAAAAGGCACAGTTAAATAAATGGACAGACCTTGGTTTTTGTGTGATGATCTCCTTGGAGGCCCAAGTTAAGTAGATTTTATTTAAATTGTCTTCTGAAAACACCAGAATTCTTTCTAACTACTTTATGATTTGTTTCACAACATAAAGTTGGAAGGACATTCTGTTTTAAAAGTTCATATTACCCATTGGAAGGCACTTTCCCCACCCAAGGTTTTGTGGCTACATCAGAAAAATAAAGGTTTTCTCATTTACCAATATGAATCGAAGCAGATGTGTGTGAGGCCTCCGATTCATTAGCTTAATCATGAGCATTTGGGAGTATTTGTGCCATATTGTATAACCACAAAAACAGACTAACATTAATTAAAGCAAATTTATTGGCTGTTTGAAAACCCATATAATAATTTTTGTGAATAATTAGATTTTTATTTTGGTCAAAACTGCAATTTTTTATCTAAGTGGAAAATCTCATTCTGCTCAAATGAGAGACTGAAAAAACGTGGCTATGTAGCTAATGCAGTCTTTGGCTTTCTTCAACAACCAAGTCACATTTCTCCATCATTGACTCAGAGACTGGACATATGCTAATACCTTTTTTGCTTCTGTATGGCCTTAACAGGATGGCAGAACCCCAGTGGTAAAAAGATCTTAAGATCATCCTTGTAACCACAGGACCTCCTGTCCAATTAGCAAACAGAGACATTCCTTCTGGATTCAGTCAAAGAAGAATTCCAACAAGAAGAACGATTTTCAGGATGTGTTTGATCCACTGAGCTCTTCGCACATATCAACTTGTTTAATCCCCACAGAAACCTTATAATGCAAGTACTATAATCCCCATTTAACGGATGAGCAAACTGAGGTTTGGAAAAACAGCCATTTACCTGAAGCTACACAGCTGAGAAACGACAGAGCTGGGATGTGAACCCAGTTCTACTTAAAGCTAAAGTCTTCCCCATCACCCTCCACATCGGACACCTGTGGTGGATATCCACACTGGCAGAAAAAGCTGCCACTGCTCCAAGCTAAAGTATTGTTTCCATGGGGGGCTGCTGTGAGGCTGCAGAAAGGGCTCAGAGCTAGGAGTCAGGTCACCCAGGCTCGGGTGCACGCTGCCACCTGGGGCTGGTCACTGTCACTTCTGGGAGGGTGAAGCCTATCTCTCAGGGGTTGGGATGGGGCTGTTAAGAAACACCACAAGGAAGAATACGTGACCCTTCTGTCCAGGGCGGGCACTTGGGAGGCCCTCAACTGTTTCCCCTGTAGTCTCCAGGAGTACAGTGACATGCCTTTCTTTAAAACTATATCTGCAGTGAATTCCCTCGTGGTCCAGTGGTTAGGACTCCACACTTTCACTGCCGAGCACCCGGATTCAATTCCTGGTCAGGAAATTAAGATCCCAAATGCCATGCAGTGCAAAAAATAATAATAATACATAAAGTAAAATCTGGTAGGGGAGACATAATATTTTTTTAAAAAACTGTATCTGCAACCTTATGTTTTCTCCCAGTGGTTGGTGCTTAGTGCTGAAATATGTTTCCAGACATGATGAAGGGATATTTTCTAAGCGTCTGTGTCAATAATTAAAGATTAATCCTGATCCTATACATGGAGAAAATCGATTGGGGAGGAGCTGGAGGTCGTGTGTAGCCTACAGAGAAGTTTACCGAACAGAGTTACATTTGCTCAAGGAATTAGAAGTTGCAGAGCAGACCAAGTGCAGTGCCCAGTACTGCAAAACACTACTCACGGAGGGTTCTGCACCAAACCAACAAATGAGCCTAATTCTGAGATGAAATTTTCAGAGTTCTTCCAAATCATATTTTAAGACTTCTTTATCATTTGTTTTTGCTTTTTGCTTTTGCTTTCAAAAACAGCAAGAGACCCAACTGAAATGAAAGTTCAACCAAAAGACAGATTGCATCCACTTTTCCCATCATAAAACTTGAAGCATGATTTCACAGTGGTGCAAGAGTTTTGGAATTCCACAGGAGGATGAACATGTATGTCATGGACAAACTTGGATGGTCCAAAATCAAGATAAAAAACAAAGCCCTAAAAATGATCCTTTTTAGGCAGGTACTCTACATCATAAAAAATAACAGAAGTAAGAAACTTTCCCCATAAAACCATCAGCTGTACTGTGCCAACGGAGATGTGGAGAGGCATAGATGCCATGTTGATAGAGGGATGCAGATTCCACGGATGGAATCCTATGTGGTCATGAAACATGACCATAAAGACTGTGCAGCACCTGGAAAAATGTTTTTGATAAAAGGTTGGAATATAGAGAAGCAAGGTGTAAATAGTGTGTGCACTTAGGTACACATAAATCTGTCCATCCATATAAGAATTGGAAGGGATCATGCAAAACGTTAAATGTCCTTGCTTTAGGGTGGTGGGATTATCAATAATATTAATCATTTTAAATCGACATACATCTTGGTTATTTAAATGTTTAAAAGGGAGGAAGGGGAAGGGTTGCCAAGCAGGTGTGCTATTTCCCAACATTGGGTCTAACATCCAAAAGGAGGTGGCCACAGCCCAGGAGCAGTGGGAGCTGGGCAGCTGGTGAGCAAAGAGAAATGGGTTTGAAAGAACTCTGTCTCCCACCAACACCTAACAATGCCTAGTGGGGGTCAGGGGTCAGAATAATTAAGGGAAAAGGGGGAAATGTGTAGAAATCTGTGGTGAAGGATTGGGTTCCCTGAAGGTGTAGGATTACACCAAAGGCCTTTGGGACCCTGACACTGAAGAACGGCAGGATCTAGTGCTCAGAGCACACCCTGGGCTGTACAAGCTACTCTGACCTGCCCTCTCTTCTCTTCCTGGATCACCATGGCCTCTCCCCACAGGCTGAGCAGTGCTCTCAGCCCTGCCTCATGCATAGAGAACTGAGGCTCTGGACCAGCCTGGGCCACACAGCCAGCAGGTGGTGGTGGCTGCTAAAGACTGAATCATTCAGCCCCCGCCCCCCTGTAATGGGATTAGGTGATGTGGGCTTTGAGAGGTGATTAGGACATGAGAGTAGAGCCCTCATAAATGGGATTAGTGTTCTTATAAAAGAGACCCCAGAGAGCTCCCTCAACCCTTCTGCCTGCCATGAGAGGACACAGGGAGAAGACCGCCTATGAACCAGGAAGCATGTCTCCACCAGACACCAAATCTGATGGCGCCTTGGTCTTGGACTTCCTAGCCTCCACAACTGTGAGAAATAAATATCTGTTGTTTAAGCCACCCAGTCTGTGGTAGTTTGTAACAGCAGCTTGAACAGACTAAAGACAGTGGCCTTCTGATTCCTTGTCCAGAGTGCTTCCTCTTCAAACTCAGACCCCTCAAGGCCACCATGACACACAGCACCAGGCAAAGCTGGGCAACCTCCTGGCCTCACTGCTCCTGGTCACTGGGACTCAGGGCACCCCAGCAGAATCCTCCACCAGTCTGGAGAGGAGCCTCTTTTCTCATGAGTGCACTCCTATGGGGAGAACACTCCCTGGGAAGGAGATGAAAATGGGCTGAAGGTGGACTTCCCTGGTGGTCCAGTGGTTAACACTTCGCCTTCCAATGCAGGGGGTATGGGTTCTATCCCTGGTGGGGGAACTAAGATACCACATGCCCCACAGCCAAAAAACCAAAACATAAAGTAGAAGCAATATTGTAACCAATTCAATAAAGACTTAAAAAAGAAAAGAAAAGAAAGTGGGCCAAGCTAAGTGGGCCCCAGCAGCAGGCGGCCCTGACTGCCCTCGGCTGGATAGGAAACTCATATAAATGGTGTAGAGAACACACACAACCTTATCACTCCTCCTTCCAAGGCCTCCTGCTGACCTGAGGGAGCTCAGGCCTGGCCTGTGTGCCTGGAACAGGTCATGGCCTCCCTCTGAGTGACATTTCTCTCCTTGTAAAACAATGACAATAACGTCTGTCTTCCACAATTCACCTACCAACCTACTGCCTAGCCCATTAGATCAAAAATCCTTTAGCTGGATTTCAAGCCATTGAGGAAGAATTTCTCCAGAATGTGGCTCCAGCTTGTTGCCCAAGCCTCTCTCTTGTTATTCCTTGGGTGGTCATCTACTTGGTTTTACCAGCCCCCTGTCTTCTTCCCCTCCTCATAACAACACTCCAAATTGTCCTTTGGGGACCATCCTCCACTCCTGGTCCTTTCAGCTCCAGTGGGGTACACACAGATGTGCCCAGTTGCACACAACCCCCCACACATACAGATCAGAGATGCTGCCTGGCTCATCTCAGTGACTGGTGCAGGTAATCCATATTGACCATTGGAGTGAATCAGTGGGACTATTGGGAAAGAAAAACTCTAATGCTGAGGATATGCACCTGGAGCTGCTGACAGTTGCCCTGCCACTTCATGGGAAAGAGTGAGGGCATCCTTGACAAATATGGAGCCAACACAAGGAAACACAAAATCAAGGCACCTCTAGCTGTGCCTGAGCAGACATTTCCCTGGACATTTCAGTTAAATTCCCTTTTTAATTAAGCCAGTCTGAGCTGGGGTCCTGTCACATTGTTATTTGAAAGTTTAAGGATCCAAAGGCAACTAGAAAGGCGGAATCTAATGAGATGATGCTCAATGAAGGTAAAAGAGACACCCTGCTCTGGGGAGCATGATTCTTCCATGACCTCTGGAAGGGGATTTGGAGGCCACAGTGAGATATGGCTGTTGAAAAATTCAAGGGGGCCTATGGCTTGGATTGGGGTGAGGAGGGGGAGCAGAGCTGCCTAGGCACAACTTATGGGTATAGGGCACCACACACGTTTTCAGGTCCACTGATCTGCTTGGTCCTCGGAGTGGCTGGGCCAGTTCCCTCCAGCCCGAGCAGCCTCTTCCAGTTACTGAAGGGTGATATGCAGGTGCCCTCGTATTTGTGTATGCCACGATGTGGAAAGAGCTGGAAAGCAAGACCCTACAGTGCCATCACCAGTGAGGAGGCCCCTCCAGTCAGTCACTTTGGAATCAGAACAGCATGCACTTAAGGGTTAAAGACCACAAACTACAAAGCATGGGACTGAGCCAGAGAGAAACCCAAATGCATCAACCTTGCCTTTGACTACTATGGCTAGATGCAAGGTGGGAGAGCAGGACCCTGAGAGAAACAGAAATTTTGCAGCTGGAGAGTGTTCCCAAAGTGTGGAGCAGTGAAGGGGGCATGGTCATGAAAACTGCAGCAGTTTGGATGACTTGCCCCTCCCTCCACCCCCGCCCTGTCCTCCTCTAGGGTAACGTTCTAGGGCACCTATCTGACACTGTTGGTTGCTCCCCAATAGCCATTCCTAAGCTCCCTTCCTCACAAAGCTACAATTTCGTTCCACTGGCAACATGCGCAGACTCAGAGGATTCACCAAGCTTGGCCAAAGTCTCCTGTGGCAACTCCATCACCCTTGACAGGATGATGGTGATCACTGGCCCTGGTTCTGGCTGGTGGCTATAAAGGAAAGTTCCCTAACTCAAATAAAAAAGAAAGCCTCTCGAGAAGATAGCTTTTTCCTGCCCTCTTCCCTTCTACCTTGGCTATTCTTGTGTGAAGACATGTGCATGGAGCTGCAGCAGTCATCTTGTGACCATGAGGAAAGACCAAGTGAATGGCAGCATTGTGTCTGTGTCGAGGCGTCAGGAGGACCTAGATCCGTGTGTGGCGCCCTTCGGCCGGCCTGAGACCCAGAGTCATTTCCCCTTGATCGCCGAGCGCCCCCAGGCTGCTCCAGGGCTAAGGATACACCAGAAATACATCTACACGTGGAACAACTCCTACAGAACACCTACTGAACGCTGGCAGAAGACCTCAGACCTCCCAAAAGGCAAGAAACTCCCCCACGTACCTGGGTAGGCAAAAGAAAAAAGAATAAACAGAGACAAAAGAATAGGGACGGGACCCGCACCAGTGGGAGGGAGCTGTGAAGGAGGAAAAGTTTCCACACACTAGGAATCCCCTTCATGGGTGGAGACTGCATGTGGCGGAGGGGGGAAGCTTCGGGGCCGTGGAGGAGAGCACAGCAACAGGGGTGCGGAGGGCAAAGCGGAGAGATTCCCGCACAGAAGATGGGTGCCGACCGGCACTCACCAGCCCAAGAGGCTTGTCTGCTCACCCGCCGAGGTGGGCGGGGCTGGGAGCTGAGGCTCTGGCTTTGGTCGGAGCACAGGGAGAGGACTGGGGTTGGGGGCGTGAACACCTCCTGCAGCGGATTAGTGCACCACGGCAAGCCGGGAGGGAGTCCGGGGAAAAGTCTGGACCTGCCGAAGAGGCAAGAGACTTTTTCTTCCCTATTTGTTTCCTGGTGCACGAGGAGATGGGATGAAAAGTGCTGCTTAAAGGAGCTCCAGAGACGGGCGTGTGTCACAGCTAACAGCATGGACCACAGAGATGGGCATGAGATGCTAAGGCTGCTGCTGCCGCCACCAAGAAGCCTGTGAGCGAGCACAGGGCACTATCCACACCTCCACTCCTGGGAGCCTAGGCAGCCTGCCACTGCCTGGGTCCCGGGATCCAGGGACAACTTACCCGGGAGAACGCACGGCGTGCCTCATGCTGGTGCAGCATCCCGCTGGCTTCTGCCACTGCAGGCTCGCTCTGCATCCACACCCCTCCCTCCCCCGGCCTGAGTGAGCCAGAGCCCTGCAAGCAGCTGCTCCTTTAACCCCATCCTGTCTGATCGAAGAACAGACGCCCTCTGGCTACCTACACACAGAGGCGGGGCCAAATCCAAAGCTGAGCCCTGGGAGCTGTGAGAACAAAGAAGACAAAGGGAAATCTCTCCCAGCAGCCTCAGGAGAAGTGGATTAAAACTCCACAATCAACTTGATGTACCCTTCATCTGTGGAATACATGAATAGACAACGAATCATCCCAAATTGAGGAGGTGGACTTTGAGAGCAAGATTTATTATTTTTTCCCATTTTCCTCTTTATGTGAGTGTGTAAGTGTATGCTTCTGTGTGAGATTTTGTCTGTATAGCTTTGCTTTCACCATTTGTCCTAGGGTTCTATCCGTCCTTTTGTTTTACTTAAAATTTTTCTTTTTCTTAATAATTATTTTTATTTTAATAACTCTTTTATTTTATCTTATTTTATTTTATCATCTTTCTTTCTTTCTTTCTTCCTTCCTCTATTCTTTCTTTCTTTCTTCCTTTCTTCCATCCTTCCTTTCTTTCTTTCTTTCTTTCATTCTACTTTTTCTCCCTTTTATTCTGAGCAATGTGGATGAAAGGCTCTTGGTGCTGCATCCAGGAGACAGTGCTGTGCCTCTGAGGTGGTAGAGCCAACTTTACAACACTGGTCCACAACAGACCTCCCAGCTCCACATAATATCAAATGGCGAAAATCTCGCAGAGATCTCCATCTCAACACCAGCACCCAGCTTCACTCAACGACCAGCAAACTACAGTGCTGGACACCCTATGCCAAACAACTAGAAAGACAGGAGCACAAACCCCCAATTAGCAGACAGGCTGCCTAAAATCATAATAAGTCCACAGACACCCCAAAACACACCACCAGACTGGACCTGAACACCACAAAGACAAGATCCAGCTTCATCCACCAGAACACAGGCACTAGTGCCCTCCACCAGGAAGCTTACACAACCTGCTGAACCAACTTTAGCCACTGGGGACAGAAACCAAAACCAACGGGAAATACGAACCTGCAGCCTGCAAAAAGGAGACCCCAAACACAGTAAGATAAGCAAAATGAGAAGACAGAAAAACCACAGCAGATGAAGGAGCAAGATAAAAACCCACCAGACCTAACAAATGAAGAGGAAATAGGCAGCCTACCTGAAAAAGAATTCAGAATAATGATAGTATATAAGATCCCAAATCTTGGTAACAGAATAGAGAAAATGCAAGAAGCATTTAACAAGGACCTACAAGAACTAAAGATGAATCAAGCATCGATTAAAAATACAATAAATGAAATGAAAAATACTCTAGATGTGATCAATAGCAGAATAACTGAGGCAGAAGAACGGATAAGTGAGCTGGAAGATAAAATAGTGGAAATAACTACTTCAGAGCAGAATAAAGAAAAAACAAGGAAAAGAACTGAGGACAGTGTCAAAGACCTCTGGGACAACATTAAAGGCACCAACATCCAAATTTTAGGGGTTCCAGAAGAAGAAGAGAAAAAGAAAGGGACTGAGAAAATATTTGAAGAGATTATAGTTGAAAACTTCCCTAATATGGGGAAGGAAATAGTTAATCAAGTCCAGGAAGCACAGAGAGTCCCATACAGGATAAATCCAAGGAGAAACATGCCAAGACATATATTAATCAAACTGTCAAAAATTACATACAAAGAAAACATATTAAAAGCAGCAAGGGAAAAACAAATAACACACAAGGGACTCCCCATTAAGTTAACAGCTGATCTTTCAGCAGAAACTCTGCAAGCCAGAAGGGAGTGGCAGGACATATTTAAAGTGATGAAGGAGAAAAAAGTGCAACCAAGATTACTCTACCCAGCAAGGATCTCATTCAGATTTGATGGAGAAATTAAAACCTTTACAGACAAGCAAAAGCTCAGAGAGTTCAGCACCACCAAACCAGCTTCACAACAAATGCTAAAGGATCTTCTCTAGGCAAGAAACACAAGCAAGGAAAAGACCTATAATAACAAACCCAAAACAATTAAGAAAATGGGAATAGGAACATACATATCGATAATTACCTTAAATGTAAATGAATTAAATGCTCCCACCAAAAGACACAGACTGGCTGAATGGATACAAAAACAAGACCCATATATATGCTGTCTACAAGAGACCCACTTCAGACCCAGAGACACATACAGACTGAAAGTGAGAGAATGGAAAAAAGATATTCCATGCAAATGGAAACCAAAAGAAAGCTGGAGTAGCAATTCTCATATCAGACAAAATAGACTTTAAAATAAAGACTATTAGAAGAGACGAAGAAGGACACTACATAATGATCAAGGGATCAATCCAAGAAGAAGATATAAGAATTGTAAATATTTATGCACCCAACATAGAAGCACCTCAATACATAAGGCAAATACTAACAGCCGTAAAAGGGGAAGTGAACAGTAACACATTCATAGTAGGGGACTTTAACACCACACTTTCACCAATGGACAGATCATCCAAAATGAAACTAAATAAAAAAAACACAAGCTTTAAATGATACATTAAACAAGATGGACTTAATTGATATTTATAGGACATTCCATCCAAAAACAACAGAATATACATTTTTTCTCAAGTGCTCATGGAACATTCTCCAGGATAGATCATATCTTGGGTCACAAATCAAGCCTTGGTAAATTTAAGAAAATTGAAATTGTATCAAGTATCTTTTTGACCACAATGCTATAAGACTAGATATCAATTACAGGAAAAGCTCTGTAAAAAATACAAACACACACTGGGCTTCCCTGGTGGTGCAGTGCTTGAGAGTCCGCCTGCCGATGCAGGGGATACGGGTTCCTTGCCCGGTCTGGGAAAATCCCACATGCCGCGGAGCGGCTGCGCCCGTGAGCCATGGCCGCTGAGCCTTTGCGTCCGGAGCCTGTGCTCCGCAATGGGAGAGGCCACAACAGTGAGAGGCCCCCATACCGCAAAAAATAAAAAATAAAAAAACTACAAACACATGGAGGCAAAACAATACACTACTTAATAACGAAGTGATCACTGAAGAAGTCAAAGAGGAAATCAAAAAATACCTTGAAACAACTGACAATGGAGACACGACGACCCAAAACCTATGGGATGCAGCAAAAGGAGTTCTAAGAGGGAAGTGTATAGCAACACAATCCTACCTTAAGAAACAGGAAATATCTCAAATAAACAACCGAAACTTGCACCTAAAGCAATTAGAGAAAGAAGAACAAAAAACCCCAAAGTTAGCAGAAGGAAAGAAATCATAAAAATCAGATCAGAAATAAATGAAAAAGAAATGAAGGAAATGAGAGCAAAGATCAATAAAACTAAAAGCTGGTTCTTTGAGAAGATAAACAAAATTGATAAAGCATTAGCCAGACTCATCAAGAAAAAAAGGGAGAGGACTCAAATCAATAGAATTAGAAATGAAAAGGAGAAGTAAGGACTGACAGTTCAGAAATACAAAAGATCATGAGAGATTACTACAAGCAACTCGATGCTAATGAAATGGACAACCTGGAAGAAATAACAAGTTCTTAGAAATGCACAACCTGCCAAGACTGAATCGGGAAGAAATAGAAAATATGAACAGACGAATCACAAGCACAGAAATTCAAACTGTCATTAAAATCTTCCAACAAACAGAACCCAAGGACCAGATGGCTTCACAGGCGAATTCTATCAAACATTTAGAGAAGAGCTAACAATGATCCTTCTCAAACTCTTTCAAAATATAGAAGAGGGAGGAACACTCCCAAAATCATTCTATGAGGCCACAATCACCCTGATACCAAAACAAGACAAGGATGTCACAAAGAAAGAAAACTATAGGCCAATATCACTGATGAACACAGATGCAAAAATCCTCAACAAAATACTAGCAAACAGAATCCAACAGCACATTAAAAGGATCATACACCATGATCAAGTGGGGTTTATTCCAGGAATGCAAGGATTCTTCAATATATGCAAATCAATCAACATGATAAACCCTATTTACAAATTGAAGGAGAAAAACCATATGATCATCTCAATAGATGCAGAGAAAACATTCGACAAAACTCAACACCTATTTATGATAAAAACCCTGCAGAAAGTAGGCATAGAGGGAACTTTCCTCAATATAATAAAGGGCATATATGACAAATCCACAGCCAACATGGTCCTCAATGGTGAAAAACTGAAAGCATTTCCACTAAGATCAAGAACAAGACGAGGTTGCCCACACTCACCACTCTTATTCAACCTAGTTTTGGAAGTTTTAGCCACAGCAATCAGAGAAGAAAAGGAAATAAAAGGAATCCAAATTGGAAAAGAAGAAGTAAAGCTGTCACTGTTTGCAGATGACATGATACTATACATAGAGAATCCTAAAGATGCTACCAGAAAACTACTAGAGCTAATCAATCAATTTGGTAAAGTAGCAGGATACAAAAGTAATGCACAGAAATCTCTGGCATTCCTGTACACTAATGATGAAAAATCTGGAAGTGAAATCAAAAAAACACTCACATTTACCATTGCAACAAAAAGAATAAAATATCTAGGAATAAACCTACCTAAGGAGACAAAAGACCTGTATGCAGAAAATTATAAGACACTGATGAAAGAAATTAAAGATGATACAAATAGATAGAGAGATATACCATGTTGTTGGATTGGAAGAATCAACATTGTGAAAATGACTCTTCTACCCAAAGCAATCTACAGATTTAATGCAATCCTTATCACACTACCACTGGCATTTTTCACAGAACTGGAACAAAAAATTTCACAATTTGTATGGAAAAACAAAAGACCCCGAATAGCCAAAGCAATCTTGAGAAAGAAAAAGGAACTGGAGGAATAAGGCTCCCTGACTTCAGACTATACTACAAAGCTACAGTACCTAAGACAGTATGGTACTGGCACAGAAACAGAAAACTAGATCAATGAAACAGGATAGAAAGCCCAGAGATAACCCCACGCACATATGGTCACCTTATCTTTGATAAAGGAGGCAGGAATGTACAGTGGAGAAAGGACAGCCTCTTCAATAATTGGTGCTGGGAAAACTGGACAGGTACATGTCAAAGTATGAGATTAGATCACTGCCTAACACCATACACAAAAATAAGCTCAAAATGGATTAAAGACCTAAATGTAAGGCCAGAAACTATCAAACTCTTAGAGGAAAACATAGGCAGAACACTCTATGACATAAATCACAGCAAGATCCTTTTGGACCCACCTCCTAGAGAAATGGAAATAAAAACAAAAATAAACAAATGGGACCTAATGAAACTTCAAAGCTTTTGCACAGCAAAGGAAACCATAAACAAGACCAACACACAACCCTCAGAATGGGAGAAAATATTTGCAAATGAAGCAACTGACAAGGGACTAATCTCCAAAATTTACCAGCAGCTCATGCAGCACAATCCAAAAATGGGCAGAAGACCTAAATAGACATTTCTCCAAAGAAGATATACAGACTGCCAACAAACACATGAAAGAATGCTCAACATCATTAATCATTAGAGAAATGCAAATCAAAACTACAATGAGATATCATCTCACACCAGTCAGAATGGCCATCATCAAAACATCTAGAAACAATAAATGCTGGAGAGGGTGTGGAGAAAAGGGAACACTCTTGCACAGCTGGTGGGAATGTAATTTGGTACAGCCACTATGGAGAACAGTATGGAGTTTCCTTTAAAAACTACAAATAGAACTACCATATGACCCAGCAATCCCACTACTGGGCATATACCCTGAGAAAACCATAATTCAAAAAGAGTCATGTACCAAAATGTTCACTGAAGCTCTATTTACAATAGCCCGGAGATGGAAGCAACCTAAGTGTCCATCATCGGATGAATGGATAAAGAAGATGTGGCACATATATACAATGGAATATTACTCAGCCATAAAAAGAAGTGAAATTGAGTTATTTGTTGTGAGGTGGATGGACCTAGAGTCTGTCATACAGAGTGAAGTAAGTCAGAAAGAGAAAGACAAATACCATATGCTAACACATATATAATGGAATATAAGAAAAAAACATGTCATGAAATACCTAGGGGTAAGACGGGAATAAAGACACAGACCTACTAGAGAATGGACTTGAGGATATGGGGAGGGGGAAGGGTAAGCTGTAACAAAATGAGAGAGTGGCATGGACATATATGCACTACCAAGTGTAAAATAGATAGCTAGTGGGAAGCAGCTGCATGGCACAGAGAGATCAGCTCGGTGCTTTGTGACCACCTGGATGGGTGGGATAGGGAGGGAGATGCAAGAGGGAGGAGATATGGGAACATATGTATATGTATAACTGATTCACTTTGTTATAAAGCAGAAACTAGCACACCATTGTAAAGCAATTATACTCCAATAAAGATGTTAAGAAAAAAGAAATTATATGTAAAGTTGAGAGGAAAAAAAACCAAAAAGAAATAAAAATAAAGTGACAGGGTAAACAAAACCAAACCAAAAAAAAAAAAAAAGAGAGAGAATGGCAGAGAATGACCTGGCACCCAGTCATGGCCCAGTCATTGAACTAACCCAGGATCTGCAGGCTGACTTCCAGGATTCTCAGGTTATGCAAGATAATTCAATGACTGTACTGTTTAAGGAATCACACTTGGGGATTTTGGTACTGACCATCAAAGACTTACTGACCACCACTTTCCTCTACATTATCTTATTTGCTCATCAGTACACAGGTAGTTGCGACCATCGTATTAGGGAAGAGGAAGCAGGAGCTCAGGAAGTTGAAGAGGTTAGATGCCAGGACTAGTAAATAGTGGGACTGAAACCCCATTTATCATCTACCCCTCTCTGCCTGCTGGTGTAAATTCATTCAGCTTTCAGATCCCCGAACTTCAGGAGCGATGTTGCAAATCTTCAAAGTTAATGTGTAAAAGTCCAATTCAACAATTCCAAAATATATCTGTGAAAGGAATGTCCCAACAGTTGGCTCATTCTAAATGTGCTGCTATTATTATAAAGTTCTCCTAAACTTCTGCAAAAAAAAACAAGAAAAAAAAAGAGTGGAGAGATAAAGTGAGCATGCCAGGAAGTAACTATAAACTTCTTTGTTTTGGCAGCTAGGAAATGTCAAGGAAACAAATGTAGCTATGATTTATACTCCATCTCCAATTGTGCCATGGGATTCAAAAATTGGCATTTTTATTAAAGCATACACCTTAGAGCAGTCCTGATAAGTGAAAAGCTGCCACAGAGGCCAAAAAAAGCTACATTTGATTCTGGGTTTTATGGTAACTTAACCAATATATATAGTTGATGGTAGGGAAGGAAAGGGCTTGAATTTTACCCTGAGTCTCTGGGTTTTTCTTGTTTTCAAACTGATTGGTCTGGAGAATGGAAGACCAACAGCCAACAATAAATCACTCGTAAGCTGAAAATAGTTTACTCTGAATACAACAAAATATTTCTTTAATTCTTGCATTAAAATTTTTGCTGTAGTATAGCAGCTATTTTATATACTCTAAAATTTAAGCTTTATAATACTGTAACTATAGGTATAACTAATGGGGGGGTTGATTACCGAGGCAAGCTCTTTAAAGCACATTAAAAGCATAATATCATATGCTTGTTTTGCATTTATATTTTGGGGTCATACTGAAGATACTATTGTTAATGACTCTTGCTCAATAATCTTGCTTTATTTTCTGAAAACCATTTCTTTATTTTGTACCATGGGAAGGGTCTTTAATAATGATGAGTTATCATGAATATCCCTTTTTTGTAGCTTCTATATCTACATTATCAGGCACATCAGCCAGTCCCAAAGAAGTTATTTCACAGTTCTGTTCCCAAGGGAACAAAGACAGTGGGTCCCATATTAACAGTGGCTTCTGTTGGCTTATTGTTTCCTTATTTTTTTCTAACATTAAAGTTGTGTATGGTTGGTAAGGATTTCTATTCTCTGAAAACAAGCTTGTTGGTAAAGGACAAGCTGCAGGCATCCTCACATACACAACTACTTCAGCACAGGCTGAAAGGATGCTTCACTGAGAACAAATTAGAACTGAAAAACATGTTCAAGTACAAAGGTTCTTTCTTTAAGAGATTTTCAGTTCATTATTTATTTGTCCTTCATACCGAGGAGTTTTTCTAAATTATCTTCACATCTATTTAAACCCAATTACCGACTCCCACTATGCACCTGCCATGTGTCCCCTCATCTCAGCCAGGGACTCTCAGGGTCCCTGGCCAGGCCATGTACATTTCGCATCCAGTGACATTTGTAAGAAGAATGGCTAGGAGCAGGAACAGACTGGTGCCCTGGGAAAGAGATGCCTTTTCAGAGGGACACTCAAACAGCCAGAAGCTGAACCCCAACTGCATTCATAGTGTGGCATCTCAGATGCTCCAAGTAGAGACTCCTCAACACCAAATTTGGTTAGCTAGTAGCACGAAGTGTTAAGATGTGTCCTATGCTAATGGTATAGCCTGCAGAATGGTATAGCGAATTTCAAGTGGAAATCCCAGTATTTCAAATTTTCCCTTCCCCTCACTAATGAAGAGGAAAGTGGGGGGGGGCGGGGGGAGGGTGGTATGGAGCAAGAGAGAGAGAGAGAGAGAAACAGAGAGGGTGAGAGAGAAACAGAGAGGGAGAGAGAGGGGGAATACTCTGCCCAGTAACTCCTTGAAAGCAGGATGAAGCCTCCTATGATCTGCACAGTTCAGGACTTGAAAATCTCATCAGTGGCTGCTTTCCCAGGACTGCCCTCCCTATTAGAATGGACACAATTTGCAAGTTCCTTCTAAAAGGTTTTACTGCGATTTCTGATATACTCAATCAAAGCTTGCAGTTTATTTTTTATTAAGTAAAAGGGGGACCCCCATTCGAAAGAACAGCCACAGTTATAGCACTAACAGGGAGAAAATTTACTGGCCCTCCATAAATCAATTCAACATCCTTGTCTCTAAGGATCTGCAAAAAGGTAATGGGCTGCAATTATGAAAACATCACCAGGAGTTGCCAGCAGGGCTGCAGAGAGATTTCTAAAGTCTGCAGGCACTTTCAAGAGGAACATAGGAAATCATTTCATGAAGCAGCAATTTTGCCCAAAACCAAGTTAGAAGAGATGTAATACTGGCTTAAATTAAAGTGACTAAGAAATAGGTATGGTGAACACAAAGGCATGGTACAGTCTTCTCCCATTCACCTTAAAGAATCCAAATTAACTCAAAAATGGATACACAGCTACATTAATAAAGATCACAGCTGGGCACAGTTCAGGGGAAATGGTAGTAACAGCCCTGCCCATCGTCTCCTCTACCTTGAAACACTGTGGTGCTATTCATACTACAGTTGAGGATACACCTTTGGGGAGTATGCTTGCGACCTTGGGGTAGCTGCCTTTCCTAGGAAGAAGAGGATGGCTCAGGCAAGGGAGGCCAGCACAAACAGGGGCACTCTGGCCAGTCTACCACCACTGTTCTATGGGGAGGTGCCGTGCTGGAGGTTTTGATCAGCATGATGGGTGAGAGATTTGAAGTCCCAAATGTGGCTCCTGCTTTGAAGACACATAGCAGCAACCTTAACAGAAGTGTCAGAGAGTCTCATATGATGCTTCCAGCAAGGAAACTCAGCATCTGCTGGGTCCACAATGCCCAGGTGGCATCGCCTAGGTGGCTTCGACCGAATCCAGAGTCTGTATTTTTTGGCCCGGACTGTTTTTTATTCCCCTCACCCTGCCAAGCTGATGTTGGCACCCCCTCAGGTCTGGGTTGCCCTGGGTGAGCACTGAGCCCAAGCAACCCCAGGCACAGCACAGCATCTCCAAGATGGAGCTGTTCTGAAACACTTTCCTGAGGGGCCGTAGGGTGGACAGGGCAGGTTGGATTGACCATGTCCCTCCAAGGGCCCCGTCCAGGTTCTGACTGAGGTTTCCTGCCACCAGGAAACCTCCGGTCTGCTGGGGGCCCCACACCTCTGCAGGTATATAAGCGTTGGGAACAGTAGCTGCTACCAGTGACAGAAGTCACCACACACTTCCCACAAGAGCTTCTTCATTATCCCGGCACAGGTAGGAAGGCAGGCCCTTAATGCAGGCGGGAAGCCACCGGTCCGAGCTCACACACCCGTGGAGACTCGCCCCCAAATCAGTTATTTCAAAGCCCGCAGTCTTTCCTCTTCCTCCCTCTGCTCGTCCACGAAACAGCCCTTCTAGGTCGTTTTTCACGCAGGCCGACCCTGAGGCTGGAGCGGGAACAGCAGGACCCCTCGGCCGCTAGCATCCCAGCCTCCCTCCCCACCCCACCCCACCCCCAACCCCGCGCAGGCTGTTCAGACGGACTTGGGCGCTCACGGCTGGCGGACGACCGCTCCTCACCGCGACAGCTCCCAGCCCACGGACACTCCCAGCCCCGGGCTCGTCGACTTACCTTGCGCAGCAGGTGCTCCAGTTGTGGCTCGGCCCAGGCGACCTGGGTGTCCGGCGACCCCGCGCGCCACAGCAGCTCCCGCTCTTCCTCGAGTGTCGCCACCCGGCCCTGCGGCGCGGCAGCCTGGACACCCAGCAGCAGGCAGGCGACCGCCGAGCCGGTGGAGAGCAGCAGGCAAAGCGCGCTCACCGCCCAGGTCCCGGCTGCTGTCGCGGGGAGCCGCGCACCGCCGCTGCCCATCTGGCAGCCCTTCTGCGCGTTGCCGCCAGCGCCCTGGCCTGGACTCACGGTGTGCTCATCGCGGGTGGACTCTCAGAGAGGACGGTGCACAGAGCCGGGGACGCTGTCTGAGCGTGCTGGAGAGCCTGAGGCATGAGGTCGGCCCGGCACGGGGCTTGGCCTCTGGGTAGCAGCGGACTTCGGCGCACGCCCCCTTCCCTGCCGCCAGCTCCTCCACAGCGGCCTCTTTGGGCAGTTTCCTCTATGCAAATAGACCCTGCCAGAAGAGGAGCCGGGACCCACCCAGGGGAGGAGCGGCCAGGCCGGCACTGTGCGGCGAGGGGGCGGGGTTGGAAACGGAGCTGGCTCCTCGGAGACCCACAGCGCGTACCTGGCTGACCCCGCGCGCAGCACGCACCTCCGCCCTCACCTGGACGTCGGGCTGCACCCACTCCCGCGCATGCACCTCTGCGACTCCACAGCCCGAGTTCCAGCTGTGATCCCAAAGGTCTGTGGTGCACCCAGAGACTCAGAGCGCCTTCTGCAGCCTACCCCTGGCTGCGACATCATTCATTTGTTGGGAAAATTCCCCTCGACTTGTGAATTAACCTGACACTTTGAAGTGTCAGAAGTTTTGAAGTACGATACTTCAAACCCTGTGGAAAACTTAGTGAATCCTTTCTAGATGGTGCCCTAGCGCCGCTTGGTGGTGTAAAGCGACCTCTTGTGCATTCATATTTACAGACACAGTCAGGGTCGGGATTGAGCCCAGTGGAAGGATGCCTCTTAGAATATTTAATACTCTCACCATTTTTTATGTGCCAGACATGCGGTGCTGGAAACAAATTGTAAGACCTTGTTCCTGACCTAGAGAAGTCTTTCATTTGAGAAAATTTAGGCTTTAACAAATGCAAAAGATAGGGGAAAAGAACTCCAACTTTTGATGAGCTGATGGCTTAATTCTGTAGTGGAAACACCACTTGGCCAAAAATAATCATCTAGTATGCACCACATTTAACCTATACTGCGATTCTGATGCAAATGCACACCCCAGGGGTAAAGTAGGGAAAGCCTGAATGAGAATCAAATGGCCGGAACTGTCTTTTTCAAGAAAGGGGGGCAAGGCTGGAAGTCAAGCACATTCTCTGCTGGCTCAGATTCCTACCAGGCATATTGTATCCTAAAATGGGTCCCACATAACTCTCCCACTAACTCCAGTAATAATCAAATAAAAACAACAGACTTGCTTGGACCTTTGTAATTTGGGCAAATCCACAGCCGTTTTTGAAAACAAGACCTGTTATATCTTCCCACTCTCTGGGTATCTTTGGATTTATTAGCGTCTTTGGATAGATTACTTATCACTTAACGCTGTTGAGGACATTCAGCTGACATATTCCTCCTTAACTCCTGAATTTGGAGGGGAAAGTTACCTCCAAGATTGGAATAAAACAAATGGCTGGCATCTCACCTCTGCAACTTTGTAGCTGTGACCTTAGGTAACTTGGGGTCACAGTTAAGTAGTTATACAGAGATAGATCTTGCTAAGATCTAGCGTATGACCAATAAATTGTCTGAAAAGTACTTGCTCAGCAAACTGGATTGTCTTCTTTGAAAAGAGGCCAACACCATGTTACAAGTGGGCACATCATTCTTGCTACAAACACATAGGCAAATTGCCCATCACCTGCATGTATTGTTCACCATATTCCAGAAGCTTCTGTGTATTAAACAAGCCAAGCTCACTGGTCCCTTTGACCTCTGCCCTTGCCTACAGCCTCACTATCTGGAATATCCTGCTCTCGATCTTTGAGCAAGTTCCTCCTTTAGGTCAAGGTCCTCAGGTCCTTAAACCTCACTGTCTCCAAAAGACCTACCCAGACTGTCCAATCTAAGGAGGCTTCACTCGCAGTCCTCAGAAGGATTACTCAGGAAGATCATTTAAGACTGTTTGAAGTTACCTTTTTATTAACAAGACAAAGTTATCCATTTGTCTTGTTCACCCCTGTTTTCTCAAAGAGCAGTACAGGATCTGGCAAATATTTGTCAAGTGAATTAAGGAAAGGCGAAAATATGTTTACTGTCTACAGCTTAATTTAAAAGACAGGCAGAAAATACTCTATTTTGTAACCTGGGGTCCTGGAAGGAACAGATGGCATCCTCAGACTGAAGACAGTCTGATTGTAGAGACTGTCTACATGGTGGGGCAGATAAAGGGAAGCCAACAGGGGATGTTGAAGAAGCACTCTGGAGTATAAACAGTGGGAGGCCATTACCATCTCTAGCTACAGGGGGGAGAAGAAGGAAGTGTGTGGGAACCCTGTGAATGCTCGGAGCTCAACAAAGGTCAGCTCAACAGGAGCTGTGGCCTTTGGTCAAGGGATACCACCTCTGCAAAACCATGGCTTGGAAGGTAAGGAGCTGGGGGATAATCTCTCTCTCCTCTTACTCTCTGATCTGCTGGGGCTCCCACTGACCAAACCTACAGGGCAAGGGAGCCCAGATGATGCAATGCAAAGAGGTCAGCCTCCTAAGGGCAGAGAGCTGAGTCAGAGTGGTGGAGAGCAGATCTGGGGGGTGGGCAGGAGTCCACTGCCTTCCCTAAGATGCATATAGATTACCAAGGTCAATCTAGCTACTGCTGCCTCTGAAATGGCTAACCAACCTGTGAGCGATAGGCACTAGTCCTCAGGGAGACCAACTGGCTACTTGGTGGCAAATCAACTACTTTGGACTCCCTTCATCCCAGAAGGGCCAGCAATTTGTCCCTCACAGGGGTGGATAGCTATACTAGGTATGAGATTGTCTTCCCTGTTTGCAGAGCCTCAGGCAGCACCACTATCCATACAGATTCCCCATTCCACAGGTGTGGAGTCCTATATAACAGAGCATCTGACCAGGGAACCCACTTTACAGCAGAGGAAGAGGGGCAGTGAGCCCATGACCATGGAATCCACTGGTTGTATTACATCCTGCACCAGCCAGAAGCAGCCAGCCTCACAGAACACTGGAACTGCCTTTTGAAGGCACAAGTGAAGCACCAACTCAGAGTATTCAGAGACAATATGCTAAAAGACTGCAGTGCCATCTTTCAGGATGTGGAATACGCATTAAATGAGGGACCCCGGGCTTCCCTCGTGGTGCAGTGGTTGAGAGACTGCCTGCCGATCCAGGGGACACAGGTTCGTGCCCCGCTCTGGAAAGATCCCACATGCCGCAGAGCGGCTGGGCCCCTGAGCCATAGCCACTGAGCCTGCGCGTCCGGAGCCTGTGCTCCACAGTGGGAGAGGCCAAAGCAGTGAGAGGCCCGCGAACCACAAAAAAAAAAGAGGGACCTCTACATGACACTTTTTTTCCAATAATGCATGGGTCCAGGAACCAACGGGTAGAAGCAAGAGTAGCTTCACTCACCATCACGTCCCGTGACTCACTGGGGGATTTTGTGCTTGCTGTCCTCACAAAGTTGGGCCCTGCAGGATTGGAGGTCCTACTTCTCAAGAGTGTTACACTTGCATGGGCACACAACAAGGATCCTTTCAACTACAAGCTATGGCTGCCCCCCAGGGCACTTTGAACTCTGTGTCCAGGGACCTGAAGTCTAAGAGTCACCATTTTGGCAGGAGTAACTGACCCCCAACAGTAGGGAGAGGAGCCAAGTTTTACACAGTGGGGACAGGGAGGAATATGCCAGGCACCTTCTGGCACTCCTTTGCCCTTCCTAACTGTAAATAGCAAGTGCAGCAACCCAGCCTGATGATTGTCAAGGGCTCAGACTCTTCAGAATAAAAGGGCATTATAAAATATTTTATTCAAAAGGGATTACTTGGGTCAGATAGGGTTGATAACCACTGTATAAGATTATAAATAATGTTGATAATGAAGAGGTTCAGATATATTCAAAATGCTCTGTTTAAGAAAGCAGGGGTACTTAAACATTTTTTTTTAAAATTTCCAACAAAATGGTTGAAATTAAGATTTAAGTCTTAAAAGGATAAGTTTCAATTATATGAGGAAATTGTTACTTAGAAAAGGCAGTATGATATTGTGGAAAAAGCATCAGGTATTGATGTATAATGCCTAGATTCCAGTTCTGGTTCCACTAATAGCTCACAGCTACTTACTATTTCAGACCCCCAGTTTTCTAGTTTGCAAAATGGATATACCAACAGGGACTAGACTTACTCTATCTGAAACTAGAAAACTAAACAAACTATATGAAACGGCAGTTTTCAAGATACTGGACATCAGGCAATGAGGGACAGTGACCCTTGGGAGATGGTGGAAAAATGAAGTGAGCCCAAGGATTGTCCCACCTTACTCTATGGAGAGATGTTTTCAGGCCACAGTGCAGGAAGGGGGACCCAGGCAGAGCCACCCTAAGGTGAAGGAGCTGCAAGTCCAAAGAAGCTGAGGCAGTTAGAATTTGCAGGGTAGAGGACTGGAGAGCAGAGCTGCACACAGAAAGAGAACTCTCCGCCTGAGGTCATCACATTTGTGAGGAAACTACTGGGGCCAGAACAGAACCACTCAAAAGGATGAGACTCTAATTAGAGAGGAAGCAATCCCCACAGCCCACAGGCCAGGGAGAGCTCTTCTTCCCACCAGCCAGCATGGAAAACCTTATAATTCAGAGGGCATTGGGTAGAGTACTCAAAAGATTTTGCATCAGTAGTGGGCATAAACTAGCCCTAGACTAAATGTTGCTCTCGTCCTGCCTAATAAAGCTTAAACCCGAAACCTGAAAAGATCAAAATGATTCAAGTAATTTAATCATGTTCCATAATAAAGCTCAAGTGAATATAAAAATACCCAATAACCAACAAGGTAAAACAAAAAGCCAAAATTACCAGGCACACAAAACAGCAAGAAAATATGACCCATGATAGGAGAGACAGCAATCAATCAAAACCACCTCAGAAATGAAAGAGATGATAGCATTAGCAGATAAGGATATTAAAGGTTATACCTGTATTCTATATGTTCAAGGAACTAAGAGGAGAGACTGAACATGTTAAGTAGAGACACAAGATTTTTGTTAAAAGTCTAATCTAGAGGCTAAAATGACAATGTTGAGATGAAAATTAAACTCTATGGGATTAAAGGTAGGTTAGACACGGCAGGAGGTTAACAAAGTTGCAGTAGATGGGACTTCCCTGGTGGCTTAGTGACTAAGAATCCACCTGCCAATGCAGGGGACACAGGTTCAAGCCCTAGTCCGGGAAGATCCCACATGACATGGAGCAACTAAACCCGTGCATCACAACTCCTGAGCCTGCGCTCTAGAGCCCATGAGCCACAACTACTGAAGCCCGTGCACCTAGAGCCCATGCTCTGTAACAAGAGAAGCCACCGCAATGAGAAGCCCGCACACTGCAACGAAGAGTAACCCCCGCTCATGGCAAATAAAGAAAGCCCATGCACAGCAATGGAGATCCAACACAGCCAAATAAATAAATAAATATATTTTTTAAAAAAGGAAAATATAGCAGTAGAAACTATCTAAAATGAAACAGAAGGAAAAAGCTTGAAAAAAAAGAAAAAAAAAGAACATGTATTATCTCTTTAAAAGATATTAGATGGCTTAAGGCAAAAATAACAATGTATTGCAGGGTTTTAACATATGGCTAAGTAAAATGTATGGCAAAATGGTATAAAGCCCAGGAGGGGAAAATGGTAGTTTACTGTTACAAGATTCTTTTACTGTATGTGACATAGTATGATATCAATTACAAGCATACTGTGATAAGGATGTATACTACAAACTCTAAAGCACATGCTAAACACACACACACACACGCACACACACAAACACATACACACGGTTTAGCTAATAAACCAGCTAATAAAGTAGAATTATGAAAAATACTCAGTTCAAAATAAAGCAGAGGGGCTTCCCTGGTGGCGCAGTGGTTGAGAGTCCGCCTGCCGATGCAGGGGACACAGGTTCGTACCCTGGTCTGGGAAGATCCCACATGCCGCGGAGCGGCTGGGCCCGTGAGCCATGGCTGCTGAGCCTGCGCGTCCGGAGCCTGTGCTCTGCAATGGGAGAGGCCACAACAGTGAGAGGCCCGCATACTGCAAAAATAAATAAATAAATAAAAGTAAAAAAAAAAAATAAATAAAGCAGCAAAAGGAAAATGTGAAGAAATGGGAAAAATAAAAAAATAGGAAGATGGTAATCTAAACCCCAAAATATCAAAAATCCCATTAAATATAAATGGTCTAAACACAACTAAAGCCAAAGATTGTGGCACATATATACAATGGAATATTACTTAGCCATAAAAAGAAACGAAATTGAGTTATTTGTAGTGAGGTGGATGGACCTAGAGTCTGTCATACAGAGTGAAGTAAGTCAGAAGGATAAAACAAATACCATATGCTAACACATATATATGGAATCTAAAAAAACATAAAAAATGATCATGAAGAACCTATTGGCAAGATGGGAATAAAGATGCAGACCTACTTAAGAATGGACTTGAGGATATGGGGAGGGGGAAGGGTAAGCTGGGACAGAGTGAGAGAGTGGCATGGACATATATACACTACAAAATGTAAAATAGATAGCTAGTGGGAAGCAGCCACATAGCACAGGGAGATCAGATCAGTGCTTTGTGACCACCTAGAGGGGTGGGATAGGGAGGTTGGGAGGGAGGGAGACGCAAGAGGGAAGAGATATGGGGATGTATGTATATGTATAACTGATTCACTTTGTTATACAGCAGAAACTAACACACCATTGTAAAGCAATTATACTCCAATAAAGATGTTTTTTAAAAAAAGATTGTCAGATTAGATAAAAATGCAAGACCCGAATATATACTTCCTACATAAAACACTTCATAGATAAATAAATAAATAAATGGATGGAAAAAAGATGTACCATGGTAACATAAAAATGGAAATAGTATCTATTTGTGGTCATTTCATATAGCTCCAATAGGACTAAAACCAAAAGGATAAGAAAATCATTTATAGACTATAGAATACTGTATAAATCAAGAATATAGGGTATAAATCAAGAAATGGTGAAAATAACAGCTACTTTATATAAATTACCTTATTTAATCCTCACAACCACTCTTGGGAAGTTAGGTATTAGTATTTCAACTCATAGATGAGACTACAGAGAATACCTAATTTGTCTACCTATACAGGGAATCCCAGGGTCTAAATTCAATCTGACTCTGCAGGCAAGCATTGTCACACAAGTCATATTGTTCTCACGTGTGCAATTATTGTGAGGACACACAACATAACTTAAATGTTCCTAAAAATAATGGGAAAAAATATTAAAAATTAATAGCAAGATCTTTAAAAATTAAACTCCTCTATTAATGACATATTCTAATCATTTAGGCCTGTTATTATCAATCATTCTCAAAACTGTACCTACTCATGTTGCCTTTAGTTAAGAGTAAATCCAGCAGTGTTGAAAAGCACTGGGTTTTTTTTTTAAAAGGTATCTAAATTGGAAGGGAAGAGGGAAAACTGTCATTATATGCAGATGACAATGATACTCTCTATAGAAAACCATAAAGACTCCACACAAATGCTATTAGAACTGATAAATGAATTCAGCAAGGTAGCAGGATATAAGATTAACATACAGAAACCTGTTGCACTTCTTTACAGTAATAATGACATATCAGAAAGAGTAAGTAAAAAACCAATTCATTTTATAATCACATCAAAAACAAAAAACAAAAAACCTAGGAATAAACCTGACCAAGGAGGTGAAAAACGTATTTGCTGAGAACTGTGAAACATTGATAAAAGAAACTGAAGATGACTCAAAGAAATGGAAAGATATCCCATGTTCTCAAAGTGGAAGAATTAACATTGTTCAAATGTCCATACTACCCAAACCAATCTACAGATTTAATGCGAGCCCTATCAAATTACCCATGACAGTTTTCACAGAATTAGAATAAATAATCCTACAATTTATACAGAATCACAAAAGACCCAGATTTGCCAAAGCAATCCTGAGGAAAAAGAACAAAGCTGGAGGCATAACCCTCCCAGAATTCAGACAATACTACAAAAGCTACAGTAATCCAAACAGTGTGGTATGGGCACAAAAAAAGACATGGATCGATGGAACAGAATACAGAGCCCAGAAATAAACCCACCCACTTATGGTCAATTAATCTTCGACAAAGGAGGCAAGAATATACAATGGAGAAAAGGCAGTCTCTTCAGCAAGTGGTGTTGGGAAAGCTGGACAGTCAGCTGCATGTAAATCAATGAAGTTAGAACACTCCCTCACACTATACAAAAAAAATAAACTCAAAATAGCTTAAAGACTTAAATATAAGACATGACACCATAAAACTCCTACAAGAGAACATAGGCAAAACATTCTCTGACATAAATCATAGCAATGTTTTCTTAGGACAGCCTCCCAAGGCAAAAGAAATAAAAGCAAAAATAAACAAATGGGACCTAATCAAACTTATAAGCTTTTGCACAGCAAAGGAAACCATAAACAAAACAAAACTACAACCTATGGACTAGGAGAAAATATTTGCAAATGATGTGACCAACAAGGGCTTAATTTTCAAAATATACAAACAGCTCGTACAACTCAATAACAAAAAACCCAACTACCCAATCAAAAAATGGACCTACATAGACATTTCTCCAAAGAAGACATCCAGATGGCCAACAGACACACACAAAGATGCTCAGCATTGCTAATTATTAGAGAAACGCAAATCAAAACTACTGAGGTATCACCTCCACCAGTCAGAATTGCCATCATCAAAAAGTTTACAAAAAATAAATGCTGGAGAGGGTGTGGAGAAAAGGGAACCCTCCTACACTGTTGGTGGGAACATAATTTGGTGCAACCACTATGGAAATCAGCATGGAGGTTTCTCAAAAAACTAAACTAGAACTACCATATGATCCAGCAATCCCACTCCTGGGCATATACCCAGAAAAGATGAAAATGAATTCTAATTTGAAAGGATACATGCACCCCAATGTTCATAGCATCACTATTTACAATAGCCAATACATGGAAGCAACCAAAGTGTCCATCGACAGATGAGTGGATACACACAGACACACACACACACACACACACACACACACACTAGAATATTACTCAGCCATGAAAAAGGAATGAAAAATGGCATTTGCAGCAACATGGATGGACCTAGAGGTTATCATACTCAGTGAATAAGTCAAAGAGAAATATCTTGATATCACTTATATGTGGAATCTAAAAAGATGATACAAATGAACTTATGTACAAAACAGAAAGAGACTCACAGACATAGAAAATAAATGGTTACCAAAGGGGAAGTGGGGTAGGGATAAATTAGGAGTTTGGGATTCACAGATACACACTACTATATACAAAATAAATGACAAAGACCTACTGTATAGCACTGCGAACTATATTCAATATCTTGTAGTAACCTATAATGGAAAAGAATCTGAAAAGGAATATATATATATATACACACATATATATGTATATATATTACTGAATCACTTTGCTGTATACTTGAAACTAATACTTCAATAAAAATAAAATTCAAACCTCATGATAAAAAAAGGAGCACTGTTTTTTTTAAGTTAAAAAACCTTAATTTTCATTTATATTTGTAATGGGAAACATTTTAAGTCACTGGGAGGAAGGGGTGCATGGGAACTCCTCCAAATCTACAATTAATCTTTAATCTCATTACATGTAACTGCTGTTGATAGTATCTAAAGAACTGGACCTATGAGGTGTCTGCTCCTTTGGGATATTTAGGATTTAGGATTAAATATCCCAAAGGGACAACAAATTGTCCCTTTACAATTAAATCTATGCTAAAGTCTTTTAATTATATATAACTTCTCCCCAGACTTGCAACATTTAAAAACAAACTAAAACCAGGAAAGGAGTGAATATAAGAAAATATATCTGAATAGTTGACCATTCTTGATTGGTTAAAAAAAGAAAAATTCTTTGAAAATTCTTTGAAAATTCTATTCCCCCTTCCAGTTTCAGTGAAATGTCACAATAAAAACTGCTATGATAGAGAGTCAAAAGTAGAATTCTTGGGCTTCCCTGGTGGTGCAGTGGTTGAGAGTCCACCTGTCGATGCAGGGGACGTGGGTTTGTGCCCCAGTCCAGGAAGATCCCACATGCCGCGGAGCGGCTAGGCCCGTGAGCCATGGCCACTGAGCCTGTTCGTCTGGAGCCTGTGCTCTGCAACGGGAGAGGCCACAACAGTGAGAGGCCCGCGTACCGCAAAAAAAAAGAGAAAAAAAAAGTAGAATTCTTGATAGTTTTGTAATTCCTGGTGCCCTAAAGAGGAACAACCAACATTACTGGGAAAATTTAAAAAACATGAAGTCACCTGGGTTAAAGCATTTATAGAAAGCAAAGTAACTGCTATTTACGAGGGGTTAAAGCATTTATAGAAAACAAAGTACATAACTGCTATTTACTAGTGGGTCAACTAAAAGCCAGGTAATCTGCTAGATTAAAAAAAAATTAAATTTTTGGCTGTGTTGGGTCTTTGTTGCTGAGTGCGGGCTTTCTCTAGTTGTGGTGCACGGGCTTCTCACTGTTGTGGCTTCTCTTGTTGCAGAGCACGGCCTCTAGGTGCATGGGCTTCAGTAGTTGCAGTGCGTGGGCTCAGTAGTTGTGGCGCACGGGCTTAGTTGCTCCGTGGCATGTGGGATTTTCCCAGACCAGGGATTGAAACTGTGTCCCCTGCATTGGCTATTAGATAACAGATATTATCCCTCAGTAATTCCAAGTAAGGAAGTACGGTTACTTTAAAGTAACTTACTCCTCCAAACACAGAGAAGACCTAGGACTAAAGTTGAAACCATGCTAGTAAGAAGTCTGAGCTCTTTTAATTCATTGACCTGCTACCGCAAAGAATTTACAGACAGGTAAGAAATGAACAAAAAGGATCGGGATGCTTCTTTGTATTTCAATTTCAATCTACAGGCTTGACTAGATCCAAGTTCAATTTTTTTTGTTTTAAAGGCAGTGATACCCCACAGGTGCTGTGTATTTCCTATTGCATCACCTCAGACGCATATCAACACATCTATCTGGTTGCCAACCTGAGGTTCAGCCTGATCCCTTCATTTTAAAGTTCTCCATCAGTTTTCCCCTCATGGTTTTAGCATCCACTGATGATTGGTGCCCAAATATAGTATTTCATAAAGAGTAGCAACACAGTGTATTTCTAACATCCCTTCTGTATTTATCAGAAGGAATACTATTAAAAAACTTCACTATCAGTTTACAGGATAAGTGGGGACTAGAGGAAAGGACACCACTGCAATGAAATATTGAATATGGGAAATTCTCTAAAGACAAATGACCAAGTTTCAATTAGCAAAGAAATAAAAAGAGGAGAAAAAGGCACATAGTGATTAAGAGATCTGAGACAAATTAGCTATGTGTGGACCCTGACTCGGTACTGATTCAAACTAACTTAAAATAACTCTTTAGACAATCATGAAACTTTATAGACCCTACCAGATAAGGAATTATTTTGTTAGGTGTGATACTCGCATTAGAAACTCATGGTGAAAGATATACAGTACAGAAATATGGATGAAATGGTAAATGACATTTGTACTTAAATGCAACAGGAAAATAAGTTGGGGAACTGATGAAACAAAATTTGCAAAATGCTTTTGATTTTTTAAGCTGGGCTATATATATTTAGAGGTTCATTATTCAACTTTTGCATTTTATTTTTAAAAATCACTAACATAAAACTGGCCGCAAAGGCTAGACTGGCCAAGGAGTTGTAAAGCCAACCCGCCTTAAAACTTTACCTTCCCTCTATGAAAATATGGAAAAAATAAAACCAATTAACCAACTAATTGGATCAACTCTTTTAAGAATTAAAATTGTTTCTACCTATTTATTTGCAAACGTGCAATCTACTAAGCCAACAATTACTGATGCTATTAATACTGTTAATGACTCATGAATTCTTCTGTTCTATTTGGAAAGGTTGCCTTTTTTTGTTGTTGGCTGCTTGGCATGTGGGATCTTAGTTCCCTGACCAGTGATTGAACAAGTGCCCCCTGCAGTGGAAGCAGAGTCATAATCACTGGACCACTAGGGAATTCCCTGAAAATGCAGCTTGTTAAACAAAGTACTAGATGTTCACATTTACAAATTTTTTAAAACTTATTTATTTTTGGCTGTGTTGGGTCTTCATTGCTGCGTGTGGGCTTTCTCTAGTTGCGGTGAGTGGGGGCTACTCTTCGTTGCGGTGCGCAGGATTCTCATTGCGGTGGCTTCTCTTGAGGAGCACAGGCTCTAGGCATGCAGTCTTCAGGACTTGCAGCACATGGGCATGCGGTCTTCAGTACTTGCAGCACATAGGCTCAGTAGTTGTGGCTCTCGGGCTCTAGAGCTCAGGCTCAGCAGTTGTGGCACACTAACTTAGGTGCTTCCGCCATGTGGGATCTTCGCGGACTGGGGCTCAAACCTGCGTCATCTGCATTGGCAGGTGGATTCTTAACCACTGTACCACCCTGGAAGTCCCTGGATGTTTAAATTTAAAATACCTTACTTGCACCAAATTTTGTGGGAATCAGAAATTTCAAACTGGAAATGAGTTAAAAAGCCAGGCCACTAACTGACAAAGTGTTTCTTCATTCCAGGATGTCAAGGTAAGTTTAAATATAGGTTATCTGCCTATCTACTTAAAACAGAGTATATTTTCAAATTATCATACCATTTTAACCATTTTGATGGTTGAAGCTATGTATCAACTACTAAAGAAAAACGTGAGAAAAATGGAATCCAAGTAATTAAACTATTAGCCATTACATTCATTTCATCCCATTTCACAGAACCATGAACAAGAATCAAACTGAAGTTTTTAACTCAGTAAGGTGTATTATCACAAGAAGGCACAATGCTAGAATCTAGGATACCTGAGTTTAAGTCACAATTCAGCCGCAATTATTAGGAGTCGTGGCTGAGTCATTTCTAATTTCTCTAGCATCAAGCCCTTCAAGATTATTCAGAGGAATAGTTTTCATTTGTACATACTACAAAACTCCACTGGGTATTTTTCTACTGTCAACTGCGTAAGTCAATTTTATTCGTCTACTCCAAAAATTTTGATGAATGCATGGATGAGAACATCTGAGCAAATAAGCAGTAGCAGAAAACACTGGAAATAACCTATTTAGCTGCACTTTTAAAACTAGGTTTGACGTCAATGGAATTTCTAGAAATAGTAAACTATGAGACATCAAATCATGAGGGAAAATACCCAGTTACAAATGATCCATATTTATACACTGGCCATTCTAAACCTTTCTTGTTAGTGCTGTAGCTCCCAACACTGTCAAATAAAAACCTGGTGCTTTCAGAAATTGAGTCCAGAAGTACAAGGAAAAAGGCAAATAAGAGTAGGAACCTGAGAGTTCACAGAAGATGGGAAGGAAGGTTAGCAGGAGACACTCATATGATACCAGAGGTACCATCCTCACCACTAAACTTTTCTTCTATCCTACCTAATTCACTGAAGTTTCACTTTAATTCCTAAACTTCCATGAATTAGGCCTGGGAACTAGCAAATACCCTTAGTGAAGAATGTAAATACTTTTCAGCAGGGAAAGGGGTTAGCAATCATTAACTTCTTAGTAAGAAAGAGTGTGGATATTTTTCTTTCCTCCTATATCTTGAGATCAGCTACTCCAAAGGAATGAGTTTCTGATGGGGGAGAAAGTAAACATTAATTTGGGAACCTGGAGCACTTGTAGGGAAAGGTCAGGAGGCTTCGGTAGTACAGTGGCACTAGCAGTATGGAAATGGAGAGGAAAATAAAGGATGGCTGACTTCTTAATCTCTATAACGAGATTGCTGTGTTAAGGAAAAACCTTTTCTTTACATCAAATGCTCCTTTAAAAAAAACCTTATAACATATAACATAGTTGAACTATATGTGGACTGCATCAGAGGCCTAAGAATAATTTAGGCAGTGATTCTATGGCAAAACTTATTTCAGCTTTCTTAAATTCCTAGTCAATGTCAGGAACATAGCTTTACTATATGTGCAAATGCTACCAGCGGATCATGTAGAGAAACCCACTTGGTATCACCATTTGTCATACCAATAAGTTACATGCATTTTATGTTCAGAATGCAGATGAAACTCAAATCTTTGGTAATGCACTTCAGAAATGGGAATACTTTTAACAAAAAACTTTATCTGGATAAGCAATCATGAATTCTACAACAAAAAAATTTTTACCTGGCAGACTGATCAATAGTTTTGGTGTTTTTTTTACTAAATTATCATTTACCATTGTTTGTTTGTTTTTTGTTTTTTTGTGGTACATGGGTCTCTCACTGTTGTGGCCTCTCCCGTTGTGGAGCACAGGCTTCAGACACACAGGCTCAGAGGTCATGGCTCACAGGACTAGCCGCTCCGCAGCATGTGGGATCTTCCTGGACCGGGGCACGAACCCGTGTCCCCTGCATCGGCAGGTGGACTCTCAACCACTGTGCCACTAGGGAAGCCCCTACCATTTAGTTTTTCATGTGTAAACAGGTAAACAGAAAAAAATACCTACAGACAAACAAAAAGTTCATTATGTTAACCAATCAGGGTCTGGAAATTTCTGCAGTTTTCTTCCCAAGTGTTCTCTGAACAAATCATCTTTTTTTTTGTTTTCCAGTAAACAGTAACATAAATACAAATTGTTTAATAATAGCCATAAAGTCTCATAGGCTGAGGTTTAAGTATTTATACTTCATATGGTAAGGAGACAGATATTGGACAATTTCTAGACTCCTGAAGATTTGGCATTAAAAACAAAAACCTCAGTCATCAGAATTCCTATTTCTACGTTTGTGACTAACTACATAAATAACCATTGGAAAACAGGACTTTCCAAGCTAACTTTCCAGTTAGACTTTAATCTTAAACGAAGTGTGTATGTGGTTTTATTAATCTATTACGATGCACAAGTTGGATGTCTTTCCATGAATGCTACTTACCACCACTGACATCAACCAATGAAACAGAACACAATACTTACAATTTAATGAAATTCCAACAGCAAACAGTTCCTATGGGTTTTGGTTTCTAATACCTGCCTACTTAAAGTTAATAATACTTATTACCTGTTCAACAATTACAGAAAAATCTTTTAAAGTTAAGGAAAGTTTGAGGTAAATAAACAATATTCATTTAAGAATGAAGTAGTCAAGATTTCCTTTTACTCAAAAAAACCAAAAAACAAAACACAAAAATCACTTCCAAGAGTCAACCTCCATGTACAAAAAGGCAAGATCAATCACTGGACACAAAGGATATTCCAAAGGTCTTTAAAAATGGTAATTAATCTCAAAAAAGGAAAATTAATTTTAGCTTTTATATTTCATTCATTATCAAGACCATATTTGCTTAACAAGATAATTATGCAATTGATACAAAACATACAGCATTTACACTTAACTGTACAAAATAATTTAAGGTTTATAAAAATATTAGAATGTTTAGAGTTGACTGACACAGTCTTAAATAATCTCTTCTAGAGAACTATAGTAAGACCACTGATTTCCATTTTATTTCTTTTTTAATAAGTCAAAGAAAGGATGCTGCAATGCTTCATCCAAGGTAATTCTTTTCACTGGATCATATTCTAACATTCTTTGAATCAGGTCAAACAGTTTCTCATGTTCTTCATCATGACACAGCATAAATTCCTGAGGGGAAAAATGACTTTGTTTAAGAAAGACAATAAAAAATAGTTAAAACAGATTTTTTTGGTTTTTTGTTTTACCTTTAATGGTTTGCAGTGTCTCGTAACATATCTACCAGCAGAACTATGTTCCTCCCAATCTAGCTGATTATGAAGAAAATACTTCTGTTTCCTATAGGAAAGAGAAGTCTGGATTAAATTTCAAGAAAAAAAAAACCCAAAACCCACATTCTTACCCTGCCCCCACCAGGGGATTGGGGGAAAAGATGGAACCATAGACATCTCTATATATATACATAAACATACAATTACTAAATATCTCAGCAATAATTATATTGGATACCTTATATGGTATTTTTCCTAATCTTGTACCCTCTGAAGTTTTAGTATCCCACCTAAGTTGTACCATATGTGAAACAATGCCAGCGTCAAAAACAGAGGATCCTAGATCCATTCCTGTAAATTCTGATTTCACTAGATCTGGAATGGGGCTAGAAATCGTTAACAATTCCCTGGATGACTTCTGCAGTGAAGCTATGTTTTGAAACCACTTATAGTATTCTTGTCCAAAGACGTACATGTGGTTTGCAACAGTCTGGAGTTCAAATTTAGATAGGACTCCAAAATCAAGCTCTTTTTACTACTCTATGTATTATTTTTAAATCAACCTAGGAAAACATTTATGCAGAGGTTAACTTGAGTATAAAAACACCACTTTATTTACTGGATCACAAAGTAAATATTGCATTATTTTTCAAAAACTTGACTTCATGAAAAAAAAATTCAAAATCTACAGTCTTTGGAATAAGCAATAACAACAAAGATGGCTTTTCTATAGTTTGAGTATAGGCCACTGCATGTACCCAATAAGGACTTTAATCTTAAAAAGCATACCTTGTTTTCTGAATCATGTGTGTTGGTATGGGTCCTAATATACGTTCCATCATTGCCAGGTGTTTTTTACTATGATGAGTCTAAAAAAATAGGAAAAAGAAACTTAGCACTTTCCATTTCCCTACATGCACATAAAAGGAAAACACAAGAAAACAGTGTTTCCAGGACTTCCCTGGTGGTCCAGTGGCAGAGAATACACCTTCCAATGCGGGGGACGTGGGTTCGCTCCCTGGTCAGGGAACTAATATCCCACACGCTGCGGGGCAACTAAGCCTGCCCACCACAGAAAGAGAGCCTGTGAGCTACAAACTACAGAGCCCACACACTCTGGAAACTGCACACCACAACTGGTGAGAGGAAACCCACGTACCACAATGAGAGAGAAGCCCACGTGCTGGAATGAAGACCCAATGCAACCAAAAAAAAAGTAAATAAATAAATGTTAAGAAAAAACCAAGCAAATAGTGTTTCCATAAAAGGACTAGATTAGACAGCTATACAATTTATACTACACTCTACTTCAAAGATGGAATAAAACTGAATGAGCTACACTGATTGTCTGATTTCTGAAATGAATTTGTAAGGTCTGTATAGCTGATTGAGGAACAACTTTTTAAGTATATTTTACTGAAGTACAGTTGATTTACAATGTTCGAATAAGTTGTTTAATGTAAAACAGAACAGTTTTTCCTTATTTGTATTACTTGCACTGTTTAACTGAGGGATGACTGGGAAGATTACCAAAAACCTGGCTACTCATTTTATCGGTTGCTTAACTAACCTCCATTACCCAATGGATAGCAACTTTGTAACACTAATCCTAGACAATAAAAATACAGTCCCAATAATTCTTACAACAACCTTGTGCTAGGAATGTGGGAACATAAATTTCAAAGAGGTTAAGATACTAGCTCAAGCTCATATAGCTCATCAATGAGGAAACCTGAGCTATGAACCCAAGTCAAAACTCATATTCTTAAATTACACAGTAACAGAGCTTTGGCTAAAGTAGAATAAATTGTTAAACTAAATGGTACACTCCTAAGTGGAGGCTGGCAAACTTCTTCTGTAAAGGACCAGATAGTAAATATTTTAGGCTTGGATGGTCACAGATGGTCTCCACCACATATTCTTTTTCATTTTTTAAAGCAGGCATCAGATAGGATATAGTTTGCCAATCCTTGCTCTGAAGAGCAGAGTCTATGTGCAATGCTTTTTAAATCCATTAACTACTGTGCCTAGCACACTGCTTTCAAAATGTTCTTAATTCATGACAGGAATAAATAATACAAGCTCCATTATCTTCAAAAAGTTCCTTAGTTGAAGACTATTTTGGAGGGTGGAATTAAAATATAAACAACATCTCACACCAAAGTTAATAATCGACGCTTAAGATCTCAGAATGATTAACAATCATAAAACCATCTGAAGGATTTTATATGTGTCAGAATGAAGAAAGCATGCACTGTGCTCAACTTTTTCCTTGACCCTATAGCTTACTACCACAAAACCAGACACCACCCCCTAGAAATGTCCGACAGCTATGTTCTAGATATCAAACTCGTCTACAAACTCAGAGTACTTTTAACAGATCTCTACGGAGTAGACAGAAGTTTGGTGAGGTGCCCCATAGCAGTGAACACATATATTCTGCAACAGCCACCTAAGTGACTTATAATTCATCACAGCTTCCTCCCTCCTCATCCTGCATTGCCATAACCTCAAAGCAACCTTGACAGTATTAGCCAGGAACTTCCTAACCACCCTCACCCCATCCAACAACACACCTTGATCAAATCACAACCCTCTTAAAGTTCTCCAATGGTTACACCACTTGAAGCTTTCAGGACTTTTAGTTTTCTGACATAAGCAAAATTATGAGGAAAACAAGTAGAGACCTAAATAACATTTTCTCCTTTTTGTTCTGCCAAGTAAGCCAATAACTATTATCATTTCATAGAAAGAACATTTTAATACCAAAAAAAAAAAGAGGAGAGATAATTTCTAAATGAAAGCCAGAACGGCAACCCTACAAAATCATTTTCATTTTAGACCGGTCTACATTTGGAAACCACTGACTCCTAGGATAAAACAAATACCTTTCTATGGCAAACAAATCCACTATGAATCAGTACTTGCCTACTCACACCATTTTCCTATTTATCCAAGACACTCCGGCAGCACTATTCATCCTTCCTCAACTAGAGTAGCTTCCTTTATGCCTCTTGCATTTATGAATACCATTTCTTCCTGATATGGCCATCACACACTCTAGTTTTCTGACAAACTCTTACTCTTCCTTATAGCTTGGATTAAACTCCCTACTCCTCAGTGATGCCTTCTCTAAGGAAACTTAACTGTTCACCTTTTCTGGGTTCCCTTCTACATTGTTCCATTATAGCAAGTATCACATTGTACTGTACGTTATCCCATGTCTATTCTGTGTATGTCTTCCTTGAGGAGAGAGATGCTGTCTTTTCATTTTTATACACACAGTGCTTAGAAATGTGCCTAGGGTGTCATACATGCTTAATACATCTTACTGTTTCTGAATTCTTTTAATAAAAGTGCAACATAACCAGAGCTGAATTAAAACTGACCATAGTAACACTAATGTAAATTTATGAAGGAGCATCACAATAAAATGGATCATATGAAGTCAATATGGACCATGTGTTTAAAAGCTCCACATGCAGAATGAATTATGACCATTCACTGAGAGTATTTCATTCAACTATGGTTTTAGAGAAGGATGACTATTTTGCACATGGAAGTTTACATCTTAAGAATAATGACACTATGGCAACTTTCCAATATGGAAACAAAAACTTTAACATGCCTTTAACATTAAAGCTCATTATGAATCAGTAAGTAACATTTACTAAATACATACCTGAAAGACTGTGAAACCAAGGTAATATTCAATAAGAATGCAACCTATGCTCCAAACATCACATGGCTGAGACCAACCTAAAGCTATTTAAAAACAAAACCAAACATTTTATTATGCAACCATTTTTAATTGCCAATACACAATATCTTTTCCTATGTGGGTGCTCTCTTTATATAGCCCATTTAGGAGAATATGATAGTAAATTCAGGGTTTACATTTTTAGTTTTATACCAAACATTATTCAGTATGCTTTCAGAGTCCTCCATATCCTTGTATCAACTTACAGTATTTTAACCTGGGGGAGGAGGCATTTTATGGAAAGTAAGAGGGGTTAGCAAATATTCCATAGTCTCTGAATTGCTTGTGCAATGAGGAGCACTGTTATAACCACTTAATGGTTGTTCTATGAAATTTTACATTTTATTAGTGCAAACATAGGTCAATAATTATCCTCAGAGTGTAATTACTAACCCCTTATCAATTACCATCAGCTTGATATCTGAGTTTATTTCTTCCATTAAAAGAAATAGTAGTGTCACATAAATTATGTAAGAATTATAATGGATATTATAAGCAGTGTCACCCATAAGCAGAATTATACAGATATTTAAAGTTCACATAGAGAGGTATCTATATATGTACTTTCAGGTTGTCTATACATGATCATATATACTTTCTCCTTCAGAATTCTCAATAGTAACATTATTCAGAAAAGAAAAAAACACCTAGCCTTAAGTCTCTATCTAATTAGAAAGGAAAAGAGTAAACCATACAGATGTTTTAACCTTTTAAAGATTAAGTTTTTAATAAAAAAATAATGTACAAATAAAACGTACTTTAAAAGACATTTCAATTACTTTCAGTAACATTACTGAATTTAAAGACAAAGGAAGAAACAATATATTCAAGGAACTTGACTATGATTTAGCCATTTTTGTTAACCCTCATCGTACTTATCACTTGAACAAAAGGATAATGGAGCATGGTTTCTACTTACAGTAACACATACAAAATCTGCAAATGATAGAGCTTGGATCTAAGATGAAAGTTTTCTTTTCCAGCCACTCCTGTCTCCCAGTCCAGCTTTCTCCCAAGTGACTGTAAACTACCTCATTCTCTTATGGCTCAGCTCTCATACTCTTTGGAATTTCACATCATTCACTTTTACCAACTTCTGTTTACTACCAACACCCAAGTCATGAGACCAACTGCCCTCCTCAGTGGTGGCACCTGACAACATCTTCCTCTTCAACCTAATTCTGCCTTCATCCTCAGGAGTAACACTTCACAAACACACAAAGAACCCTTCTAATCTTCCCATCTGTTCATTTCTTTTCCTAAACACCAATAACCCCAATTTCAGATTTATATCAACTATCCCCAGCCTGGTCACACATGGGACTGTATTATTACTAGGAATCACTGTATCTTACACAATCTAGGAGGAGGCCATTAACTGTAAGATACACCACTGTTTTATGAACCAATAACCAAGAAAAATGCCGTTTTGTCTTATGTTTCCTCACATGTTAAAATGTGGAGAAAAATCTTCTTCTTAAAATTGATAAAACACAGCAAGTTATCTCTTTTTAAGCTCTGAAAACACCTCTCTGTCCACAATCTCTTCCCACACTCTATTCTTTTACCTTCATTGCAGCCTTCAGTCCTCAACCATGAATACATTTTCTAAACTACTGCAACACAGCAGCTTCTTTCAGACCATACTAAGCAGAAATCCTAGTAACATCACTCTCAAAGATGAGCTCCAAACCTGTGCTATCCTATGTGGTAGCCACTAGCCACATGTGGTTATTTAAATCGAAAAGTTTAATTAATTTAAAATTCAGTTCCTCAGTCACACTGGCTATACTGAAAGTACACAGTAGTCTACGTGTGGCTACTAATGGCTACCATGTTGGATAGTGCAGATATACAACATTTCTATCATCATGGAAAGTTCTACTAGCCAGCACTACATACTATTCTTAATTTCCTGTCCCTTTTACTAATTCTTTACTCTAGGTAAACATCATTAGTTTGCTCTCACACTCATATTCTCAACTACCAAGTCCTCTTAGACAAAAGGTAAAAAGTGGAAAAGACTGATTCCACAAAGATGTTTTACTATCCAACCTCGGTTGAAACTTACTTTTGGTGAAGTAATATGCTTATACCATTTAACTATCTCCCAATATCACCTGATCTGAATTTTTCCCACTGTCTCCAAGCCCCCAAATCCACCTCTGACTTCCTTGCTCTATCAACATGACTCGGTCTCGAACTTTTCAATTTTGAGGCATAAGACGCGCTCTCCCTCACTGAGTTCCCTTTTATTAATATTGAAAAACCCTGCACCTTAACTAATTTTAATTTCCATGCTTTCCCATGTCAAAGATGATCAAAGCTCTCCTCTTAGACTAGCCCCTCTTTCTTCTCCTCTTAACCTCCATCCACCCTACATCTAGACGTCTGCCAGCCAAATCTTTAGCATTTTCCCCAGCACCATGCTTTGTGATGAGACGAAAAGAGGTCCCCACATCACTTCAAAATCACACTGCTGTCATGGACTTAGCCAATACAGCTTGTTCTCTTATGATCTTGTAAGACTGACTTGTTCAAAAAGAACCACCACCTGGAATATCTTTACAGATGATATCACATTTTTCCCACTCAGGAAAAATATTTATAGCAATGTCCAGACAGCTTTTATGAAAACAGAAAACATTTTCTGTACACTGCTAAGAAAATTACAGCTATCCCCCAACTACCTGCCCCCCAATAAAAGCTATAGAGAACAAAATATCTCTTTTTCAATTAAAATATCAGGAAGTCTGGTATCTACTAACCCAAAATGACCTCTGGAGCTCTGTAATGCCGTGTAGATACCAAAGTGCTATGATGTTCATCATCGTATGTTGCACTTCCTAAGTCAACAATTTTGATATCTGTGTTTTTCAGTGTGCGTTCATCACGTTTCTAGAGATACAGTTAAGTAATCACAAAGATCAATAAAGATATGAAATATTTTATAGCACTATCCAAAAGGCTTGCACATGAATTCTCTTTTTGATTTTCAAAATAACCCCATGAGAAAGGCAAAAGATTACCCTTTTTGGGTTAAACGTCAGGATATAATAAGCCTCAAAGGTAAAATTCCTCATCCAAGGATCACCAAGCTAAATTAATTTTAAAGACAACTACCAAAATTAAAACAAGTGTAACTTACCATTTTTGAATTATACTTGACTACATAGTCAGACTCCACAAATAAAATATTTTCAGGCTTCAGATCTGTATGGGTTAATTTATTATGATGCAAAACTACAAAAGAACAAAAAGACATTATTAGTTTCACTTACAAATTTAGTCTGTACCGGGGGAAAGGAGAATTAGTAGTAGAGGTAGGGATCAAAAGTGGTTTCATCTTTACTTGCAACGTGCATTTTTAGTGACAATGGTTTGATATGTTGCTTGTCCAATAAAACCTTTAATTTACTGGTATTTAAAAATTTAACAAGTATACTTACAATTTATTGACTGACAGATCTGATATGCCATTTGCCTGATATGGTCAATTTGAAATGGCAGAAAGCTATTTTCTTTAATGAAATCATAGGTACTAAGTCCCAGGAGTTCGAACACAATACAAATATGACCATGATGATCAAACCATTCTAGCATCCGGACACATCGGCTGAAACAGATCAGAATACAAATAATTCAGTTCACAGAAATCTGATTATTTCATGTAACATAATGGATCACAGTTCCAAGTTTATTACTTACAAGACATTATTGGGATCAGTACTATTTAAATGCTCTAATACTTCGATTTCTGAATGAGCTGCTTCATGATATTGTCCCATATTTTTTATGATTTTCACTGCTACATGTATGCCACCCCTTTAAAACAAAATGAAAATGGTAAATGTACAGAAGGGCGTTGAAGACATATATCCTCTAAAGCAGCTGTCACCAACCTTTTGGGCACCAGGGACCGTTTTCATGGAAGACAATTTTTCCATGGTTGGGGGGAGGGTGTGATGGTTCAGGTGGTAATGCAAGCTATGGGGAGCAGCAGATGAAGTTTCACTCGCTCGCCCACTGCTCACCTCCTGCTGTTAGGCCCAGTTCCTACCAGTCCACGGCCCAGGGGTTGGGGACCCCTGCTCTAAAGCATCATCTTGTTAAGTACCAATCACTCTATGCTATTTTCCTAAATAATCTTTCAGGGTATATTATAGCAGATCTATAAACATTTTTTCAAAACATTATGACAAAATATACATTATACAGAGTGATGATTTCTCTTAATACTTATGAACATTAATGTTTGTTTCCAAAAGTTTAAATTTACCTAGATTTTATAAGTAGTTTTTTTAAAAAAAGGATAAAAATATAAACCTTGAACATACTACTGCTGAAAACATTTACTCATTCACCAGGCTAGAGAGACTGTGCCAGATGTTGCATTGGAATCACTGTTAAAAAGAGCTTGTCCCATGTACCTCACAGACTAATGGAAAAGACAGACACTTGAACAACTTATCATAAGGTTAGAAGTGCCTGGTATAAGGAATAGAGAGAAGAAAGAGCATAACCATCAGAGTTAGGGGAGCTCAGACTTCCTCAGAGAAGAAAGACAACTATCAGTTTGTTAGATAATTCTGGCAAAGGAGACACCATCAATAAGTCATCAAGCCAAAAAAATGTTTAGTGCATTCACTGATGCGAATAGGTATAAATAGCAACAATGTATGGCAGCGTGTTTTAGACCGGGGCATCTGTAGTACTTCCTAAAAAGTGCAGAGGGAATTCCCTGGTGGTCCAGTGGTGTATGACATGAGCTTTCACTGCCGTGGGCCCAGGTTCAATCCCTGGTCGGGGAGCTGAGATCCCGCAAGCCACGTGTCATGGCCAAAAAAAAAAAAGCTGTAAATGATTTTGAGGAAAAGGATTTCCAAATCTTCAGCTTCCTTCTGTCCTCTCTTCTAAACCTGATCTTCTTGAATACAAGCCAGCAGTCAACCCTGCATTTTTCACTATGGCCTTCCCACATTACAAAAGAGAACCCCATGCACGTGAAATTAATATGGCAAGGTTTGTGCACCAGGCTGTTTATAAAAAAGAAAAAAAATTCTTTGAGGCAAAAATTTTTCTAGTGGCTGGATAGCCAACCTATTCCGAACTCATTTCTTTTGACAAGGTCCCAATGAAGTTGTGGGCTGATATATAATCATCAAAATAAATTTTTAATGATTTATCTCCCTATGATGTATAGCATATATCTCAAGACTTAAAAGAATTACTATAAAACTGCTGTGACAAAACTTCTTCTACTCTCATCTATTTCATCATACGGACAAGTTTTCTAACTGCTAATATGCTATAAAAATGAACAGTGCTAATAGCTATAAAAATGAAAAATGGATAATGGTGTTAGCTAATGCTACTATAGTAATCATATTGCAGTATATAAATGTTTCAAACCAACTTTATACACCTTAAACTTATAAGCTTTCATATTACTTGTCAGTTAAAAAAAAAAGAAAAATGGAAACTTAATGTTAAAACAGTAAGATTTATCTATGCACACAGGAACTCATTTTTTAAAGGCCCCAACCATCTCAATAAAAGATATATTTTCAATTACATTGTATGTTTTAGGTCTAATAAGTATCAAAATTTGTAACAGATTTGTACTTGATCAATTGAATACTATTCATTGGAATATCTCAAATACTCAAGTCTTGGAACCTCAAGAAATTTTTAAAAGACCTAAATGGGACAACTAGTGAAATGTGAACCAGGTTGTAGATAAGCTGGCAAAACTTGAAAATACATATAACATGTAAATATAGAGAATGATTAAACACTGTAAAATGTTAACATTTGTGGAATCTGGGTGAAGAATATATGGGAATTCTTAGCAACTTTCCTAAGTCAAAGTATTTCAAAGTATCTTAAAATTTTACTTTATGTTCACATTTTTGTCATAGAGAGGAAAGGGTGATAATAAAAGACATTTAGGATAATATTCTTTATGAAAAGTGAAGTAAAAGTTAAGTTCAGATAAAAAGTTAAGATAAAGCATTTCTAAGTATTCAAGAAAAGTTTGTTCATGGATGACAGGAGGTATCAAGCTGTTGTATTTAGATTCCCCCAAACATATTTAGAAAGAGAGATATGTTTTTTAAAAAAATCAGCATTTACAATAAGCTGGAAATTACATCCTCAACTATTTTATGATGCAAAGTTGAGATGTCAATTTAGAAATGTGCAGTTTCCACTAAACTGTTTTAAGACGTTCACTTACAAAAAAACTTGCAACCGCAGAATAGAGATCCTAGAGGAAAACATGAAAATGAAGCAGAGAGGGTCAAATAACAAAAAGTTTAGTATAACTCATTAAAGAATCTGGACTTTATTCTGTAGGCTTCAAGTAATATAATTTATTTATAGTTTAAGAAGCTAACCCTAACGTGCAAATATTACCCTTTGGAAATAAAAGCTTTTGAACCAAGAAGATTAGACATGCTAATTTATTGTCTCTGCAATTCAAAAGTAGGGTAAAGCACTCCAAATCTCTTATAGAAAGCTAAGGACCTAAGTTCTGGGAAAGTCTTCACTTGAACACTGACATTAATTTCAATGAACTCCATCTGATAAACATTTTCAGCATTCCTGGTCAAAATCCATACTTATGGTAAATAAATCATACACAGTTCAAGAACTTTTGAATACTTATACCTCCCAGGAAAACACATAGCTACCACTTAAATTCCATTTCATCTAAATTATGGATCCTTCTCCACCAAAAATATCAGAATGTTCAAAAAAGAAAAACAACAAACTTACATGCCATGATCAATGCACTCTACAACTCTGCCAAAGGCCCCTTCTCCCAAAGTGTTCACGATTTCATCTAAAGTGAGGGGGGAGAAAGAAGTGTAAGTACATGAGTACAAATTATCAGTTATTCAAATAATGAATGCTTAAGTGTGGAATTTTTTCAAATGCTCTCTATTAAAGCATAATTAAGGTTCCAGCACTCAAATTATTTTATTTTCAGCTGCTACAAAAATAATTTAGATAGAGCTATCTTTCTTGCTCTAATCTCAAATTCCACTGATTTTTTTGGAACTTTAGAGTGGAAATATTTAAACTCTATAGAAAAGAAGAAATACAAAAGAACAACAAACAAACCCACAAAAAACAAAACAAAAAAGCAATGAAGAGTTCTTTAGCCCCCCGCTGACAAACTATTCTTAAAAAGATTATTCTGTCTGCAAAGTTTAAAAAGTGTTGAAAAATATTCTATACATCTTGCTCTTAGAACGTCTCCACTTTGACAGATCAGATGACCCTCCTCATCATCCTCTATACTCCTGGATCTTTTCCTTCGGTGGCTCTTCTGGAACGGCAAGTGGGCAGCACCAAGATCGTCCAGCCAATCAATATAGCAGAGTGAATTCAGGGCAGAATATGCAATTCATTCAGCGGGGAGATATCCAGGCATTCAGATAAGAACCAGGCCACGAACAGTTGGCAGGAGCAATTTCAAATTCAGTCCCCAGAAATTCACAGGACACAGTTTATGTTACAGAAGAAAAACATGGCAAGATTTTCAGATAAGTTACTTAAAGTGGCAATAGAAAAAACAACACAATTGTCTCTAAAATACTGACTTAATTGAAGTCTGAAATTTAAAGAATGCAATGTCATGATCTATTAATCTCGTTATAAAATAGCCTATGCTGTGAGTTGAAATGTCTAGTTTGGCAGGAAAATGTTTTAAAATGTCAAGATTAGTTCATATTGATACTGAGCAATATTTTTAAACATACTTATTAAAATAAAAGGGGAAAATAAAGGCTAATGTCAATGTTTGATCTAATCAATGATAGTTCTACTGAAGAAAACTTGGGGAGGAAAATAATAATTCATAGTTTACTGCAAACAAGTGAAGATTCATGAGTGTAAAAAAAAGGCAGGCTTTCTGGACAATAATTTCCCCTTCAGCACCCACTTTCAGAGCTCCAATGGAACTAATTGCAGATTGTGCTATACACAGGGTAAGTATCCACCAGTGCAACTTTCTACATTTGTCTCCAAGTACTGGGAAAGGGGTTTCTTTTAAAGTAAAAAATGTTTAAGATGAAAGAAAAGATGGGTGCTTCATCTTTTCATATGATTATGTTATAAAAGATAAAAATATTTTTAACATTAAAATCAAGAACCTCATGATCTCGTCTGCAAAAAATGAGTAAATGTGGGCAAATGAGGACTAACTAATAAATGCAGATTAGTTGTAAGAATTTGGAAGTTTCCTTTAAGGATTCAAGTAATATAAACACAATTATATTCATATAGTATTATAAACTTTTTCAAACGTATTGGCTCAGTAAGAGCTTTTACACACAAATAAGTATCCACCCAAAATAAAAACAAAATCAATCATACCGAACGTGACTGATTACTTGAACATTGTCTATTACGCTTCTTTTTAGGACTGCTTCTCCAGCTTCGGACAGAAGATTTACTGCAGTGGATTCGATAACTGCTTTCAACGTCTCTGTGATAACGTCTAGGAACATATCTTTTGCAGTAGTCATTTCTGTATTCATCAATGTTAGGAACATATCTTTTGCAGTAGTCATTTCTGTATTCATCAATGTTAGGAACATATCTTTTGCAGTAGTCATTTCTGTATTCATCAATGTTAGGAACATATCTTTTGCAGTAGTCATTTCTGTGTTCATCAATGTTAGGAACATATCTTTTGCAGTAGTCATTTCTGTATTCATCAATATTAAGAACATATCTTTTGCAGTAGTCATTTCTGTATTCATCAATGTATCTCTGGTCCCGATAATATCTCTCATTCAAGAACCTTGCTTCTAAATAATGACTGTAAACACATTACAGGATTTAAAATTACTCTCTTCATTCTAGAACATTTTAACGTTTAACCACATTTTAACGTGGTTAAAATAAAACATTCTCTCAAGAATTCCTGGTTTCAACAGCTAACTCAATAAAAGAAAAAAATACAAATTGATGAATTAGAATTTATACTTAACTCACAAAACTTAAATAATTTTACTTTAACCAACAAGCAAATGGGTACATATATCTCTATTAATATATACTGCTATGAAGGAACAAACCTTGGGTCAAATCATTCAACATATTCAGTGTTTACTTGATTAAGTGTCCCTTTACCTTCTGCTGAAAGTTAAGACCAAAAATTCACAAAACTGCTCTTCTGAAATTCATCAATCTTATGATATATGCATCTGTAACTAAGCTCTCTTCCTTTTTGCAGAGCCACACACAATATGAGGCAGGCAAAACAGGATTCCTTTACTTCTTAATGTAAGTTAGGTATCTCTGGCACACAGAGTTCTTTCACAAAAGGTGTATTAGAGCTAAAAGGAATCTTAAATATATTTCAGGCCTTTCATTTTACAGATGACTACACTGAGATCCCTAGAAGGAAAACGATTTGCCATGGTTGTAGAGCACATACTAAATCCTACTGTATGTGCCAGTATTATTATACACACCACCTATTCCATCTCCTCTCCTCTATTTCGAGCTTCCTGTATCTTTCTGAGAAATAGACAACACAGTTTTTGAAGGCTGCTTCATGTGCCAAAAATATCTAAAATATATCCCCCTCAAATGAGAAAAGGTTCTAGTAATTGCTTGCTTAGGATTTCCCAACCCCCTACTTCCCTTTGCATTTTGAATTTCCTGTCACTCCTGCTTGTGAAATAGACAAGAATTCAGGGAAAACAGCATCATCTGGTGCCATAGTGCTTAACTTCTTTTATTTATTTATTTATTTTTTTTGCGGTACGCAGGCCTCTCACTGTTGTGGCCTCTCCCATTGTGGAGCACAGGCTCCGGATGCACATGCCCAGCAGCCATCGCTCATGGGCCTAGCCGCTCCATGGCATGTGGGATCCTCCCGGACCGGGACACAAACCTGCATCCCCTGCATCAGCAGGCGGACTGTCAACCACTGTGCCACCAGGTAAGCCCCATAGTGCTTAACTGCTGAATCTACAGATCCCTTTGAAAATCTAATTGAGAGGTATGGACCCTCTCCCCTAAGAAATGCACAAATGCGTAAACAAAACTTGGCAAGGAATTTCAGAGATCATGGACCTCAGGAAGTCAATGGATTCCAGTTAAGTAGCCTTGATTTGATGGAAAGAAAAAGACAGAGTCAACTGACCCAGTTTCCTGTCCCCCTCTCTACCTGGGATGAGTATCCTTTTCAACAGTGTGAAGATTCAAGAGGGATGCACATGGAGCACTGAGGGAGAGAGGGGACACCTGCCCAGTCAGACACACCAGCTAAAATAATCCTGACAAGCAATGGAGTGACAGATGTTAACTAGACTGCCCTCACTAACCTCGTTCTTTTTCCAGAATATGTTGTCATTCTTTTTTCTCAGGAGGCTGGTTTATGCAAAAATAAAGGAGAAGCATCTCTTAAACTGCTACTCAACAGGGCTGGCATCAAATCCAGGCTGGGGAGATGCAGAAACCCCCTTTCCCCAGTGTCAGCCTTAAGTTCTAGCCATTGGAGAACCAACTCAGGATATTAGGGTCTAAATCTGGGTCTAAGTCAGGGATCTGATGAGTTGCTTGGAACCGTTAAGGGAGAGATCTACAATACGTCAAACTAGAAATTACCATACTCTAAAGGGCATCTGTTTAATTCTGTAAGGCATCCTTCCCATAAAAGTCTAAAATGTATCGGAAAACTCTAACACTAATAATCCTTAGCTGGACTAGTGCATGAAATTAGAGCTGCTGATAATCCATAAATAATCTATAGAATAACAAACATGGAGTGAAGTAATACTATGAGGATAAACTAAAAAGATGAGGACCTCTTCAGCCTACAACAACCGAGCCTTAGAGATTATATAAACAAAGTCTACAGAATTATAAAGGCTATATGGACAGAGTGAACAGGATGAACAGACTGATTGAATTTCTAAAAATAGTCACTGAATGTCCAGTGAATATTTCACTGTAGTTCTTTAAAACAGCCAAGACTAATGAGGCTATGGGCATTCGTTTCTATTTCCACACAGGTCCTGTGGAAGATAAAAAATATATGAGGCAAAATCCCTGCCAACAAATAACTGTTCAATTTGAGATTACTCACACAAAAATAAAACAAAACCATGCAGGAAATGCCGAAAGCCTGGATATGAGTGCTTAGGAGAAAAAACTCATAATGCTTAAAATGGTCAGGGAAGATTTCGTGAAAAAGAAGGGAAGAGTTGCATCTTATAGGGACATCAGGATTTGGATAAAGTAGGAAGTAGAAGTGGTGCCAGGAAAGAAAAATGGCATATGACCATCTTACATTTATAGAGTACTTTTAGCCAGAAGGGTTTAGAGATGAGTTTGTCTACATGTTACTTAGGAAATAGTAAATAGACAATTTCAGCAAGAGCAATTTTCACATAGGGGAACATAGGCAAATAAATAAGCTGGGAACAGATCATCCAAAATCTTGCATGCCAGGCTAAAGGGCTTAAAACAGTGTTTCTCAAAGGGTGGTCTGTTTATTAACAATATCGAAATACTGATTTTTTAAAAATGAAGATCCCTGGACCCCAGGTCAGATTCACTGAATAATCTGGTAATATGCATTTTAAACATACCTCCAAAGTGATTCTATTCACACTAAAGTTTGAGAATCACTGGTTTAAGGCTTGATACTCTATGTTACAACAAGACATTTAAGGATATAAAATGTGTTCACAGTGTTCACAGCCACATCAGTCTTCCTGTGTAGAATTAATTGATTAAGCTTGTAGGAAGGGAGCAATTCACAGGCTACTTACAAATCAGAAAGAAAAGACACTCTGAAATATATAGGAAAAAAGGTAAGATAATTGATATACAATAAAAGCGCTGATAAATCATAAGAAAAATATGCTTTAATAGAAAAAATAGGCTAAGAATACAAAAATAATGTTCACAATCAACTAGACTTCAATTAAAAAAATATTCAAGTGTTCAATAAGCACATGACAGAGGACAAATTCAGCAGAAATTTAAACATTCAAATGAAAAGAAAACACTATTCTTGGCATTTCAAAATACACAGGACTAGTGACAGCATGTCGTAGGGAGTGTAACTTGGTACAAACTTTCTAGAAAAATATGTGGAAAAATATGTGAATATGTAGCAAGAGCCTTATAAGAGGTCACACCCTTTCACTTGAAACTGTCCCTTCTTAGAACCTATTTTCAGGAAATATTCAGAGGCAAAGATTTGTATACAAAGATATTTTTCAGAAGAAATAACTTTACATCCAAATGAGGGACTAGCATCCTACCAAGAGTACCTTCTTTATATGCTTCTGTATTTTTCATTTTTTTTCCAATAATTTTACAAAAGAAAAACTCTTATGAAGATTTGAATCTTGAAAAAGACTATTAGATTACTCCAGATTATGGAGAGCAATTACCACCAGACATCTCTGGTGCCAATATCAAAGAAGAAACTATTGGCCTATTGGTTATTGCACTGACTCAGTATCATCTTTATGTGGTTAATTGTGAATATGAATAACTGTTCATCATTCATATCACTTCCTTGCGACACATACAATGCATAATAAATCCATGAATGGTTAGTACTATATGTTAAGGCTTACAGAGTATTTTGTAGTTATCATAATATAGGGTACAGATATTCTTGTATAATACATTAATTAGCTCAGGTCATTGAAATCCTGGCATAGATTCTCCCTCTTCCCTCCATATGATAGTGTGTGAAGAATGATTAGTCTGCACTGATTAACAACAAGCTCACTGTTCTACAGAACAAGTCTGTTTTGCCATGGAGAAGGAAAAAAATTGCATATTGTTTTTTAAATAACGCCAGTTGGCTAATTTAGAAAGCAATCTGGCAAACAGTCCCAGTGGAACATCTGCACAAAACAAGGAGAAAACATAGAACCACCAAAAACAAATGAGAAAGGGAAATTAACGGAGGACAGAATGAAAGAAACTCTATTCACCTAGGCTTTGTTTAATCATTTAGGAACTTGAAAAATTCCTTCAATTCTATATAAACGTAGTACCTCCAAATTTTACACTGGTAAGAATACAACAGAACAGGACACATGCCATTGGAAATTTTTAATGAGGTCCTTCTTACAACAGCCAAGCTTCTAAAAATCCCAAACATATCCACTGGCCTTATCTACAAATATAACCTGTAGAATACAGTATAAGCAACTAATCCCCAACACACTTTAACATTCTCACACACCACATGCTATTTTTCCATCTGGATGAACTCCTCCCGACCCTTCATTAGCTCTCATTTGTGGAACCCTAAATAAGTGCCCCAATGTACAGCTCTCCCTACTACATACAAGTTAAAGGCACTCACTGGTCCTTTAATCACTTACTTAACTTTCGTGTGTCTCATTTCCCACAACTATATTACTGGCAGCTGGGACTCCAGCAACTGTTTCCTACAGCTCCCAAATGTACACAGATATGTGAGAGTAGGAACTCTGTTCTATTCACAGCAGTGTCTAGCATATAAGAGGCACTCAGTAAATATTTTCTGAATGAGTATTTGTTGACTGATTTATAAAACAATCTGACAGATGAAAGCTATATAAGCTAATGACAAGTCATTACAACTATTAGTGTTAAAATGGTACTAGTTCAAGCGTAATTTACTAATAAGATTCTTTAAGCTGGTGATGTGGTTTAAAATGTCTGTTCTCTTGTGTACTACTGTGGGATCTCCTTTTCCGTTTGTGACTTCCACTGTAGCTTTCATGTCCCCAGCTTTCTCTGTTATCCCAGTCAGGGCAGTGAGTTCTTCTGGAATGCCTCATCTGTTAATGGAAATGAAAAGTGAGTTGTGGAATTTACAGACGGTTATATTTAGTAAATAAAATATTTCACATTAATATTAATTAAATAGAAAAAAACCAGCACATGGGGTCATACAGGTTCTAAAATCTTCATAGGTAATGGTTCCCAAGGCATGGAGGCACTATCCCACTGGTATGTCAGATGATTCTAAGTGGCATACACACCTAGAACTAAATGATAACACTGTGAGACCTTAATGCATTTTCTTTCCATTCTTCTGGATAAATTCTCAGCTTGGTGCATATCTTCAACTAACACTTGCTAACTGCCATTTTTAAAAAAAGAGTCAGGATTCAGGCTTACAGCCTTCAGTAGACAACAATATCTAGCTAGAAATTAATAACTTTTTTGGTTTTATTTTTATCATTACCTTCTTTCTATGGTAAATTATTACTAATCTCTTAAGTTATTGATATAGTCAAATTATTAAGTTATTGATGTTAACTTTAAATGTGAACTAATTTAAAACAAATATCACAAGTGTCATGCAGCTTTGTTGAAATACTGTGACACAAATAACTGAAGTCAGAGAAACACTTAGGGATAGAATATAGGAGATGACTGTTTATTTTCAGATCATCCTGCAACCATTCTTAAAATTAAACATATTTGTTGTAGATCTGGGGTGACTAAAGAAATGAACCTATAAGGATGAATATGGTCACACTGAAATCAGATAATTGTGACAATTCCTTGGCTCCAACTACATCCTCACAGGTTCCATTCAGGATCAGGATCTGTGTTCTAACAATGTCATCCCATTCTGCCTCTTCAAATCTTAATTCTTTCACAAAGCAGTCAAGTTTTTAACAGTGATGTCCAAACTGTTGAAGAGGGTGAGGTTCACAACTCAGCAAGGAGCTGAAAACAGGTAAAATGGAGCAAAACCAACTTAGTTAACCTCCTTCAGTTAGCCCAAATGACTCAGTAACAAGCAAACAAATTCAAGTAAAAAATTTAAAAGATTTCAAATGAATTAAAAGACTTTAAAATGAGGCATCTCCTGGGAGGTATTCCCTAAGAAAATGTAGGTATCATGCCATCAGGGACCGAAGCCACCAAATATTTAGATCTTTTAACTCACTTCTCTTGTTGATTCTTAGGTCCAACAAAAATCCTAAAACTCTAGTCAGGGTTCTCACTGGAAATTGATAAGTGAGCATTCTAATTTACATAGTCATTTGAATATGGGAAACTGAAATAAATGACATTACAAATTAACCTGAGCCAAAAGACCATCAGAAAAGCCATCAAAAAATTATATTTCTAGTGGAATTCTTCTAACCCTTCAATTACCCAAATTATATTTTAACCACATAGGAACTCTTTAAAAATGTTTAGTTAAGCATTCTTAAATCATAGCAAGCAAAATTACAACATCTGATGACTGAGGTTTATTACTATGATTATTATAATGCATTTCTTGCAAAACACGTGTGCCTGCTTCAGTTTTGTTTTTTTCCTTCTACTATCAGTAGGCCATAACTAGCTCACCAAGGCAGAATTCTTAAATAACCACAGTTATCAATATGCAAGTATTAAAATAAGCATCTTGGGAGAGCCAAAGGTTTTTATTTCTCTAGCCAAGTTCATTACTTTAAATTTAATTCAGCTGTTAGGAAGCTGTCCCCCCACCACCACCACTACTGTTCAGAGATATTTTCTCAGGGGGCCAAGAGAAGAATCCCAGATCCAGGTTATACAGATTAGGTTCCTTCGCATACAAAAAAAAGAAAAACTATCTAGAATTATCACACTATTTCTTAGTAACAAAGAATCCTACATGTTAGAATCATTGGACGTCCTTCAATAAAAACATCAGATACAATAAACATCAGATGTTTATATCCATCTTAGAAACCTGATTCTCTACTGCCCTTTAACACCCTATATTACCCAACAATTTGACGTTATCTATATAAAAATATCTATATAGGTTAAAGTTATGATTAGATGGCTCCAAGAGTACTGTATGTAATGGATAACAAGAAGCCTGTGGGTGTATGTATGGAGCACAATCATACAAAGATACCTATAAAATAAGACCAGGTGGTTGACGTGGTCAGTTTGGAGCGCTGTTTCCTAAGAATAGTATAAGCATTTCATGGTTACTTAAGTAATCAAGGACAGGGTGATCCAAAAGTATCAGAAATGCACATCTGATGCAACAATACTATGCTCCACTTTAGGAAAAAAACAGTTTGCACAAAGGATGAGCCTCTCCGTATTTACCTCTCACAAGCACGAGCTAAATTCCACCACCTGGACTTGCAAAGTAGCAGTTCCTCAGACGCCCAGTCCCCACCCCCTGCCTCTCCACCAGGGCACCTGGCCAGGGCCTTTGGCGCACTCAGAGGCAGAAGTCTGACCTCGGAAAATCCCAGAATGCTACAAACGGCCGAGGCCAGGGACCCAGAGTAAGGCTTGATCTAGGACAACACTTGCCCCAAGAGGCTCTTGCAGGGTCTCACTCTGATCGGCGGGACGGGTCACGGGCCTAAGGAGCCGTGATATGAGTGGCCTGGCCTCTCTGAGACGAGTCAATGGCAGAGCCGAGGCCTTTCCGCCCTTGGATTTTAAATCTACCATGACACCGGGGCAACTTTAGGTTTCAAATGCCACGAGCAGAGCTGTGCCCCGAAGAAACCCCGGTCGCCGAGGCCCCGAATCCCGTCGTTTTTCTGACACCTAGCTTTCGAGACCTAAAAGACTGGGAAACCGCCCAGCCCAGAACACCCTATCCGAAACCTTACCTCCTCAAAAGCAAAAGGCCCTTTGGTAAACTGTCACCAAACCGCCGTCTTCTCTCCCTGTCGCTGCAACAAACACCCTACAAAATGGCGGCAAAACCATCTCCCCAAAACCCCACCGTCGGCCTCTAGCGCCACTTATATAGGACGAAGGCGCCTATGTAACAGAGCTCCCGCGCTCACGCCCCACCCCTAAGGGGCGGGGTCAAGCTTGACGTCAGGGCTGCACCCGGCCCTCCACCGCGCTGCTGCGTGGGCAGAGCAGTCCCGGCCCCGAGATGTGCTGTGGCTGAGGCGACTCCTTAGATTGTTTTCGTTGCGGGAGAACCTGGGTGAAGTCAGGAGGAGACGACTTAAGCCTGTGGCAGGTGTCTGCTGCTACTCGAGGAGTTATTCTGAATGCAGCACCTCTCAGCAGAGCCAACCTTAGCTCCGTTCCCTGCTCTCCCGCCCCAGTGGGCCGCAGCACGGCTGAACTGTCAGGCAGAGCCACCGTGCAATAGACAAACCCCTAACCGGCTCGGTGCTAGGCCCAGGCTGGTGCTGGGGTTAGCTCAGTGAACGCGATTGTGTAGTCCAGCCCGCTTGGAACGTCCTGTCTAAAAATGGATTCTGATAAATAAGATGTCTTAGGAAACAAGCTCAGAGGTGCTTATCTTTTTAAGGCCTGTGTTCCTGATAAAAACAAAAAAATAAGTTTCAGTTGAGACTCCTTACAAAATTTTTCCTGTTGTGGTCCCTGCCTCCTGGGCAGATTCGGTAGCTGGAAGTTTCCCTAACAAACTTTTCCCCATTATTTATTCCTGTGAGTCAGTTTTATTTAACCAATGCAGAGTAATGTCTGAGAGCTAGTGAGCCCCGTTAAGGGGCTTGCTTACCTCAAATAAGGTATTTCACAGTTCTAAGGATCCCCAGACAGTTTCCCTTTGTGAGCGTGTAGAGTGAGAAGAGAGAAGAAGGCCAAAATCTGAGCCCTGGGGAGCACTTAAGGGACAGAGGAAAAGAGCCTGAGAAGGAATGATCAGAAGGAGAGGAGAACCAAGAGTTTGGTGTCAGAGTAAGCGAGAGAAGGGTTTAAATGAGGGAAAGGCTGACAGTGACAAATGCTGGGAAGGAGTCAGGTAGGGTTGGTCCTGAAAAGTGTCAAGGGGATTTTGTGTTCTGACAAACATTCAATGGATAAAAGAGAAAGTCAGAAATCAGATTTGGGAGGGCACGGTTGGACTCTTGCAGGCATAAATCCAATAGCATGTGGGTTTGTACCTTGTACCTTGTTAGGTGAAAGGAGGGCCCTGTCATTTCATGATCTAATATTGTAGAAAACTTGTGCCACCTACTTTGGATAAATTGAATTGTTATGGAGATTGTACCCCATGTTAAGAAGTGAAGAAGTGAAGTTGAAAAGATAATTGGAAAATTGGAAGTGAAAATCCTTTATGCTGTAAATGAAACAGACGTTATTCTCCTCACCTGGAATAGCCACCATTTATGCATCTACAATTGTAAATCTTACCCATCCTTTGAGGTCTGTCTCTAAGATGCTATCTCTGACTACATGAGTTCCCACCCATCTCCCTGCTCTTGACTACTCTGGTTAGAGATGAGGTCCTTAATCAGTTGGCCAAGGCACACTGGTGTGCCTGGAACCACCAAAATATGATGACCAATTTTGCCCATAGTGTGAAATGTATTGGTTCTACAGTTGATTACACCTACTATTTCAGGGACATCTATCAGTTGGAATGTTTATCTGAGTAGACTGGGCCATCTTGCGAGGTAAAGTGGGACTCAGCTTGAGGCATATAGAGGCATAAATTAAGCTGGCAGCAAAGAAAAGTTCCCCTTTTTTCCTGGCACATGAAGGATCTTTGTCTTGTGAGGCTAAAAGAGAATGTGGTCAGGACAGTGCACAGTTTTGCTCAAACAACAATATAAAGTTAAAAGACAGCCAAGTGGAAAGGCCCCCTACAGAGGGATTTATAGACATCACAAAACAACGTTACCCAGTAGTGGAGTCTGCTTTGTAGTTGCTGCTATCTTATTTTAGTGTCATTTTGAATATTCAAGTTTGTCTGCCACTTAAATATTAAGGTCTAATATTTGAAAGTGTGTCATGATCAGGAGGAGGTCGACATGTATGGTGCTCCTATTTACTCTCTGTGGCTTATGTGCTTTGACTGGAGACAAGGACCTGATTTATACTATCTTTGGTATCTCAGTGGTACAACCCAGTACATATTTGTAGGTTGTTTATGGAAGCTGCTTTTGGTTGTTTTGCTCAGTTGGGTTAAGTTGGATTAAAATCAAAGGTTGAAATTTACTCCCAGAATCCCTGGGCCAGTTGGCTTAATAATCTTACCTGGCACCTTAACCCTTTCTATTAAGTCAGTTACCTGGAAAATGAATACCTTGTATCAGAGGATTTAATAAAAAGTCTGTCTAATTTCTCAGAATCTACTACTAACACCCTAAAAACTGTCTAATCTGGTAACTTTGTCTTAACACAAGAACAAGTATGTCTAAGAAATCCTTAAGTTAAACCATATATAAAGAAAATCTTAGCTTTGAAGAGCAACCAGAGGAATATTCTTATCATATATTCTAGCACAGACATTCTACAAGTTTAACTTCAGATATAGGAAACAGTCATCTCTGAAAGCAGAGTTCCAGAGTAAAAGTCTAAATTGTTGTGTAAATTACGTTTAACAAAAGACTGTCAGCTATATGGAGAAATCTTTACAAAGGTATAAACCTTTATGGGTTTATAATTTCTAAGTTGCTATTACTGATAATTACCAATCTGTATTTAATTAGATTTTTTGTGTTTTTAGCTATCAATTAAATACTCATGATGTGCTAACTACTTTGTATACATGATCTCATTTAATAATCTAAACAACACTGTAAAGTGATCATTGGTTACTTGCTTGCAGTCAAGTTATCAAGTACCAGAACCGAGATTCAATCTCAGGACTTACTTGCTCCAAAGCTCTTGTGGTTAACCCGTTCTACTGGCTGCTTCAACTCATACAGCAAAGTACAAAGCAACTTACTTTACTTAGTCATTAGGGAAACCAGGCTGAGTTCATCTTTCAGCAAGATCAAAGGAGTTCGTCTTAAAAAAAGCACTTTTCAAGGTGATATATCATCAAGGGCTCCTCATGATGAAACAATGACTCAGTTTATCTCCAGCACACCAAGGTCATCAAAGGTCCCAAGGTGCCTTATTCACTGTTCAACAGCAAGTCACAAAGGGTCTCCCATGCATCCCATGCTGCCTAAGATGGATAACATCCCAGGTTTCTCCAATATTTCCTGAGACTGGTTGTGAGGAGAGTCACACAGCACACCATGAAGCAGGATCTAATCATCAAACAGTGCCAGAAACATTCCCTGATACACAGTGCACTTTGCAGTGTATCAAAGGTGGGGAATGGAGGGGTGCCAGGAGTGATTTAATTCAGAGGTTCTTTTGGGAATAGGATAAGCTGATCTTTCCAATCTCCTTGTCAATTTTCCCTACCTCTAATGAAAGGGCTTTGGAACTAGGTTAATAAATTAGTTTCTCAACACCTGCTACCAATAGTCTCAACTACCAGCCATCCAGTGAAACCACTGAAGGGAAAATATATTTGCCTAAGTAAATTCCTAAGTTCTAAATTTCCTATGAATATTGTAGAATCCTACATAAGCATATGAAAACATGTAATATATATTTGTCTCCAAATCTTCTGGGGTTACCTTTTATTTTAATGTATAAATATCAAGCTCCTATTTCATGTAATTGTAGGAAGTACAGTATCCTTCAGAGTATTCTGATGATTTCTATAGAGGTGTTAACTTCTCTGGTGGCTTCCTGTCACCTCTCACTCTAAATTCCCATTCCTGGCTCTACCCCTCAGTTCCCTTATACCATCTCATCTGCAGTTGCTGTCCTTGCTTCATAACATTTTGTACCAAGTATTGACACAGTCTTCTCCTTGATTCTCCAAAGACTAGGTACCTTTTATGAGGAATAGGCTTAAAATTTTGAGAATACCAGAGGGTGGGTACAGCACAGAAACAAAAAGAACTGAAATTTTGTATCAGAATTCACAATTCTGAAGGTCCCAATCATTTCTTATCACAGATAATTTCTTACTGGCTTTCATCTCCTTAGGACTCAACTAGGGGAATGGATATAAGTAAAATGGATATATACTACACATTAGTTAAAAGCAATGAACAATTTTGCTAAATTTATGCTAAATTGACATATAGCAATATAAATAGACCTAAAAAGTTAATGCTGAATGAAGAAGAAAATGTGATTTATAAAACAATATCATTTAGGCAGATATTTAAAAACTGCAACTACACCACATGTTTTCGAGGATACGTATATATTTAAATAAATGTTAGAGAGTGGATTGGAAAGACAATATATTAAATACACTAGAGACGTGCTTCTCAGAGTTCTGAACTTTAGCCTAGGAGACCATTTAGGCTATGCACTCAGTTTACTTTGTAGCTTTGTTGCCCTGGGTCTAATTTTCAACACAGTCTTCCCTGTGGCTACAGGAGACAGCTGAGTCAATAGTGTGCCTTAAGTTGACAGCTGGCTGACCTGATCTTCTCAGTTTCCGTTTTCAGAGCTTTTAAAACAACTGACCAAAGGCAGACAACTCAATAACTCTTACAACTGCAATTGTCCCCATACTATTCAAGTGCCTCCAGCTATTGCATAAGCTGATGTTTCACCTCCATCTGAACCTCATCCCAGTTCACCACCAGTGAGGGTTTTTTCCTGGACCCAAAGGGCTATGTTCTTTATTCTGTTTCACCACCTTCTCTCTCTTAGAAGCAACAATAAGGGACATCCTTGCCTTATTCCTGTTTGTAAAGGGAATGCTTCTAAAGTTTTAGTTAAGTTTCATGTTGTAACTTTTCTTCTAAATGTATTGTGGAAATAGGTCATACCAATTAATACTTATATATAACCAATCCTCATCATTGATGGATTCAGCTACTCATTAAAATTTATTTGTAACCCCCCAAATCAATACTCATAGTGCCTTCATGCTTATTCATGGGCATGAGCAGAGCAGCAAAAAATTTCTCAATGTGTACATTCCCAGCTGAAGTCAAGCAAGGCAATGCTCTGCCTTCTTTTCCAGTTCTCATACTGAAAAGAAGTGCCTTTTTCACAGTCTATTTAATAGTACATATTTGTGATTTTTATTGGTGACTTCCCTGTTTAAAATGGCCCCTAAGTGTGGTGCTGAAGTGCTATGTAGTGTTTCTAAAAGCAAGAAAGTTATCATGCACCTTATGGAGAAAATATGAATGTTAGATAAGCTTCATTCAGACATGAGTAATAGTGCTTTTGGTCATGAGGTGAATGTTAATGAATCAACAAGGTTTATTAGATAAGGTTTGTTTGTTTGTTTGTTTGTGTTTGCGGTACGCCGGCCTCTCACTGTTGTGGCCGCTCCCGTTGCAGAGCACAGGCTCCGGACGCGCAGACACAGCGGCCACGGCTCACGGGCCCAGCCGCTCCACAGCATGTGGGATCCTCCTGGACCGGGGCATGAACCCGTGTCCCCAGCATCGGCAGGCGGACTCTCAACCACTACGCCACCAGGGAAGGCCTAGATGAGGTATTTGTCAACAGAAAACCACATTTCAAAAATTATGGGCTGATTGGCTGATGAAAGTATTGTGAACCAGAGGCTCACAGAAACCCAACCTTATTTCTCCTAGGAGTGATGAGTAACTAGTCACCAATTCAGTGTTTTCAGCAACATTATAAAACCTAATTCCTGCAAATAACGAGAATCAACTACATATATTAAAATAAAAGAAACATTACATGGGACATACTTCTACTACAAAATAATTTATTGTTTATCTGAAACACACTCTACATATCTAAATTACATCTCTTTAATTATGTTTCCCTGATGGTTTGGATCTCAACAGTTCCTGGTTTTGTAGAATTTGCTTAGACATTTAATGCAGTTATAATCTGTGTTCCATTTAAATTGTACATAACCTTTCATTTTTTTAAAGTTTTTTTAATGTGGACTATTTTTAAAGTCTTTATTGAATTTGTTACAATACTGCTTCTGTTTTTGTTTTTTTTTTTTTGGCTGCAAGGCATGTGGGATCATAGCTCCCCGACCAAGGATTGAACTTGCAACCCCTGAATAGCAAGGGGAAGTCTTAACCACTGGACGGCCAGGGAAGTCCCTTATTTCATTCTTTTGTCCACTACTATTCTTTAGTGAAAAAAGACTCTCATAATCAGCATTATGACCCACTATACTGAACATGTGTTGGCATAAAATTGATAACTGAGAATTGACCTTCCAATTTGATTTGTTGAAGTGCATAATACTATCTATAAATTCTTCAGTATTACTTAGCATCTCTTCATCAAACTCTAGGTAAAAAAAATAAAGTTTTTCAAGTAATAAAATCCATTTCAAAAGATAGTCATGGCAATTTCATAAAAAATACCTACGTCAAATGAGAAATCCTTTTCCATTTTTATGAGGTCCCTCTTGAAAAGTGTCTTGACACTTAACTCTCTAACACCATACACAAAAGTAAGCTCAAAATGGATTAAAGTTCTAAATGTAAGGCCAGAAACTATCAAACTCGTAGAGGAAAACATAGGCAGAACACTCTAAGACATAAATCACAGCAAGATCCTTTTTGAACCACCTCCTAGAGAAATGGAAATAAAAACAAAAATAAACAAATGGGACCTAATGGAACTTCAAAGCTTTTGCAGAGCAAAGGAAACCATAAACAAGACCAAAAGACAACCCTCAGAATGGGAGAAAATATTTGCAAATGAAGCAACTGACAAAGGATTAATCTCCAAAATTTATAAGCAGCTCATGCAGCTCAATAACAAAAAAACAAACAACCCCATCCAAAAATGGGCAGAAGACCTAAATAGACATTTATCCAAAGAAGATATACAGACTGCCAACAAACACATGAAAGAATGCTCTACATCATTAATCATTAGAGAAATGCAAGTCAAAAGTACAATGAGATATCATCTCACACCAGTCAGAATGGCCATCATCAAAACATCTAGAAACAATAAATGCTGGAGAGGGTGTGGAGAAGAGGGAACACTCTTGCACTGCTGGTGGGAATGTGAATTGGTAAAGCCACTATGGAGAACAGTATGGAGGTTCCTTAAAAAACTACAAGTAGAACTACCATATGACCCAGCAATCCCACTACTGGGCATATACCCTGAGAAAACCATAATTCAAAAAGAGTCATGCACCAAAATGTTCATTGCAGCTCTATTTACAGTAGCCCAGAGATGGAAACAACCTAAGGGTCCATCATCCAATGAATGGATAAAGAAGATGTGGTACATATATACAATGGGATATTACTCAGCCATAAAAAGAAATGAAATTGAGCTATTTGTAATGAGGTGGATAGACCTAGAGTCTGTCATACAGAGTGAAGTAAGTCAGAAAGAGAAAGACAAATACCGTATGCTAACACATATATATGGAATTTAAGAAAAAAAATGTCATGAAGAACCTAGGGGTAAGACAGGAATAAAGACACAGACCTACTTGAGAACTGACTTGAGGATATGGGGAGGGGGAAGTGTAAGCTGGGACAAAGCAAGAGAGTGGCATGGACATATATACACTACCAAACGTAAGGTAGATAGCTAGTGGGAAGCAGCCACATAGCACAGGGAGATCAGCTCCGTGCCTTGTGACCACCTGGAGGGGTGGGATAGGGAGGTTGGGAGGGAGGGAGATGCAAGAGGGAAGGGATATGGGAACATATGTATATGTATAACTGATTCACTTTGTTATAAAGCAGAATCTAATGCACCATTGTGAAGCAATTATACTCCAATAAAGTTGTAATAAAGTTGTAAAAAAAAAAAAGAATTCCTGATTGGAACGTATGACTAATTTGTTTATTGATAATTTTCACTTGAGGTAATCAGTTAGATATCCTATCTTCACTAGGTGACTAGACTCTGTAGGAAACTTCTGCCTGACCTCTCCTGAAACCAAGTTTCTACAAGCACATGTACATCAGCACAAATAACAGCAGTTTCATTCAGAGATGATGAATCATGTCTTCAGGCAAATAAGGACATTGGGAAGCTTGTTCCTAGATGTTTCTTTGAATTATCTTGCTCCTGTTGTCTTATATTATTTGCCTTCATTAAAAGCGTTATATGATTATGTTCAAAAAATTAGAAATAAATATATTTTAAAAATAAAATTAAAAAATAAAATTAAAAGATAAAAAAAATTAAAATGTAAAAATTTCCCTGGTGCCTCCGCTATTATTGTCCTTGCCCCCACAGAGAGCTACAGTCAACCCCTGACTCCCCAGGAGGCCCTGAAAGACCTCTAGGTAGGTCTCTGGACCTGCTTTGTCGGACCCACCTCTGCGTGTGTTCCTCTCACCAGCTTCTGCTCCTGAAGCTGGCCTGGAGCATGTGTGCTAGTTTAAGCCATCTGGGGTGCAGGCTCCCATGGGCATGGCCACAGGGGACGGCACAACCCACTGGGACCTGCATGGCCAAAGGAGGCTTTGGAGGGGGATGGCTCACAGCCCACTGGGGCCTGCATGGCCAAAGGAGGCTTTGTCGGGGGCAGCACTCAGGTCACCAGGACCTGTGCTGCCTGGCGGAGGCTTTGACTGAGGTGGGGGTGGGGTGTTCCTGTTATTTGTTTTGGATATATCTCATATCTGTTTTTGTGCCTCTGTCCTCTTTTACTTTCTTCTTTTGTGTTAAACAGATATTTTCAAGTGAGGAATAAAATATGCATTTTAAGTTAAAAAACAATTTCAGATTAATGTTAACTTAATTCCAATATTACACAGAAACTGTTCAAATATGTTTCTCTTCCTACTCCCCCCTTTGTGCTATTTTCATGTAAAGTATATCTTTAACATTATGAGCCCAACAATGTTTTATAATCGTTTCAGGATACGTGCTGCTGAAGTGAGCACTATAATTATTGTTTTATGCAGTTGTTTTTAAAATTATTTGAGGAGAAAAGGGTATGCATCATATCAATAGAATAAAGGATAAAAACCACTTAATCATTTCAGTAGACACAGGCATTTGACAAAATTCAATGTGATAAAAGCACTCAAGAATCTATGAATACAGCTTCCGTTGTGGTGCAGTGGTTAAAAATCTGCCTGCCAATGCAGGAGATATGGGTTCCAGTCCTGGTCCAGGAAGATCCCACATGCTGTGGAGCAACTAAGCTCATGCACCATAACTATTGAGCCTGCGTTCTAGAGCCCGTGAGCCACAACTACTGAAGATCATGTGCCTAGAGCCCATGCTCCACAACAAGAGAAGACACCGCAATGAGAAGCCTGCACACCACAGCGAAGAGTAGCCCTTACTCGCCACAACTAGAGAAAGCCCATGAGCAGCAATGAAGAACAAATGCAGCCATAAATAAATAAATAAATAAATAAATAAATAGAAGGAAACTACGAATACAGGGAAACATCCTCAGCCTGATAAAGAGCACCTATGAAAATTCATGGTTAACATGATCCTGAATGGTAAATGACTGGATGATTTCTACCTAATGTCAGGAACAAGACAAGGATGTCTGTGCACATCATTTTCCTTCAGCATTGTACTGAATGTTCTAGTCAGGGCAATTTAGACAGGGAAAAGTTATAAAAGGCATCTGTATTGAACAAGAAGAAGTAGAACTATATCCATTCACAGATGACATGAAATTATGTACAGAAAATCTCAAGGAATCCAATAAAGCATTATTAAAACTAATAAATGAGTCCAGCAAGGTCATAGGATACAAGATCAATAAATAAAAATCAATTGTATTTCTATGCACCTTAAATGAATAATCTAACAATGAAAATAAGAAAACAATTCAATTTATGATAACATTGAAAGGAATCAAATTCTTAGGTGCAAATTGCACAGTTTTTGTGGAAGACTTGTATACTGAAAATAACAAAATATCATTGAAAGAAATTAGAGGGTCTAAATAAATGGAAAAATATCCCATGTTCATCAGAAGATGAACAGTATTGTTAAGATGACAGTACTCCCCAAATTAATCTAATGATGCAATGGAATCCGCATCAAAATCCCAGCTGGCTTCTTTGTAGAAACTGACAGGCTGATCCTATAATTCATGTAGAATTGCAAGGGACCTTGAATAGCCAAAACAAGCCTGAAAAAAAAGTTGGAGGATCCATATTTCTCCATAGAAAACTTACTACAAAGCAATGGTAATGAAGATGGGGGAAGGGTAAAGGCATACAGGTAGATATCTAAAACAGTAGAATAGAACTGAGCATTCAGAAACTCATAGGTCCATACTCAACTGATTTTTGACAAGGGCATCAAGGCCATTCAATAGAGAAAGAGTAATTTTTTCAATAAGTGATGTTGGAACAACTAGATTACCACATGTAAAAGAATAAAATTGGACCTTTACCTCATAACTTATACAAAAATTAACACAAAATGTATCAAAGACCTAAATGCTAAGAGCTAAATCTATAACACTCTTAAAAGAAAACATGGGGGTATATCTTCAGGATCTCAGATTTGGCAATATGTCCTTAGACATGATATCAAAAGAATAAGCAATAAAAGAAAATAAATTGGGCTTCATCAAACCTAAAAGCATTTGTGCTTCAAAGGACACTATCAAGAAAGTGAAAAGGCAATCTCAGAATGGAAGAAGATATTGGTAGATCATGTATCTGATAAGGGCATTGTATATAGAATATGTAAAGAACTCTTACAACTCAATAATAAAAAGGCAAATAACCCAATTAAAAAATGGGTGAAGGATCTGAATAGACATTTTTTCCAAGGAAGATATACAAATGACTGAGAAGCACATCAAAAGATACTCCACAGGGCTTCCCTGGTAGCACAGTGGTTGGGGGTCCTCCTGCCAAGGCAGGGGACACGGGTTCGTGCCCCAGTCCGGGAGGATCCCACATGCCGTGGAGCGGCTGGGCCTGTGAGCCATGGCCGCTGGACCTGCGTGTCCGGAGCCTGTGCTCCGCAACGGGAGAGGCCACAGCAGTGAGAGGCCCGCGTACCGCAAAAAAAAAAAAAAAAAAAAAAAAAAGATACTCCACATACTTTCAAGATTCTCTCTTTGTCCTTTGGCAGTCTGACAGTGATGTGTCAAAGTGTTGTAACATTGATTATATCCTATTTGAATTTCATTGACTCTTGGGTGTGTAGATTAATGTTTTTCATCAGATTGAGAAATTTCAACCATTATTTCTTCAAATATTTTTTCTGCCCATTTTTCTCTTGCTTCTCCTCTGGGACTTTCATTACACGTTGGTTGATATGCTGAATGGTATCCTACAAGTCTCTGAGACTCCATTCATTATTTTTTTTTCATCCCTTAACTTTCTGTTCTTTAGACTGAATAATCTACATTGATCTACACCAAATTCAGCTGATCCTTTCTTCTGCAGCCTCAATTGTGCTGTTGAGCCCCTCTAGTAAAATTTTCATTTCAGTTATTTTACTTCTCAACTCCAGAATCTCTATTTGGTCGTGTGTGTGTGTGTGAATTTTTTGTCAAGCTTTCATTTAACTCTTTAAATATGGTTTCACTTAAACATATTTCTAATACTTATTTGATGTCTCTATGAATTGTACCCAATATCTGGGCTTCCTTAGGGACAGTTTCTATTGACTGCCTTTTTATCCTGTGTATAGCCACACTTTCCAGTTTATCTGCACGTCTTATTTTTGTTGTTGAAAACTGGACATTTTAGATAATATATTGTTCTGATACCACCTCCTGGGGTTGTTGTCATTTCTGGCTTCCTAGGGATTACCTTGGGTCAGCATAGCTTAGTAGTCAGTCAGATTGAATGCTGCTGAAACCACACTCCTTCTTGAATGTGACTTGAACTCAACCAAAACTCAGATAGGGACTTGAACCCATGAGGAGAGGACTCAAACCCACTGTCTTTTAATTGAAACTGCTCACCTGGTGTCAGGACTTATTGAAGCTCAGGTTCTTTTTTCTCAATGCAGAAAGAATTCAGTGTGAGGCAAAATGTTTGGCAAAGAGTGAGCTTATTAGCATAGGATGCTTGACAAATGGGCAGGCAAGGGAGCACAGCAGCCCCAAGAACAAAGCAGGCTATGTTTTTATAATCAAAGAAAAAGTGGGGAGGGGAGAAGACCACCTTCTTCCTCATTTTGTGGTAGCTATCAAGGCTTACATCATTAGTTCCTCCTTTGGCCCTATATGGTCTAAATGGGACTGTCATGGTACTAGTTAAACATATGTATATTAGCAGAGGGGTGGTGACATATACTAAAATATGGTACTTCATATCAGGTTTCAGTATAATGTCCCCTTTCACCTAGTTTTTTTTCCCCTTTCACCTATATTCCTGCCTTGGCCACATGCAGAAATGCTACTCTTCAAGAACCATTAACTCCCTGAATTCATGTAACAAGATTCAGAACCCATATCTACTGTCTTGCATTTTAATTATCAGGACTTGTGGCTTGAATGTGCCTGGTGCTTGAATGTGCCTGGTCTTCCTTCAAGGAGTGTAGATTGTTGCTAGGTTACTGGATTCTTTTCTTGCATGGTCATTAGCTTACAACAGTCTTGCAGACTCCCTTAAAATTCTCTCTCTGTCTTCAATCCTCCAGTGGGATATTCAAATTAACCATTTAATTACCCTACTCTATCACTTTGAGTTGGTTAGGCTTCCATTCAGTGCAAAGGTGATCTATGTATGGGTTAGGAAATGCATTCAAAATTCAGGGAGTTAACAAGTCTGCCTGGGCTTTCACTTCTTGCTTGCACAGGGTCTAAATGTCAGTCAGATATGAACAGTAGACTGGGGTCCTCTCTGGTGTTTCCTGTGTGTAAATGTAGGGCCTACCCATGTGCACAGCGTTCCAAATCAGCAGGAAAAAGTCAGAGTTTTCATATCCTTATTTCAACTGTCTTATTCCCTCCATTTTAAACGTTTGGCTGGTCTCTTGCTTGCCTCAATTGTTATTACAGCCTTAGGCAGCTTCCATGTTGGCCTTTGACTGTTTGCTACCAAGCACTATTGTTTTGAACAGAGCTGTGGACATGGAGCTTTTCCTTGGAACTCCAAATCATATCAATCCCTTCTGGCACCAGCAAGGCCTATAATACCATGTTGCTGAGTCGGGGAAAGTGAGGATGGAACAAGTTCCAAGTTAAAATGTCAAAGAACCTATTGTTCTTACCGAGGCACAGTAGTTTTTCTTCAATAAATGTTTCTCAACTTGTATACCTTTCGTTAATTTCCAGAGTTCTGAAATGGTTGTTTCTAGTAATTCATCAGTTTTTTTTAATAACAAATTTAATCAGTTATACATATACATATGTTTCCATATCCCCTCCCTTTTGCATCTCCCTCCCACCCTCCCTATCCCACCCCTCCAGGCGGTCACAAAGCACCGAGCTGATCTCCCTGTGCTATGCGGCTGCTTCCCACTAGCTATCTACCTTATGTTTGGTAGTGTATATATGTCCATGCCGCGCTTTCACTTTGTCACAGCTTACCCTTCACCCTCCCCATATCCTCAAGTCCATTCTCTAGTAGGTCTGTGTCTTTATTCCTGTCTTACCCCTATGTTCTTCATGACATTTTTTCCTTAAATTCCATATATATGTGTTAGCATACAGTATTTGTCTTTCTCTTTCTGACTTACTTCACTCTGTATGACAGACTCTAGGTCTATCCACCTCATTACAAATAGCTCAATTTCATTTCTTTATATCGCTGAGTAATATTCCATTGTATATATGTGCCACATCTTCTTTATCCATTCATCCGATGATGGACACTTAGGTTGTTTCCAGCTCCGGGCTATTGTGAATAGAGCTGCAATGAACATTTTGGTACATGTCTCTTTTTGAATTGTGGTCTTCTCAGGGTATATGCCCAGTAGTGGGATTGCTGGGTCATATGGTAGTTCTATTTGTAGTTTTTTAAGGAACCTCCATACCGTTCTCCATAGTGGCTGTACCAATTCACATTCCCACCAGCAGTGCAAGAGTGTTCCCTTTTCTCCACACCCTCTCCAGCATTTATTGTTTCTAGATTTTTTGATGATGGCCATTCTGACTGGTGTAAGATGATATCTCATTGTAGTTTTGATATGCATTTCTCTAATGAGTAAAGATGTTGAGCATCCTTTCATGTGTTTGTTGGCAGTCTGTATATCTTCTGTGGAGAAATGTCTATTTAGGTCTTCTGCCCATTTTTGGATGGGGTTGTTTGTTTTTTTGTTATTGAGCTGCATGAGCTGCTTATAAATTTTGGAGATTAATCCTTTGTCAGTTGCTTCATTTGCAAATATTTTCTCCCATTCTGAGGGTTGTCTTTTGGTCTTGTTTATGGTTTCCTTTGCTGTGAAAAAGCTTTTAAGTTTCATTAGGTCCCATGTGTTTATTTTTGTCTTTATTTCCATTTCTCTAGGAGGTGGGTTAAAAAGGATCTTGCTGTGATTTATGTCATAGAGTGTTCTGCCTATGTTTTCCTCTAAGAGTTTGATAGTGTCTGCCCTTATATTTAGGTCTTTAATCCATTTTGAGCTTATTTTTGTGTATGGTGTTAGGGAGTGATCTAATCTCATACTTTTACATGTCCCTATCCAGTTTTCCCAGCACCACTTATTGAAGAGACTGTCCTTTCTCCACTGTACATTCCTGCCTCATTTATCAAAGATAAGGTGACCATATGTCCGTGGGTTTAACTCTGGGCTTTCTATCTTGTTCCATTGATCTATCTTTCTGTTTTTGTGCCAGTACCACACTGTCTTGATTACTGTAGCTTTGTAGTATAGTCTGAAGTCAGGGAGCCTGATTCCTCCAGCTCCATTTTTCGTTCTCAAGATTGCTTTGGCTATTCGGGGTCTTTTGTGTTTCCATACAAATTGTGAATTTTTTTGTTCTAGTTCTGTGAAAAATGCCAGTGGTAGTTTGATAGGCATTGCATTGAATCTGTAGATTGCTTTGGGTAGTAGAGTCATTTTCACAATGTTGATTCTTCCAATCCAAGAACATGATACATCTCTCCATCTATTTGTATCATCTTTAATTTCTTTCATCAGTGTCTTATAATTTTCTAAATACAGGTCTTTTGTCTCCTTAGGTAGGCTTATTCCTAGATATTTTATTCTTTTTGTTGCAATGGTAAATGGGAGTGTTTCCTTGATTTCACTTTCAGATTTTTCATCATTAGTATATAGGAATGCCAGAGATTTCTGTGCATTAATTTTGTATCCTGCAACTTTACCAAATTCATTGATTAACTGTCAAAAATTAAACACAAAGAAATCATATTAAAAGCAGCAAGGCAAAAACAACAAATAACACACAAGGGAATCCCCATCAGGATAACAGCTGATCTCTCAGCAGAAACTCTACATGCCAGAAGGGAGTGGCAGGACATAATTCAAGTGAAGAAGGAGAAAAACCTGCAACCAAGATTACTCTACCCAGCAAGGATCTCATTAAGATTTGATGGAGAAATTAAAACCTTTACAGACAAGCAAAAGCTGAGAGAGTTCAGCACCACCAAACCAGCTTTACAACAAATGCTAAAGGAACTTCTCTAGGCAAGAAACACAACAGAAGGAAAAGACCTACAATAACGAACCCAAAACAATTAAGAAAATGGGAACAGGAACATACATATCGATAATTACCTTAAATGTAAATGGACTAAATGCTCCCACCAAAAGATACAGATTGGCTGAATGGATACAAAAACAAGACCCATATATATGCTGTCTACAAGAGACCCACTTCAGACCTAGAGACACATACAGACTGAAAGTAAGGGGATGGAAAAAGATATTCCATGCAAATGGAAACCAAAAGAAAGCTGGAGTAGCAATTCTCATATCAGACAAAATAGACTTTAAAATAAAGACTACTAGAAGAGACAAAGAAGGACACTACATAATGATCAAGGGATCCATCCAAGAAGAAGATATAACAATTGTAAATATTTATGCACCCAACATAGGAGCACCTCAATACATAAGGCAAATACTAACAGCCATAAAAGGAGAAATCGACAGTAACACACTCATAGTAGGGGACTTTAACACCCCACTTTCACCAATGGACAGATCATCCAAAATGAAAATAAATAAGGAAACACAAGCTTTAAATGATACATTAAACAAGATGGACTTAATTGATATTTATAGGACATTCCATCCAAAAACAACAGAATACACATTTTTCTCAAGTGCTCATGGAACATTCTCCAGGATAGATCATATCTTGGGTCACAAATCAAGCCTTGGTAAATTGAAGAAAATTGAAATTGTATCACGTATCTTTTCCGACCACAATGCTATGAGACTAGATATCAATTACAGGAAAAGAGCTGTAAAAAATACAAACACATGGAGGCTAAACAATACACTACTTAATAACGAAGTGATCACTGAAGAAATCAAAGAGGAAATAAAAAAAATAACTAGAAACAAATGACAATGGAGACACGACGACCCAAAACCTATGGGATGCAGCAAAAGCAGTTCTAAGAGGGAAGTTTATAGCAATACAATCCCACCTTATGAAACAGGAAACATCTCGAATAAACAACCTAACCTTGCACCTAAAGCAATTAGAGAAAGAAGAACAAAAACATCCCAAAGTTAGCAGAAGGAAAGAAATCATAAAAATCAGATCAGAAATAAATGAAAAAGAAATGAAGGAAACGATAGCAAAGATCAACCAAACTAAAAGCTGGTTCTTTGAGAAGATAAACAAAATTGACAAACCATTAGCCAGACTCATCAAAAAAAAAAAGGGAGAAGACTCAAATCAATAGAATTAGAAATGAAAAAGGAAAAGTAACAACTGACACTGCAGAAATACAAAAGATCATGAGAGATTACTATAAGCAACTCTAAGCCAATAAAATGGACAACCTGGAAGAAATGGACAAATTCTTAGAAATGCACAACCTGCCGAGACTGAACCAGGAAGAAATAGAAAATATGAACAGACCAATCACAAGCACTGAAATTGAAACTGTGATAAAAAATCTTCCAACAAACAAAAGCCCAGGACCAGATGGCTTCACAGGCGAATTCTATCAAGCATTTAGAGAAGAGCTAACACCTATCCTTCTGAAACTCTTCCTAAATATAGCAGAGGGAGGAACACTCACAAACTCATTCTACGAGGCCACCATCACCTTGATACCAAAACCAGGCAAGGATGTCACAAAGAAAGAAAACTACAGGCCAATATCACTGATGAACATAGATGCAAAAATCCTCAACAAAATACTAGCAAACAGAATCCAACAGCACATTAAAAGGATCATACACCATGATCAAGTGGGGTTTATTCCAGGAATGCAAGGATTCTTCAATATATGCAAATCAATCAACGTGATATACCATATTAACAGATTGAAGGAGAAAAACCATATGATCATCTCAATAGATGCAGAGAAAGCTTTCGACAAAATTCAGCACCCATTTATGATAAAAACCCTGCAGAAAGTAGGCATAGAGGGAACTTTCCTCAACATAATAAAGGCCATATATGACAAACCCACAGCCAGCATCGTCCTCAATGGTGAAAAACTGAAACCATTTCCACTAAGATCAGGAACAAGACAAGGTTGCCCACTCTCACCACTCTTGACCTATAACATCATGTACGTTTACGTTGTACAATGTGATGATTGCTACAAGTATATATTGTGAAATGATTGCCACAATAAGGTTAGTTAACACATTCATCACCTCATATAGTTACCATTATTTTTTGTGCAGTGAGAACATCTAAGATCTCCTCTCTTTGCAACTTTCATGTATACAATATGGTATTGTTAACTACAGTCACCATGCTGTACATTAGGTCCATAGAACTTATGTACCTTATAACTAGAAGCTTGTACCATTTGACAAACATCTCCCCATTTCCCCTACTTCCCAGCCCCTGGCAACCACCAAGCTCCCTTTTCTTTTCTGTGAATTTGGCTTTTGTACAGTCCATATAAGTGAGATCATATAGTGTTTGTTTTTCTCTGTCTGACTTATTTTACTTAGTTAATGCCCTCAAGATTCATCCATGTTGCAAATGGCAGGATTTTCTCCTTTATTACAGCCGAATAATATTCCACTGTACTTATATCAAATTTTCCTTATTCATTTAAATTTTGAAGGACACTTAGGTTGCTTCTATGTCTTGGCTATTTTGAATAATGCTGCAATGAACATGGAGGTGCAGATATCTCTTTGAGACAGTGAATTCATTTTCTCCAGATGTATACAGAGAAGTTGGATTTCTGCATTATATGGTAATTCTGTTTTTAATTTTTTGAGGAACATCCATAGTGTTTTCCATAGTGGCTGCACCAACTTACATTCCCACCAACAGGGCACAAGGATTCCCTTTTCTCTATATCCTTGCCAACACTTATCTCTCTCACTCTCTCTTTTTTTGATAACAACCATTCTAACAAGTGTAAGGTGATATCTCATTGTAGTTTTGATTTGCACTTCCATGATTAGTGATGTTGAGTACCTTTTCGTGTACCTGTTGACCATGTATATCTTCTTTGGAAAAAAATATCTTTTCAGGCCCTTTTCCAATTTTTAAAGTGGATTATTTGTTTTTGTTTTTTTGCTGTTGCATTGTATGACTTCTTATGCATTTTGGACATTAACCCCTCATCAGATATATGGCTTCAAACATTTTCTACCATTCAGTAGGTTGTCTTTTTATTTTGTTAATTTTTGTGTGTCTGGTGCAGAAGCTTTTTAGCTTGAAATAGTCTTATGGGTTTATTTTTGCTTCTGTTGCTTGGTGCTTTGGTGTCCAATACAAAAACTCATTGCCAAGCCATGCCAGGAAGATTTTTCCTATAATTTCGTTTAGAAGTCCTATGATTTCAGATCTTACACTTAAGTCTTATTTCATTCTGTGTTAACTTTTGTGAGAAGTGTAAGAGGGGGGTCCGATTTTATTCTTTTGCATGTGAATATCCAGTTTTCACAACACCCTATATTGATGAGACTATCCTTGCCCCATGAGTGTTCTTGGCTCTCTTGTCAAATATTAGTTGATCATATACATGTGGGTTTATTTCTGGGCTCTTGTTTCTGTTCCCATGAGTCTCTGTGTCTGTTTTTATGCCAGTACCATACTGTCATAATTACTATAGCTTTATTAGTATAGTTTGAAATCAGGAAGTGTGATGTCTCCAGCTTTGTTCTTCTTTCTCAGGATTTCTTTCGCTATTTGGGGTCTTTTGTGGTTCCCTATGAATTTTAGGATTGTTTTTATCTATTTCTGTGAAAAATGCTATTGAAATTTTGATAGAAATTGCATCAAATCTATATGGCTTTAGGTAGTATGGACATTTTAACAATATTAATTCTTCTGATCCATGAGCATGGGATATTCTTACATTTATTTGTGTTCTCTTCAATTTCTTTCATCACTGTCTTATAGTTTTCAGGGTAGAGATCTTTCACCTCCTTGGTTAAACTTATTTCTAAGTATTTATTTATTTATTTATTTATTTATTTTGGCTGGGCCTCGTGGCTTGTGGGATCTTAGCTCCCAAACCAGGGATTGAACTCGCACCCTCGGCAGTGAAAGCACAGAGTACTAACCACTGGACCACCACGGAATTCCCAATATTTTATTGTTTTTGATGCTATTGTAAATGGGAGTGTTTTATTTGATTATTTTTAGCTAGTTTATTGCTAGTGTATAGAAATGCAACTGAGTTTTGTATGTTGACTTGGTTCTATAAATATTATTAATAAAATACATTACATTTTTTAAAATACTGTCTTTGCAATCTGATATATATTTTACACTTACAGCTCATCTTAATTTGGATTAGTCACAATTTAAGTGTCTAATAGCATATTGGCTAGGGGCTACTATACTGAGCATGCAGCTCTAACATTTGTTACAGTAGAGAAAAGCAATTGATTTTTAATATCAATCTTATGTCTGGTCACTTTGTTAAACTCTCTTGTTATGTCTAATTTTCTGTCTTTGGATTCTTTTAGATTTTCTATATATAAGACCATATCATCTGCAAATAATAATGGACTTGGTTCACCTGTTCCAACCATTACACCACTTATTTTTCTTCTGTTCCTGTGATGTATAAGACAGTTATAAATAGAAGCAGTACTAGTGGGCAACACTGTCCTGTCTTATTTTATAGGAAATATTTCTAAGATTTTGCCATTAGGATAGATATGTATAACAGGTTTTTGGTAGCAACTTTTCACTAGATTAAGGTGGTTGCCTTCTATTTCTAATTTGCTTAATTTACAGACACACACACACATTCTTGGTAGGCATTTAATTTGCTCTTTATGATTCTTTTGACATGGTCATATGCTTTTTATAGTAATATAAAAATTATATTTAGATATTCTCTAACTTAAGCTACCTTTGCATTTCTGATAAAACTTTCATATCTATACATTTTGGTCATTGTTGTTGTTTGCAAACTTTTTTTAAAAGGATTTTTGTATCTGTGTCCATGAAATGTATTGGGTCTCTCTCTACTCTCCTTTAATTCATTATCCACACAGAAGTTCTAGTAATCTTTGAAAAATATTAAACTGATTACTCTATATAAGGCTATCAATAATTTTAAATTTTAATTGAAAACAAATCCAAATTCATTACTATGACCTATAAGGCTTTACAAAATCTGGCTGCATCTTATGCTATTCTCCATTGCCTTAAGCTTTTTTCAGCACTACTCAGTATTTTTCTGGAGATCCTAGCACATCAAAGCAAGAAAAAGAAATAAATGAATTTCAAAGGAAGAAACAAACTATCATAATTGTGGATGTTAGTGTATATATGTAGAAAATGCAATATAACCTATAAATTATGAACAAGTCTGATGGATGTAAAATCATGTAAAAAATCAAATATTTCTATATGCAAGTAACAAATTGTTGGAAAGTTAAATTTAAAGGATACCATTTTCATTAACATAAAAAATCAGGTAGCTGAGGGACTTCCTGGTGTTCCAGTGGGTAAGACCCCGTGCTCCCAATGCAGGGGGCCCGGGTGTGATCCCTGGTTGGGGAACTAGATTACACATGCCTGCCGCAACTGAGTCCGCATGCTGCAACTACGAGTCGCATGCTGCCACAACTAAGAAGTCTGAATGCCACAACTAAAGATCCTGCATGCCGCAACCAAGACCCAGTGCAGCCTATATAAATAAAATAAGTAAATATTTTTAAAAAGTCAGATAGCTGAGAGTAAACTTAACACAATATGCATAAAACCTCTATGGCAAAAATGATAAAAACTTTACTAAGATACCTTTGAAAGACCTAAATAAAGATATACCAAATTCACTGGGTGAAGGACTCAATATTTTTTAAAAAAACTGCCAGTTCTTTAAACATTGACCCATTACATTCAAAGCAGTCACAAGCAACATCAGAATGAGACTTTTTTTGTACACTGACAAGCTGATTCTAAAAGATCTATGAAACTACAAAGGGCCCAAATAGCCAAGTGACTTGAAGAAGAATAAGGTAGGGGACATGTTCTAATATTATAGTAAGTCTATAGTCATTAACAGAGTATGGTATTGGCACAAAGGTAGGTAAACAAATGGAACAGAATAGAGAGCCCAGAAACAGAAATCTATACGTTGGGTCCCCCAGGAAACAGACCCTGAGACTCTGAGATTTGTGGCAAGAAGTTTATTAAGGAATGTTTTGGGGCATAACACCTCTAAAAATGTAAGAGAAGCAGGGTTGGGTGGAGGTGATCTCCAGCTGATCCTCTTAGGAAATCTAGTTCTGAAGTCACCTTTCACAGTTGTCCCAGTTGAGTCCAGATATTTATGTTCACACACTGACTAGCCATTAGAAGTAGGCTGACACCAGGGAAAGCATGTAACTTCAGATAAGAAGCTTCTTTTGGCTGAAGGCATTTTCTGGAGAGTGAATGAGTTATAAGCCAGCAAAGCCCAGACTTTCTAGCAGCTGGAGGAACGAGTGCCTTGGTCCTGAAGTGGGATCTGGGTAGCACTCTATCCTCTTCTACTACTCAGATCCACCTCCTTCATATAAATCCACTCCATCCAGAACAACTCTTCCAGGATTCTGGTTGTTCTCTTCTCCTGAGGAATAGAGGTAGGCTAGTGGGATGAAGTATATATAGCACCTTCCACTACAGCTGGTTCCCAAGTCACAGCTGGTAACCATGTTCTCCTTCTTCCACAACTGGCTGAAGTGTTTCAGTGCAGCTGACTTTTATGACTCATGTTCACATTGTTCACATACCAGGTAGGAAAATAGAGATTTCACCAAGGGGAAAAGAAAGATTCTCTTCGTCTTTGGCTAGCTCCTTTACTGATCTTGGTGACTCACCTGGTGAAGTAAGTCAGACCTTCAACCCTGTGTGGTCTGAGCCCCTAGTCCCTGTGTCCTTCTCAGGTCATTGCCACTATACTTGTCCATTTACTGTCAAGACTGGAAAATAGAGTCCCAGGAGCACCAAGTGGATCATCTCAGTGTCTAACATGTTCTTCCTGTCTCCATCGTGTAACAGCAATCCTGCCTCCTCCTAATGGTCGGGGTCAGTGTTCTGACTCACTCCTTTCCCTCTTAGCACAAGCAGCACAAAGGGTGGGCAGCAGTCGTAGCTTAAAGTTTTATGGGACTCTTTCTGTGTCCATGTGGGAGCACTCTCCCTCTGAGAATGAAGACCTCTGGAACAACGGAGCATAGAGTTGTGGGGAAATAGAGCACAAATTCCCCTCATAGCATATTTTTCCCCACCACAGATACCTCTAATACCAATAGGTCAGCCAGCTTGTATAGTCCAAGTGGCAGGGCTGTGTACACCGAAGCCTAGACCTACTACATAGCCATTTCCTGCTCTGAGCTCCATTTCTGAATAACTTCTTCTATGGCAGTGCTGTCACTGGAGGATATTCACCACTGAGCTTCTTGGTGATGCTGGTGACCCTCTCAATAGCACTTCTCTTATCACTTTGGTAAAGGCAGCATCCTCCAGGCCCTCCTACAACACGTAGTCAGCTGATGAGTTTTCTGGTCTTATAGAATATGCTCCCTCTATCATGCCCACTTCTGGGTCTTTTGATTCCTTCCTATACCATTTTCCACAGCATTTCCAGCATTTGTACTTTTCATAGTGTGAATGGCACTTTTTCTAAGCTTCTAAGAGCAATTCTAGAAGCATACTAGATTTGTCTCTCAGGGTCCTTGCCAGGATATTAAAATCCTGTGTCACAGGTGAGTTCTCCCACATTGATAAACTCTCCCTCCTCCAAGCTTCTGTTTCACCGACCTGCTCACCCTGGCCTCTTTATCTAGTACCTGGAGGATCCAGGTCCATATATACTCTTACAGCTCTTGCCAGTGTTTGTTGGCAAGGTCCTGGAGCTTGTTTTTCCCACAGTCCCTTTCTTCACTTAACAGGCCTAGGACTTCCCTGGCCAGGTTAGTTGTTCGTCACCTTAGGGAAGGTGTGGGAGGACGCTGAGTAAGGCGCATGATGACTTGTGAAGCAGAAGTCTCAGTATCTTCAAGCATGGGGGAAGCACTGGCCTTTTACAGGGAAGAGTAGGCTACTTCTGCATGCCTAGAAGGCTCAGAGCATTCTAAGAATTCAAGATACTTGAGTGCATCAACTCAGATAGCCTTATTCCAAGTGTCAGGTCCTACCCCTTCCCACATAGGGTCCTGACCATGGCATAGAAGACTTACTGGGGTTGAGAAGTCAACCTCTGAATTTCTACTACTCTTATAATTAAGTCCTGTGAATGTTGGCTATGCACTCTTTCTGGACTTAGTGATTGCTTGTGTATTTGCCTTGTGAGTTTTCTTTACCCTGGGTATGGGCAAACTATGGCCAGGGTGGCCAAATCCAGCCTGTTTTTTGTAAGTAAAGTATTATTGGAAGAGTGCCATGTGCGTTCACTCACATATTTTCTATAGTGGCTTTTGCACTATAACTGCAGAGTTGAAAAGCTGTGAAAGGCTGAATGATCCACAAAGACTAAAATAGTTACTATCTAGCCCTATACTGAAAAAGTTTGTCAACCCTGCTTATACATTTCTTTTTTTTTCTTCCCAGATCTTACATTGGCTTTTATACTTATTTCATTGATTCTGTGATACATTTTTGTCCAATTTGGGAATATGATTTTTTAAAAACATAACAATAATCCCTGTAACTAAATAATTATACATTGGTCAGATTATTTCCTTGGGATAACTTCCTGGAAGTGGAATTCCAGTAGAAGTGTGTACACATTTTTTAAGACCTTCTGATACATACCCCCAAAACTTCACATCACAAGATGATTTTTTTTATGTTTTCCAATTCAATAGGCAAAAAATATACCTTGCTTTTAAATGAACATATCTGTTACAACTTAAAAACCCCAAATATTTCAAAAACGTTGCTTATACTTTTCATTATGTTCTTTTCTGTGCATGCATTATATCTCACAATTTAAAATGAAAAAAAAAAACTTTCCGTTATCTACATAATCTGAGAATGTATATATTACATGCCATTATTATGCTTTCATGTTAATAATTCTTTGTTGTATAAAACCATCCTAAATATTTACAAATGCCCTTCATGGTGGAGACATCACACAATAGCCTATAATTTGGTCTTGGGAATTACTTGAGTCATACTAGAGAAACCTGGACCTCATAAATCTTGTCTCACTGTCTTACCCCCTTTCACATTGCTGCAGGCTAATTCATCAGTCCAAGGAGCACCACGAGATAGCTGTCTGAGGGCCATCAAAAGTGATCTGAAAAGTTCTTTTCTGTATCTGAGACATGACCTTGGGAATAGGGCAACACCAGGGAGAGTTAAATGAGGTGACTTGTTCAAGGGAAAGGTGATATGTGTTTACCATTCAGGGGCATAATACCTTTTTAACATGGGAGTGTAGGCATGTAAAAGCGCAGATGGGTCACTGGAGATCTTTACCTAGACATGAGAAGATTGAATAGGTTTGTGCATGAACATATTCACTAACACACAATTCTGGTTATGTGTCTAATACAGGGGTGGATTCTTTGGGGAATGATAAAGAGGTGGTAGCTACAGCCCCCTCCTCCATGTGTGTGTGTGTGTGTGTGTGTGTGTGTGTGTTTAATGAAGGGGGAGGGATATGTCATGGTAATGCATGAAGATATTTTACAAGGGTGATGGGAAAACTGGCCTTTTTTTGCATCCTTTTTGCTGTGGTAGATCTATATTCTTTTTTTTCTCCCTGCTCCTCTTCCCCCTTCCCTGCTTTGTTATAAGTATTGCCTTTTTAAACAGCTGAGAAGGAGGGTGAGGGTAGTGTCATATTTTGAGCTGAATCACAGGGAACTCAGGCTCTTAGGTACATATGGAAGTGGTGGCATTCTGAGAGATTTAGGGATAGGATATTTCAGATGGGAGTTAAGGAATTCAGTGAATGGAAGCTCCTGAGAGAAGTTTTTGAGCTGGCTGGTGACAACTTTAGGTCTTCTTGGTCTCAATCAGGTTGAAGCTACCTTTTTGAGCCAACAGCTCACTTTTCCTTATTTTTGTTCTCTTTCTTATAGGGTAGAGAGTATTTTGTGGAGAAAAATAGATGATAGAACTGGAAAATATAACCGCTAGAGTGAGGTGTAGGCTTCCCAACTAGAATATTAGGAGCCATATCTGCATCTAGTGAAGGGATGGGTCCCATTCTTGGTTAACATCCTTAATGTGAAGTTATATTATGTCACTTTCATATTATTTTCCTTAAATAAGAAATGTGGCTGCTTTGGGACAAGAATTCTGTTAATGCTGATGCTTTTGTTCATGTCTTCATGTGCCATGTAGTTGTCTTCAGTGACCATATTTTTCCATAACTTCTGATTTCTTAAGCCAATCCCAAGCTGGGGAAAGTTTACCAGAGAGACTTTTCAGAAAAATTAGATCAACATAAGAATAATGATTTTTTTTATTAAAGATACATGTTCTCATTTTATTCCAATGTAAAATGAATCTAGGAATAGTAATATTATATTAATTTTCAGGAGCTATAGTGGAATGTTCTGATGGTAGGGGTTCATTTTCCCTTTTACCTGATATTCGTTTTTTTTAAATTATTGACATATAACTGACTATAACATTATGTTAGTTTCAGGTGCACAATGTAATGATTTGATATTTGTATATATTGCAAAATGATCACAAGAAGTCTAGTTAACATCCATCACCATATGTTGTTACACATTTGTGTTTGTGTCATAAAACTTTTAAGATCTATTTTCTTAGCAACTTTCAAATATGCAATACAGTATTAATAACTATAGTCACCATGCTGTATGTTACATCTCCATGACCTATCTATTTTATAATTGGAAGTTTGTGCCTTTTGACTTCTTCACCTATGTTGGCCTTCCCCCCACACTGTGTTTCCCCCTCCCCACCTCTCATCACACCTTCACCTCTGGCAAGCTCTAATCTGTTCTCTGTATCGATTAACTCTGTTTTTTTTAAACATTCTACATGTGAGATCATATAGTACGTGTCTTTTTCCCATAAAAATAGCTTACTGATACAGGGAATGCTAATTGTCCCTAAATCTACTCTTTCCTACATCCTCAGTAATAGTTCTCCTCCCCAATATTTAGCAGCTGATAGTCAGACTAAAGACTCTATTTTGCCAACTCTGTTGCAGATTGGTAAGGCCTTGTGAACAAATTTCAGGCAATGATAAGTAAGTAGAAATGTTCCTAAATGTTGAAGGTATACATTTCTATTCTCCTTCCTCCTCCTGCTGGCTGTGATGCAGATGTCATCACATCCACTAGAGCAGGAATCCACAACCCGTGGGCTGGCTGGCTGTTCTAGAAACAAGGTTTTATTGGAAATCAGCCTTGCTTATTTATTTACATATTGTGTATAACTGCTTTTGTATTACAAAGATGGAGTGATAAGTTACGACAGAGACCATATAGCCAGCAAAGCCTAAAATATCGAATATCTGGCTCTTTAAGCAAAGTTTACTGACTCCTGGGCTAGAGCATGAATTGCCTTCTTGGACCACAAAGACACTGAGAAAACAGTACGTTACAACTTAATGTTCTTTTATCTGGGGATTTCTTTTAATATATAATGTTATCTATGTACCTATTTTTAACTGATAGCTTGATGAAGGGATCATATCACTAATTATAGTTTATAATATTTTCTGTGCATCTTAGCCATGAACGTTTTATTAATATTTGATTGAACTTTTAATTGGTTTTCTTATTAAAACTAATGTAAAAGTAAATTTGGTATTAAGACCTGGGAAGTATATACATTCCAAAGTTCCATCTGGGTGATGGTTGGAGGCACAGGCATGGACAGGGTCAGTGGACGGACAATGGAGGGACATGGGCATGGGTGAGGATGGAGTCCTGGGGGGCAGCAGAGTTTATGGGGTGGGTGTAAGAGACAGTGAAGGAGACTGAGAAAAAGAGGCCAGAGATTCAGGAACAGAACCTGGGGTGAGCAGCAGATCTCAGGTACCATATAAGGGGAGAGAACTGAGTTGTGTCAAGAATTGTGTTAAAAGCTAAAGAAAGGACACATTGGATAAACAATGAGGGAAAAAATGAATTAACAAGTTAGGAAGTCTTTCATTTTCAAGGAAATGCAAATTAAAACCATAATAAGGTATGATGTCACAGCCCCTAGGATGGCTAAAATCAAAAAGTTAGAGAATAACTAGTCTAGTGAGACATGTAGAAACTGGAACCCTTGTCCACTGCTGAGAGAATTAAAATGGTACAGTCTGATAGCATCTAAATGTTAAATATGGAGTTACCACATGACCATATGACCTAGTAATTCTACTTCTAGGTATATATCCAAGAGAAATGAACACATGTTCACATAAGAACTTGTTCATGAATGTTCTCACCAGTGTTATTCATAATACCCAGAAGGTGGAAATAATCCAGATGTCCATCAGCTGATGAATAATGAACAAAATGTGGCATATCCATACAATGGAATATTATCTGGCAATAAAATGCATTGAAGGGGGCATCCCTGGTGGTGCAGTGGTTGAGACTCTGCCTGCCGATGCAGGGGACATGGGTTCGTGCCCCGGTCTGGGAAGATCCCACATGCCGCGGAGCAGCTAGGCCCGTGAGCCATGGCCGCTGAGCCTGCGGGTCCAGAGCCTGTGCTCCACAACGGGAGAGGCCACAACAGTGAGAGGGCCATGTACACCAAAAAAAAAAAAAAGCATTGAAGTACTAATACACACTGCGACATGGGTGAACCTTGAAAATATTATGCTAAGGAAAGTAGCCAGTCACAAAAGGCCATATATTATAAGATTCCATTCATATGAAAGAAAATAGAGTGAAAGAAAGTATATTAATGATGGCTCAGGGCTGGTAGGGGATGGTGGGAAGATGTGGAGTGATTGCTAAAGTGTATGGGGTTTCTTTTTGAGGCGATGAAAATGCTGTAAAATTGAGTGGTGATGATTGCACATATCTGTGAATATGCTAAAAATGACTGAATTTTGAGCTTTAAGTTGGTGAATTGTATGGTATGTGAACTATATATCAATAAATCTGCTTTAAAAATTAGGATGTCACCAATAGCTTTTGAGGAAGCATTTTAAATAGAGTATAAATAGGTGAGGATAGAAGACTGTGGCATGTGAATGGGAGGTGTGGAGCCATGTAGGGGAAGCAGCTTTGAGAGAAGGTTATTTTAGGTTTGGGACGATGTGAAGCCGCTTGGAGAGCAGCAGGAGAATCCTGTAAGTGTAGAGTTAGAGTAGTGACCAAGGGAGAGGTTTTTTTTTTAGGTTTGGGATGATGTGAAGCCGCTTGGAGAGCAGCAGGAGAATTCTGTATGTGTAGAGTAAGAGTAGTGACCAAGGGAGAGAAGTGATGATTGATGTAGTTAAGGCCAAAGGAAGTTCTTAGGCGATATAGAGATGGCAAGGTGAACTTTCTGAAACCTGTTTTTTTTTCCAAAATGTGAGAGAAGAATCCTGGGAGCTCATTGAAGAGAGGAACGGCATCAGATTTATTTTTGTAATCTCAGTATCTAGTTAACTTAATGGTAAAGGCACATTTATTCATTCTCTACACATTTAACAAGGGCATACTCTGTGCCAGGTACAGAGCTCATGGCTGGGGATCCAGCAGGGAGGCCTAACAGATAAATCTCTCATAGAAGTCACATTCAAGTTTGTGGGGTAAAACAGTGCATGGGTTGTGGAGGAGACAGTGTTCACTGAATATTCATGTGCTCCTCTCTTTTTCCCAGCATTCCTTGCAGTGAGGTTGGAACCATGTGACTAAATCTGGCCAATGGACTGTGGGCATGCAGAGATTTCTGGTTTAGGCTGTATAAAGTCAGTGTGCAGCCTCCATATCTCCTCCTCTGCTATGGTGACCTTGGAAACCACATGCTCATGAAATAATACTTATCCATATTAACTGCAATATGCTCTCATATCTCCTATTTGTTTTGATTCACCTTCTCTCCATTTCTCTTTCCGTCTCCTGCCATCTCTTCTTCCATCCCCCTGTCCTGATTTTTCTTCCAAGGGCTGGTTCCAACAGCCTAAGCTGATTTCATGAGTGATTATTAGGCTCCTTGAAAAAAGTATTGTAGATCAGCATTTTCAACATTTAATCTGTACATGAATCATAAGGGATCTTGTTAATGCAGATTCTGATTCAGTGGGTCTGAGTTAGAGCCTGAGAGTTTCTAAAAGGCTCCCAGGTGATGATGGTGCTTGCTCAAGGACCACACTTTAAATAGCAAGGTTCTAGAGGGTATTCCTGAACTCCGGTAATGAAATTTCTGACAAAAGTTTATTTCTCTGGAATAATGCACACATGCACATGCAACAGATTTGTATGTATGCATACAAATGTATGCATATGTATATGTGTCCTCACAGTTGCTTGACAATATATCCCCTCCCAGGCACCCTCAATGGTACCTTTCTTCTTAAAGACAGGATATGTTCAAACTTTTGTTTATTAACTGGTGTTTTAGTAGTGTGCCATTTCCTTATATCTGTTGAGAGGGTGAACACACATAGTCATTCTTGAGAACAGTTATGAATGTCTGTGTGTGGAGGAGAGATGCTAGGGGGAGGAGATCAAAACCCTATGAGAGATGAAGGAAGCTTCTTGTGCCTGGCGGAATTCCCAATCCCTTGCTTGGCTTCATCCAATCTCTGTTACTCATGAGAGCTCTTTTAGGGACATCAGAACATGTAATTCCTGCTGTCTGTAAATGTCTCCTTTGGTTTTCATCTCCTAAATGAAGTTCATCTTCTCTGTGTCTGTTGACATGTGCCATAAGTCTCATCACCTTCCAGTCTCCTAAATCCTCTGCTCTTATTTGCAGGACCATACACTTATGTACGTATTATTATCGTTGGCACGGTTGTTTTCATGACAATACATCAACATGTTTGCTAACAGTGATGAACCTGGGGGAAAAACTCAGAGAAAAATGTGAGCTTTACACAGAGAAGAATTAGCTGAAAGTACATAAATCATCAACATTAATACTATTAAAGTAAGAGCTGACTGTAAGGGCCTCTGTACCGCAGCATTTAGTGTTTTGATGGTAACCTTACATATATACTAATTTTATGTCATTATAGGAGTAATGTTTAGGAGAAAAGCAAAACAAACTTTCTTCAAATATGCACCAATAAGAAATACAATAAATCCTTGAACATCCTCTAATTTAGAGTCAAAAATGCCTTACATTTCCAGTCTACTCTTTTTCTTTTCTTTTTTAAAATTTAATTGGAAAAATTGAAGTATAGTTGCTTTATAATGTTGTGTTAGTTTCTGGTGTAGAGCAAAGTGATTCAGTTATATGTGTGTGTGTGTGTGTGTGTGTGTGTGTATATATTCTTTTCCATTATGGTTTATTATAAGATATTGAATATAATTCCCTGTGCAATACAGTAGGACCTTGTTGTTTACCTATTTTATGTACAGTAGTTTGTATCTGCTGAACCCAGACTCCTAATTTATCCCCCACCACCCCTTTCCCCTTTGGTAACCACAAGTTTGCTTTCTATGTTTGTGATTCTGTTTCTGTTTTGTAAATAAGTTCATTTTGTAACATATTTTGGATTACACATATAAGTGATATCATATGATATATGTCTTTCTCTGACTGACTTACTTCACTTAGTATGATAATCTCTAGGTCGGTCCATGTTGTTGCAAATGGCAATATTTCATTCTTTTTAATGGCTGAGTAATAGTCCACATTATATATATTTATATATATATATATATATATATACCACATCTTCTTTATCCATTCATCTGTTGGTGGACATTTAGGTTGCTTCTGAGTCTAGGTTATTGTAAATAGTGCTGCTATGAACATTGGGATGCATGTATCTTTTTGAATTATAGTTTTCTCCAGATATATGCCCAGGAGTGGGATTGCTGGATCATATGGTAACTCTATTTTTAGTTTTTAAAGGAACATCCGTACTGTTTACCATAGTGGCTGTACCAATCTACATTCCCAACAACAGTGTTGGAGGGTTCGCTTTTCTCTACACCTTCTCTAGTATTTATTTATTTGTTTATTTAAAGAATTAATTATTTTTAAAATTTATTTTATTGTTTTATTTATTTACTTTTTGGCTGCGTTGGTTCTTTGTTGCTGCATGCGGGCTTTCTCTAGCTGTGGCAAGTGGGGGATACTCTTTGTTTTGGTGCACAGGCTTCTCATTGTAGTGGCCTCTCTTGTTGCAGAGCATGGGTTCTAGGTGCACGGGATTCAGTAGTTGTGGCATGTGGGCTCAGTAGTTGTTTCTCGCAAGCTCTAGAGCGCAGGCTCAGTAGTTGTGGCATGTGGGCTTAATTGCTCTGTGGCATGTGGGATCTTCCCAGACCAGGGCTTGAACCTGTGTCCCATGCATTTGCAGGCAGACTCTTAACCACTGCACCACCAGGGAAGTCCTCTCCAGTATTTATTATTTGTAGACTTTTTAATAATGGCCATTCTGACTGGTGTGAGGTTATACCTCACTGAAGTTTTGATTTGCATTTCTCTAATAATTAGCAACATTGAGCATCTTTTTGTGTGCCTGTTGGCCATCTGGATGTCTTCTTTGGAGAAATGTCTATTTAGGTCTATTTAGGCCCATTTTTTGATTGGGTTGTTTGGTTTTTTGTTATTGAGTTGTATGAGCTGTTTGTCTATTTTGAAAATTAAGCCCTTGTTGGTCACATCACTGGCAAATATTTTCTCCCAGTTTTATGGTTTCCTTTGCTGTGCAAAAGCTTTCAGTTTGATCAGGTTCCTTTTGTTTATTTTTGCTTTTATTTTTATTGTCTTGAGAGACTGATCTAAGAAAACATTGCTATGATTTATGTCAGAGAATGTTTTGCTTGTGTTGTCTTCTATATTTTTCTGTTTTTCCTAATCTCTTATGTGTCTGCTGGCAAAAATCTGAGGAGAAGAGCACATGAGCATTTTAACTGGACCCTTGGTTCTGAGCAAAGTTGGCTTCCCCATGCACTAATCTCTGTACTTTAGCCCACAGAGACCAGCATTAGGCATGGCTTTGAATTCTGGTAATGACATATTTCAGCTGATTTGTCAACCAGAACTGTTTGTCAGTGGCCAGCCTCTGTAAGTGGCATAAGGAATCCAGTAAAACAGAACCTTAAATCAGAATGGTAATGATTCATGAAATGTAAAACAAACCTTAAATCTAAAGGGTCCTTGAGTACCATCTCTTGGCCATGAGGCCACATACTACAAACTAAGGCAAAAACTGAAAACCTGGAGCGGCCTGATGTATGAGAATAGGAAAGTTGTCCACAGCCCCAAATAAATGGCAGACCACACAATTTTGCCTCCAGAATGGCTAATAATGGTGTGTGGAGGCTCTTCTCCAATGATGGCCTTCCAATGAGGCATGCCTCCCTTGACAGACTTTCTGGCAGGTGGGTGTGCCAACAGATGGGTGTTCAGACACACAGATGTTCAGATGTTACTGGCAATCTTGGATCTACATGCCCTTCATGTAGCAAAGACAATCTACTGACACTGGTTGTAGTGAAGGAAAGTAAAGTGCTTATTGCAAGGCACCAAGCAAAGACAAAGGACAGTTCTTGCTCAAAAGACCAGAACTCCCTAATGGCATTCAGGGAAGTGTTTTTAAAGGCAACACATGGGGTGTGGGTTTCAGGGTGTCTGATCAGCTCATGGACACTCTTCTGACTGGTTGGTGGTGAGGTAAAAGGGTGAAGTTTCAAGAATCTGAGTCATCAACCTCTGGTCCCAATGAGTTCAGAGTCTGTGCACTTGTGGTCAGCAGTTTCCATCTGGTGGGAATCTGGTTTCTGTAAAAACAACTTAGGAATGTGCATCAGACATTATTATCTATGTCCTTCAGTGAGAAATGGAAGGTCTGGTGGCTCTGCTATATGGCTGATCTATTGTTTAAATTTTTACCAGTTTCCCTGCCTGACAGCTATTCTTTGTTTCTACATGTTCACATTTTCCTAATCATTAACTCTTGAGCCAGGTTTTGAGACTCAGGAGAGCCTGAAGCAAAGCCTTTTACTTAAGAGAGCTGGAGCACGGGGTGGTGGGCTTGTATACCTGAGAGGGTCCTAAAGAGTCCTGCTTGGTATAACAGACAGACAGATGTTCAGACTGATTTCAACAGATTGACAGATGTTCAGACAGACAAGTGTTTGGACACATGGGCATTCAGAAACACGATTATCAGACACATGGACAGGGGTTCAGACAGACGTTTGAACAGACTCACATTCAGAAAAATGAACAGATGTTCAGACAGATGGTTGGTTGGACAGATGGATAGATGTTCAGACAGAGAGCCATTTTTGCAGATAAGCATGCAGACAGATGGATGTTTGCACAGACAGACTGATGTTCGGACGGTGGGTGTTCAGACAGGTGGACATAAGTTAAGAAAGATAGACATTCCAACAGATGGACATTGGAACAGATTGATACACATTCAGACAGATGGGCATTCTTAGAGATGGGTGTTCTGACACACAGATGTTCTGAGATGCACTTTCTGAAAAATGGATATTCTGATAGATTCATATTTAGACAGATTAATATTCAGAAAGACATTTTTAGAGATGGACATTCAAACACATGGACACACATTCTGACAGAGAACCTTTCTGGCAGACAGACTCTCTGACAGATGGGCATGTGGACAGATGGGTGTTCAGACAGACCAGTATTCAGATGGATGGATGTTCCCACTAACGGACAGTTAGGCAGATGAACAGTTATTCACAGAGAGGGAAGTTCAGACAAACAATTCTTCTGACAGACATTTCAGCAGACAGGTGTGCTGACAGACGTTTTGTGGCAACCCTGCATGAAGTGAGTCTATCTGTGCCATTTTTTCCAATACCAGTTGCTCACTCAGTGTCTCTGTATCACATTTTGGTAATTCTTGCAATATTTCAAACTTTTTCATTATCATTTAATTTGTTATAGTGGTGTGTGATCAGTGATCTTTGATATTACTATTGTAATTGTCTTGGGGTGCCAAGAGTGGCACCCATACAAGATGGTGAACTTAATTAATAAATGTGTGTGTTCTGACTGATTCACTGACAGGCTGCTCCCCCATCTCTTTCCCTCTCCTTGGGCCTTTCTCTACCTTAAGACACAACAATATTTAAATTAGGTCGATCTAGAGGCCTACAATGACCTCTAAATATTTGAGTGAAAGGAAGAATCACATGTGTCTCACTTTAAATCAAAAGCTAGAAATGATTAAACTTAGGGAGGAAGGGATATCAAAAGCCCAAATAGGCCAAAATCTAGGCCTCTTATGCCAAATAATTAGCCAAGTAGTGAATGCAAAGGAAAAGTTCTTGAAGGAAAGTAAAAGTGCTACTCCTTTGAACACATGAATGATAAGAAAGTGAAACAAACTTATTGCTGATATGAAAAGAGTGTTAGTGGTCTGGATAGAAGATTAAGCCAGCCACAACTTTGCCTTAAGCCAAAGCCTAGTCCAGAGCAAGGTCCTAACTCTCTTCAATTCTATGAGGGCTTTGAGTAGTGAGGAAGCTACAGAAGAAAAGTTTGAAGCTAGCATAGGTTGATTCATGAGTTTACGGAAAGTAGGTGTCTCTATAACATCAAAGTACAGGGTCTGATGTAGAAGATACGGCAAATAATCTAGGACATCTAGCTAAGATAATTAATGAAGGTGGCTATATCAAACAACAGAATTTAATATAGCCTCATACTGGAAGATGATGTCATCTAGGACTTGCACAGCTAGAAAGAAGTCAATGCTTGGCTTTAAGTCTTCAAATGACAGGCTGACTCTCTTATTAGGGGTTAATGAAGCTGGTGATTTGAAGTTGAAGCCAATGCTCATTTACCATTCTGAAAATCCTAGGGATCTTAGGAATTATGCTATATCTACTCTGCCTGTGTTCTATAAATGAAACAACAAAGCCTGGATAACAGCGCATCTGTTTTCAAATGCTTTACTAAATATTCTAAGTCCACTGTTCAGACCTTCCACTCACAAAAAAAGACTCCTTTCAAAATATTACTGCTCACTGACAATGCACCTGATTATGCAAGAGCTCTGATGGAGATGTATAACAAGATTAATGTTTTCATGGCTGCATCCATTCTGGGTCACGGAGTAATTTTGACTTTCAAGTCTTCTTATTTAAGAAATACATTTTGGGAATTCCCTGGTGGTCAGTGGTTAGGACTCCATGCTCTCATTGCCAAGGGCCTGTGTTCAGTCCCTTTTTGGGGAACTAAAATCCCACAAGCCATGCAGCGCAGCAAAAAAAAAAAAGGGAAAGAAAGAAAAACATTTTGTAAGGCTATATATGCCATCGGTAGTGATTCCTCTGATGGATCTTGGCAAAGTAAATTTAAGGACATTCATGATTCATGGGAAGAGGTCAAAATATAAACATTAACGGGAATTTGGAGGAAGCTGAATCTAACCCTCATGGACGACTTTTTGAGAGGTTCAAGACCTCAGTGGAAGAAGTAACTGCGGATGTGGTGGAAATAGCAAGAAAACTAGCACTACAAGTGGAGTCTGAAGATGTGATTGAATTGCTGCAATCTCATGATAAAACTTTAATGGAGGAGTTGTTTCATATGGATGAGCAAGAAAAGTGGTTTCTTGAGATAGAATCAACTCCTAGTAAAGATGCTATGAAGATTGTTGACATGAAAACAAAGGATTAAGAATATTTCATAAACTTAGTTGATAAAGCAGTGGCAGGGTTTAGAGGATTGACTACAATTTTGAAAGAAGTTCTACTCTTGGTAAAATGCTACCAAAGAGCATTGTATGTTACGGAGAAATCATGCGTGAAAGGAAGTAAATCGATGCCACAAACTTCATTATTATCTTATTTTAAGAAATTGCCACAGCCACCCCAGTCACCTTCAGCAACCACCATGCTGATCAGTCAGCAGCCATCAACAGTGAGGCAAGATCCTCCACCAGCACAAAGATTACAACTAACTTGCTGAAGGCTCAGATGATGGTTAGCAATTTTTAGCAAGAAAGTACATTTAAATTAAGGTATATACATTATTTTTTAGACATAATTCTATTACACATTTAATATACTACAGTACAATATGAATGTAATTTTATATGCACAGGAAAACCAAAAACTTCATGTGACTCTCCTGCATTGTCTGCTTTATTGTGGTGGCCTGGAACTGAACCTACAATATCTCCACAGTATGCTTGTATTCAAACACAGAGACCTATGTTGAGACAGATGAATGTTCCAAACGGTGGACAGACATAATAACAGATGGCTGTTCTGACACATGGATGATCAGACAGAAGGACAAACCTCAGATGACTGGATATTTGGACAGATGGACAGAAGATGTTCTGCCAGACAGATATTTTGCCAGAAAGGCAAAATTACAACTATTTACCGAGAATCTATTGATGAGAATGACCTAAAGACTAGCCAAAAAATATATTCCATAACAAAATATATAAAGAAGGAACCACGATGAGATGGGTAGAAGGGGTGGAGACAAGGTATGGTCAAGATCCACAACCAACAAACTGGAGGATAATCATAATTGCAGAGGGTCTCTCAAAGGAGTGAGGGGTCCAAGCCCCACCTTAGGCTCTTTAGCCTAGGGGTCCTACACCTGGATGATGAGCCCCTAGAATGCCTGACATGGTAGGACAGTGGGGCTTGTGTATGGAAGAGTTGGAGAGCTGTAGGAAACAGAGACTCTGTTCTTATACAGCGCATGAAAAATCTCACATGCTTCAAGACTAAGTGTGGGGGCAGTAGTTTGAAAGGAGATTGGGTTAACTCCACTTGTTGATCTTTGAGAGCCTCCTGGAGAGGCAAGAGGCAACTGGGACTCCCTCAGGGGACACAGACACAGGTGAGAGCCATTTATGGAAGTTCGTTTTACCATGAGGACACTGGTGCAGGCAAACCCCATTTGGAGTCCTCCCTCAGGCCTAATAGTGCTGGGAGCTTACCTGTCCACCAACTGGTTGGCACCAGTCCCAGGACTCCCCAGGCTCAGAATTCAGCCATGAGGGACACAGCCCTGCACACCAGTGGGCCAGCACCAGTCCTGGGCCTTGTCCCTCAAGGCTCACAGCCAGCTGCTGGGACCCAGCCCATTCCACCAGTGGGTCACCACAACTCCAGTTCCCCCAGGCCATGCAGCCAGCCACACTGTGAACTGATGCCACCCATCAGCAAGCTGGCAGCCTCCACACAAAGCAGGGCCTAACAGCTAAGTAAGCCCAGGGGCTAGCCCTGCCTACCAGCATGCCCACAGTTGTCAGCCCCATTACAATAGAAGGGCCCATTCAGCCCACATAGGGGGCACCCCTAGAGCATATAGATCTGATGTCCAGAGGGGAGGGTGCTGCTGGACCCCATAGGACATCTCCTACCTAAGGTCACTTCTTTAAGATTGGGAAACATAACTGAACTGCCTAAAACACAGAAATAAACACAGAGAATTCGGCAAAATGAGGAGATAGAGGAATGTGTTGTAAACAAAGGAACAAGACTAAACTGCAGAAGAAGAACTAAGTGAGGTGGAGATAAGCCGTCTACCCAATAAAGAGTTCAAGGAAATAATCATAAAGATGCTCAACGAACTTGGGAGAAGAATGGAAGAACACAGTGAGAATTTAACAAAGAGTTAGAAAATATAAAGAACCAAATGGAGCTGAATAATACAACAATCAATAAAAAATACACTAGAAGGAAGCAACAATAGATTAGATGATACAGAAGAATGAAGCAGTGAACTGGAAGTCAGAATAGTGGAAATCACCCAAGCTGAACAGAAAAAAAAAGAATTAAAAGAAATAAGGATAGTTTAAGAGACCTCTGAAACAATGTCACATATACTAACATTCACATCATAGGGGTCGTAGAAGGAGAAGAGAGAGAGAAAGGGACTGATAACATATTTGAAGACAAAATAGCTGAAAACTTCCCTAACCTTGGAAAGACCACAGACATCCAGGTCCAGGAAGCACAGAGTTGCAAACAAGATGAACCCAAAGAGAGCCACACCAAGACACTGTACTTAACATGGCAAAAATTAAAGATGAAGAGAGAATCAAGAAAAGCAACTAGATATCTACAAGGGAACTCCTGTAAGACCACAAGCTGACTTCTCAGCAGAAACTTTGCAGGGCAGAAAGGAGTGGCATGATATAGTTAAGGTGATGAAAGGAAAAAAACTGTAACCAAGAATACTCTACTTGGCAAGGCTATCATTTAGATTTGAAGGAAAGATAAAGCATATTACAGATGAGCAAAAGCTCAAAGAATTCAGCACCACAAAACTGATTGATAAGAATTATTAAAGGGATTTCTCTAAGTGGAAAAGTAAAGATCACAACTAGAAATATTAAAATTATAAAAGGAAAAACCTCATTGGTAAAGGCAATATACAGTAAAGGTGTAGATCAACCACTTATAAAGCTACTAGAAAGGTTAAAAGACAAAAGTAGTAAAATCATCTATACCCATAATAAGTAGTTAAGGGATACACAAAACAAAATGATGTAAAATATGATGCAGAAAACAGTACAAATGGATGAGGGGAGTAAAAATTCAGCATTGTTAAATGTGTTTGAATTTAAGAGATTTTAAGCTTAAAATAATCATATATATATATATGGGTTGTTACATATACACCTCATGGTAACCACAAACCAAGAATCTATAATAGATACACACACACAAAAGAGAAAGGAATCCAAACATAACACCAAAGATAGTCATCAAATCACAAGGGAAGTGAGGAAAAGAAGAAATAAATGAAAAAGGACTACAAAACAACCCCAAAACAATTAAAATGGCAATAAGTATATACCTATCAATAATTACTTTAAATGTAAATGAATTTTTGCTCCAATCAAAAGACATAGAGTGGCTTGAATGGATAAAAAACAAGACCCATAAATATGCTTCCTACAAGACATTCACTTCAGATCTAAAGTCACACATAGACTAAAAGTGAGAGGATGGAAAAGAGTATTCCTTGCAAATGGAAATGAAAAGAAAGCTGTTGTAGCAATACTTATATAATAAAAATAGAGTTTAGAACAAAGACTGTAATCAGAGACAAAGATATTACAAAGATCAGAGCAGAAATAAATGAAATAGAGACTAAAAAACCAGAACAAAACAAAACAAAAAATCAATGAAATGAGAGCTGGTTCTTCAAAAAGATAAGCAAAACTGATAAACCTTTAGCCAGACTCATCAAGAAAAAAGAGAGAGGATTCAAATTAATAAAATCAGAAAAAGAAAAGAAGTTAAAACTGAAACCACAGAAATACGAAGGATCATAATTAACTGCTATGAAAAACTATATGCCAATAAAATGGAAAACCTAGAAGAAATGGACAAATTACCAAAATGTACAATGTGAAACAGAAAGAAATAGAAAATGTGAACAGACAAATTACTATTAATGAAATTGAAAAAATAAAGAAAAATTTTAAAAACTCCCAACAGGGACTTCCCTGGTGGTGCAGTGGTTAAGAATCCACCTGCCATTGCAGGGGACACAGGTTTAAGCCCTTGTCCAGGAAGATGCCACATGCCGCAGGGCAACTAAACCCGTGTGCCACAACTACTGAGCTTATGCTCTAGAGCCTGGGAACCACAACTACTGAGCCCACGTACCACAACTACTGAAGCCCATGTGCCTAGAGCCCATGCTCTGCAACAAGAGAAGCCACTGCAATGAGAAGCCCATGCACTGAAATGAAGAGTAGCTCCTGCTCTTCACAACTAGAGAAAGCCCGCATGAACCAACGAAGACCCAACACAACTAAAAATAAATAAATAAATAAATAAATTTATTTTAAGAAAAAAACTTCCAACAAACAAAATTCTAGGACCAGACGGCTTCACAGGTGAATTCTATGAAAAATTTAGAGAAGAGTTAGCACCCATCCTTCTCAAACTATTCCAAAAAACTGCAGAGAAAGGAATTCTTCCAAACCTATTCTATGAAGCCAGCATCACCCTGATACCAAAACAGAAAAAGGTATCACACACAAAAAAAGAAAATTAGAGGCCAGTATCACTGATAAACATAGATGTAAAAATACTCAAAAAATATTAGCAAACGAAATCCAACAATACATCAGATGGATCATACACCATAATCAAGTGGGATTTATCCCAGGGATACAAGGATTTTTCACATCCACAAATCAATGTGATGTACCACATTAACAAGCTGAAGAATAAAGAACTCATGATCATCTCAATAGATGCAGGTATAGCTTTTGACAAAATTCAAAATCTGTGTATTATAAATACTCCCCACAAAGTGGGTATAGAGGGAATATAATTCAACATAATAAAGGCCATACTTAAAAATTATGTATTATATAACATACTACTCAAGGGTGAAAAACTGAAAGCATTTCCTCTAAGGTCAGGAACAAGACAAGGATGTCCACTCTCACCACTTTATTCAACATACTTTTGGAAGTCCTAGCCAGAGCAATCAGAGAAAAAAAAGAAATAAAAGGAATACTAAGTGGAAAGGAAGAAGTAAAACTGTCACTGTTTGCAGATGACATGATACTAAACATAGAAAATCCTAAAGAAGGCAGCAGAAAACTACTAGAGCTCATCAATAAATTCGGTAAAGTTGCAGGATACAAAATTAACATACAGAAATCTCTTGCATTCTTACGCACTAACAATGAAAGATCACAAAGAGAAATTAAAGAAACAATCCTATTTACCATTGCATCCAAAAGAATAAAATACCTAGGAATAAACCTACCTCAGGAGGCAAAAGACCTGCACTCAGAAAACTACAAGATGAAAGGAATCAAAGATGACACAAACAGATGGAGAGATATACCATGTTTTAGGGTCGGAAGAATCAACATTGTGAAAATGACTATACTAACCAACGCAATCTACAGATTCAATGCAATACCTATCAAATTATCAATGGCATTTTTTACAGAATTAGAACAAAAACTTTTACAATTTTTAATGGAAGCACAAAAGACCCTGAATAGCCAAAGCAATCTTGAGAAAGAAAAACGGAGCTGGAGGAATCAGGCTCCCTGACTTCAGACTATACTACAAAGCTACAGTAATCAAGACAGTATGGTACTGGCACAAAAACAGAAATATAGATCAATGGAACAGGATAGAAAGCCCAGAGATAAACTCACACACATATGGTCACCTTATCTTTGATAAAGGAGTCAAGAATATACAATGGAGAAAAGACTCCTCTTCAATAAGTGGTGCTGGGGAAACTGGACAGCTACATGTAAAAGAATGGAATTAGAACATTTTCTCACACCATACACAAAAATAAACTCAAAATGGTTTAGAGACCTAAATATAAGGCTATAAAACTCTTAGAGGAAAACATAGGCAGAACACTCTCTGACATAAATTGCAGCAATATCTTTCTTGATCCACCTCCTAGAGTAGTGAAAATAAAAACAAAAATAAACAAATGGGACCTAATTAAACTTAAAAGCTTTAGCACAGCAAAGGAAACCATAAACAAAATGAAAAGATAACCCACAGAATGGGGGAAAATAGTTGCTAATGAAGTGACTGTCAAGGGATTAATCTCCAAAATATACAAACAGCTCATGCAGGTCTATGTCAAAAAACAAACAACCCAATCACAAAATAGGCAGAAGACGTAAATAGACATTTCTCCAAAGAAGACATACAGGTGGCCAAAAACCACATGAAAAGATGTTCAACGTCACTAATTCTAAGAGAAATGCAAGTCAAAACTACAATGAGGAACTAATGAGAACCTGCAGTAAAGCACAGGGAACTCTACACTTCTACTGTGTACAGTAGAAACTAACACAACATTGTAAAACAACTATACGCCAATTGAAAAAGAAAGCTACAATGAGGTGTCCTCTCACACCAGTCAGAATGGCCATCATCAAAAAGTCTACAAACAACAAATGCTGGAAAGGTTGTGGAGAAAAGGGCACCCTGCTACACTGTTGGTGGGAATGTAAAGTGGTACAACCATTATTGAGAACAGTATGGAGGTTCTTTAAAAAACTAAATATAGAACTACCATATGATCCAGGAATCCCACCCCTGGGCATATATCTGGAGAAAACCATAATTTGAAATGTTACATGCACCCCAATATTCATTGTAGCACTATTTACAATAGCCAAGACATGGAAGCAATCTAAATGTCCATCGACAGAGGAGTGCATAAGAAGATAGGGTATATATATATATATATATATATATATATATATATATACACATACACATACAATGGAATATTACTCAGCCATGAAAAAGAATGAAATAATGTCTTTTGCAGCAACATGGATGGACTTAAAGATTGTCATACTGAGTGAAGTAAGTCAGAGAGAGAAAGACAAATATCATATGATAGTGCTTATATGTGGACCTAAAAAATGGTACAAAGGAACTCATTTACAAAACAGAAATAGAGTCACAGATGTAGAAAACAAACTTATGGTTACCAGGGGAAATGGGGGAGGGGACAAATTGGGAAATTGGGATTGACACATACATAGTACTATATATAAAATAGATAACTAATAAGGGCCTACTGTATAGTACAGAGAACTCTACTCAGTACTCTGTTATGACCTATATGGGAAAAGAATCTAAAAAAGAGCAGATATATGTGTAACTGATTCACTTTGCTGTACAGCAGAAAGTAACACAACATTTTACATCAACTATACGCCAATAAAAAATTAAAAAAAAACCAAACAAATTGACAAAAAAAAGTTTCTTGTTGGAGAACATTCCAAGGACAGGTGATGCCTAGGTCCTGAAGTGGTATGAAGATGATCTGTTCAATGTATAGAAAGAAACCTAGAGGCAAAGGGCAATGAGGATTAAAAAAATATATAGTTATGTCTTATTTTTTCCCTGAATTCTGTTAAAAAATGGACAAATAAATTATTTCCCCAAGTTCAATGGTTGTTTTCAGGGCTCACCGTATATAAAGGTTCATGATGACAACCTTCTTCCTCTGAGCTATTATACATGAATTTTTAAAAAATAATTTAATTTGACAGCATTTCTCTCAGTTCAAAAATAAAATACTTCAGTTCCAACAATAACAAGAATAAATTAATCAATAGAAGCATATCCAGAGAAGACACTGATGACCAAATTAGACAAGAGCCTTATATATCAGTTATAAATATACTATTTCCTTTGTACAAGATAGAGGAAATTATGAGCATAAGTCAGGTGCTCCTGAGACACATCCTAAAATCTAGGGCATCTTGACTCCCCTGACTGGTTTCTGGGAGATTGTGGGGTAAGAGGTACCCTTGGCTTCTGGGTCATCATGCCAACAGGGCATCATGGTATTCCACTGAGACTCCTGGAGACTTCCATGCCCTCAAACAGTGTGAGGTTGTTGCTAGCATCCTGTGGCAGATGTGGAACAGGGAGAGGGGGATGAGGGTTAGGGTCATTCCGTCCCAGGAAGCTCCCAGCCTATAGATGAAAACCCCAGTGGCAGCCCCCAGAGCCCTTGGTGAGCCTGGGTCTGCTTCTTCTGTCTGCTCTCTGGAGGAGAGCCACTGAAGGTCTTGGCATCCTTGGGGGATCTGGAGCTCTTGGGAATCTTCCTCAGGGCACAATGGCTCCCTTCAGCACCAAGAGTTAGTCCCATGGGGAAGGGCCACTGAGCCCAGGTTGGAGTGCTACAACCACATCCTGGTATGCCAGTGACTACACCTTCCTATGTGGCCTATCAACGTGTCCTTGGTACACACCCAAGGGACCTGGCAGAGCCCCAGCAATCACCTGGGATTTCCCAAACAAGCCCAAAGTCTCGACCTCCTTGAAGGATTTTTCACCTTCAGGACTAGTGAATGGAGCCCTATAGTTGGCCACACATTCAAGTGAAATTCTCACAAAGCTCATAATCTCCCCCTGAAAAGCAATATTGGACAAGTGATACAATTCTCTTATATTTTTTGCCTTATATTCTTTATTGTTAGGAAAGTGAAAATAAAGTGACATGTTTGTGTGTGTGCATGTGTGTGTGTGTGTGTGTGCGAATGACAGTAAAAGTTGTTTAAGAGGAAGACTTGTGAAAGTGGGATCGACACAGAGGAGAAGTGTTTTGTTTTTGACAAATATCTCCTAGGACATGTGCAGGAAGCAATGAAAGAGACACAGAGATAATAACATGTATCTATGTTATGATGGTCAAAGAAACTGTGAAGGAAGAAGCACCTGCTGCAACTTTGCCAGGAGGGACAGGAGGCCCAGGAATGCTCAATCAAAGGATGATGATGCCTGTAAAAATTAATAAACAGGGGAATTCCCTAATGGTCCAGTGGTAAAGAATCCCCCTTGCAATGCAGGGGACGCAGGTTTGATCCCTGCTTGAGGAACTGGGATCCCAGACGCTGCGTGGCAACTAAGCCCGCATGCCACAACTGCTGAGCTCGTGCACCTCAACTAGAGCCAGCATGCTGCAAACTACAGAGCCCACATTCCCTGGAGCCCAACTAGAGAGAGAAAACCTGCACGCCACTAGAGAGAAACCCGCGCACCACAACGAAGAGCCCGTACACCACGTCGAAAGATCCCACGTGCCCCAAGCAAAGATCCCACGTGCCACAACTAAGGCCAGACATAGCCAAAAATAAACAAATCTTAAAAAAAATTAATAAACAGAAACCTCAACTAAAATAGAGCCAGGGGGCCAGAAAGGGAAGCTCTCACACTCTACAACCATAGTGGAACCCCAAAGGAAGAAGACTTCCTCCTCTTGTCTGGCAAGAGCTCAGCCAACGAACGATTGTCACAATTCAGTAAATGAGAAGCCACTAGACTCTTAATACTCAATCCCTCTAAGGAACTCTTTGTTTACTAAAACCCTCCCAACTTCCTTTCCCCCTCTCTCCTTATGTGAAAGACTTGCATGTGACTTGCCATGGTTGCAGACACCAAATTGCAGTTCTTTGATGATCATGAGTAAACCCATTTTTGCTGGAGAAATAACTTGCAGTCTATTTTAGGTCAACAATTTTGGCCCACACAGGGACCCAGAGAAGACCCCCGACAACTGGAAGGTGGGCAAGCAAACAAGTGTGATACCAACACTAACCTCATTGATGCTTGCTGGGACCCTGGGGTTTGAGGGTAAGTCTTTCTCCTGGATCTGAGCTTCTGCCCTCTTTACTTTGAGGATCTCCAGGTTTTATTCAGGATCTATATTAAGGCTTTGTCCTCTCTGATTAAAGCCTTGTTTATTTGGCACATTGACCCGGCTCTTTTGCAATCAGGCTGCTCCAACTGGAATTCCCTTGCCTTCAGCCTGATTCCCATTGGAACAGGGGCTCTTCTGTTGGATCTGTGCTGTTAAGCAGTTGGCCTGAGTCTTTCAGAGCTAGGCCGTGCCCTTGGAACTGGCTGGTGTTAGGCCTACAGGCTGTTTGAGCTGTTAGGGTTTTTTGTCATTTATCCTTCTATTCTAGAGAAAGACCTCTGGGAAATAGGATCCCAGTTATCTAAACATTTTGAAGGAGCATTCCCCGCCACCCCTCAACCACAGGGGCCCTGGCTGATTTTATGTTTAAAATCTGTGGTCCTTCCTCATGTGCATTTCTATGTGGACCTGAGGCAGGAGATAGATGGGCCCCAGGCCACACATTTACAACTAGCCTCCTGTACATATTTCTTGAGGCAGGGTATAGATGGGCTCCAGATTAGACATTTACAGCCAGCCTCCTGTTTATACTTCAAGATAGAAATAACAACAGGAATAGGCTAAGCACTGCCTGGGCAAAAGATCAAGAGGTCACATATTTCTCATCCTTGGGGTCAGGGAGATCTTGACTGCGCATGTGCAGATAGGATCCTCGGGGGTCAAAAAGGGAGGGGACACCAGACTATACTAAGTTTTACTAACTTCCCAAAGGTCCTTGTGCTAAAATCCATCTTGGCTAAAGTATGCGTGTGCACATAGGGGTGCACATAGGGGTGGGCCCTGAGTCAAAGGACAAAGCAAGATGATTGGCCAGAGAAAAACAAAGACCTGGAAGACTGCCCCCTTACAAATGATTTAAACTTCCCAGAGGCGTGACATTTCTCTGAACTCAACCTTGCCTGAGTTGGCATGTACTCTGCTTTTCTAATATATGCCTACTTTCCTCTCTACCTTCTGTCTCCTTGTCAAAATTTTTTTCAAGGCAGACAAGAAATGGGGCTCAGAATTTATCCGCTGGCCCTCCTGATCTAGTGTTTAAGATCTGGCACTCTCACTGCTGCAATCAGGGTTCAATCATGGTCTTGCTTCCAGATGCTTCTCACTGCACTCTGAAATTAGACTAACCTAACCAAAGGCAATTACGGGAAACCGTTGAAATCCCCAAACTTACTTTTCTTAAAACCCCACTGAACAACCTTACCTATAAAACTTCTAAAACTGAACAAAACGCTTATTTTTATTGGTATTTTGAGGCTTCCAAATGTTAGCAGGAGCCTAAAATTGCCTCTCTGCAAAATAAGATTTTAAGGTTAATTGAGGCAAACACATGATTAAAGAAGGAAAAAATAGCTTCTGAAGCCTCACGTTCTTCTTCTGCAGCCTCTTTGTCTCAGGCTCTGCCTTTAGCGCCATCTTGTTCCCCTCCTCTGGGACCTTGGGCTCAGGCCTTGCCTTCAGGGCCATCTTTTTCCTTCCCCTTTATACTGCCTATTCCTCCTCTGTACCCTCAGTTCCTCCACACTAACTCCCTCGCTGAACTTCCCTTTCCCCCTGAAAATCTCCTCACCCCATTTTCCTCTGAATCTATCAGAACCTGTCCCTTTAGAATTTAGCTTTCTGAGGATCCAGAGGTTAAACCCTTAACTTTAAATATTCCTTGGGCTAAAACTGAATTGCAAGCCATAGTTAAAGAGTGGCCCAAAGTAACCAAAGATCCTCACAGATTTACTGAGGAATTTAATATAACAATCTTACCAATCTTGTGCTCTTACATCAGCTAGGTCTTATGCTTGTTGGTGAAGGCCAGGCCCAGCATTGGATGAAAATCGCTGACTGGGAAAGCCCTGAAAGGTCTCTAGAATTAAAACCAGGAGAGCAACCTGCTAACTTATATGGTCAGGCCAAGGCAATTTCTAGGTGACTTCATCGGGCAATTCCTAGGGCTTTTCCAAAGCCTATTGATTGGAATAAAATTCAGGCTTACACACACAAATCTGATGAATCTGTTCATAGCTATTACAATCAACTTCAGATTATTTTAAAGAAAAGTCTGGTCTTCCTTCAGATGTTGGTCCCACCCAGGTAGATTTAACTCTGTTTATTAATGGTCTGAACCAGGGTCTTTCCTTACTAGTAAAAAAGAACAGGATGGAATAGGAAATGATGTCCACTCCAGATTTAGTTAATCTTACAAACCAGCTCTCTCACACTCTAGATGAGTCACCTAAAAGGAAAACTGCCAAAATTCTTAATCGTAAACTTCAGCAAATAAAGTTCCCTAAATGAAACAAAAACTCTCCTAGTTTCTGCTATTAGAGCAAAGAGCCAGGGCACTGGAAAAGAGATTGTTACAGATACAAGCCCTTCAGTCACCATCAGCCCTCTAACCAGGCTTTCCAACTTCCTCCCAATTCCCAGTTGTGGGGCTCCAAGGAAATACAGGGGCTCTTCCCAATCCTCCCTCTTAATCAGCTTGGAGAAACATTCCTTCAGATTTGGGATGGGTCTCTTCTCATCCTAACTGACACTGCAGCCACCCTCTCGGTGCTCAACCCCACTACTATAAAGCAGCCCCTGCCTCGGAGTACTAATACAGTTCAAACAGTGGGCATCTTTAATGAACCTCAAGAGGTTCCTGCCTGTGAATTGATTCCCTTTCGTTTAGGCCCTTTGAGAAACACACACTCTTTTCTCCTTAGTTCCTCTGCCGCTATCCATTTATATTAGGCTGAGACTTCTTACAGAAGCATCATGCTAAAATTTCTCTCCCCTGAAAGGGGAAAATAATTTTGGAATTCGACAGTAGTTATCAAAGCAGCCAACCAGATGAATTAAATGACTCTGACATCTTTTATCAGATCTGTCTCTGAGCTGATTCTGGAAACACTGATCCTTTGTCCCTATTGAATCAACAACCACCTCCCTTATAGGCAAAATCTCCAACTGATATTGGCAAAATTCACAGTGCATCAATTCAAATAGATCCCTCAAAACCTCTCCCAGAATTAATCAACATGCTATAAGTAAAGAAGCCTTTCATGGCATAGAACCCATGATAGGACATTACAAGTCTCAAAGACTCATTATTTATTGTAAGAGTTCCTGCAATACCCTTATTTTACTAATGAAGAAACCCAAGGGCTGAGGGTGGAGGTTTGTTCAGGACTTCAGAGCAATAAACAACATTGTCATCCCTCCACACCCTGTTGTTCCTAATCCACTTATTTCACTAACATCCATTCCCACTGGATGTAAATTTTTTACTGTCATTTGACTTATGAAGTACATTCTTTAGTATTCCAGTTGATGAAGATGGACTCTTGTCTATCGTTTTTGCCTTCACTTGGAAGAAAAACAATCCACTGCGACAGTAATGACTCAGGGTTTTACTGAGCTCTTATTTCTCAAAAATTCTCCGGCTGATCTGGATAATGTAAAGTTCCCAGAAGTTCTATTTTGTTGCAACATGTGGACGATTTGCTTCTTTGCTCTCCTCAGACCGCTTCACAGGAAGACAGCACCCACTTCCTAAAGCTTTTAGCCTTAAAGGGACACAAGCTTGCCAAGGAAAAATTGCCATTTGCCCAAACCCAGGTTTGATATTTAGGGCATCTGATATCAGAACAAAAGCTATACCTAGTTCCAGATAGCTTTCATGGTGTCCTGAGTTTCCCAAAACCCCAATCTAAGCATTGACTGAAAGGTTTTCTCAGGCTACTCAGTTATTGCTGAAAGTGTATTCCAAATTTCTCTATTTTTTAAATTAAATTTAATTATTTATTTTATACAGCAGGTTCTTAGTAGTCAAATTTCTCTCTTATAGCCAAACCTCTGTGTGTCTTACTCGACAACAACAACTCTGACCCAGTTTTATGGGAAGAGCCAAACAGCATAAACAAACTTTCTCGCCTTAAATGAGAGCTTGAGAAACCCACCTGCCCTTGGGAATCCCAGTTATCAGATCCTCTTTTTCTTTTTTGTATATGAAAAGGAAGGGAATGCCTTTGGGATACCATTGACCCATAGGGTATTAAAGCCAGCAGGTGGACCATGTGGTACACCTTAGAGCCATTACAGCCACTGCCCTTTTGGTTGAGGCCGCCAAGAAAATCATTGTGGGATTCCCTTTAATCATCCTTGTACCTCATGCAGTAGAAACCCTCCTGAATTCTCATCACACTCAACATTTCTCAGTTAGCCACCTCACCTTCTATGAAGTCCTTTTGTTAACTGCTCCTCATATAACTCTTTTATGTTGTAATAACCTTAGCACTACTACTCTTTTCCCCTCCATCACCAATGAAGTCCCTCACAACTGCTTAACGCTGAAGGATCTCCTCTTTCTCTTTTTTTAGAAATTTATTCATTTTATTTATTTAATTTTGGCTGCATTGGGTCTTCATTGTTGTGAAAGGGCTTTCTCTAGTTTTGGCGAGCGGGGGCTACTCTTTGATGCGGTGCACGGGCTTATCATTGTGCTGGCTTGTCTTGTGAAGCACGGGCTCTAGGAGCGTGGGCTTTAGTAGTTGTGGCACACGGGTTCAGTAGTTGTGGCTCGCTGGCTCTAAAGCACAGGCTCAGTAGTTGTGGCACACAGGCTTAGCTGCTCTGTGGCATGTGGGATCTTCCTGGACCAGGGCTCGAACCCATGTTGCCTGCATTGGCAGGCAGCCTCTTAACTACTGCACCACCAGGGAAGCCTTGAAAAACCTCCTCTTGACTCCACTTGATGATTTGCAGGAAATTCCTTTGGGTAACAGTGGTTTCTCATGGTTCACCCATGGTTCTTATTTAAAAGGTGACAGTGGCAAATATCGTGCTGGGTATTCTACTGCAACTTCCTTTGAGGTTGTTGAGGCAGCATCTTTACTTATGGGTAATTCAGCCTAATAGGCCTACACAGGCTTCAGCTCTTACCCAGGCCTGTACTTTAGCCAAGGGCAAAACTGCCAATACTTATACTGATAGTAGACATGCTTTTGGTGTAGCTCATGCTTTTGGAATGTGGTAGAAGCAACATGGTTTCCTTACTTCCAGCTGAAATAAAATTTAAAATGGTCCCTATGTTTAGGTGTTATTGGATGCAACACTTTGACCTGCCACTTTAGCCATTAAGGTTTCAGGACATTCTAAACTTGACTCTCTAGAAGCTAAGGGAAATTTATCTTACTGACATTTCCACAAGGAATGCTGCTATTAAAGGGACCAAAACCAGCCAAACCTCTGTCATGGTCCAAAGGGATAGTTCCCCAAATGATAACTGAGGAAAACTGGACCAGAGAATTTCAACAATTGGCCTGAAAAAAGGAAAAACAAGACTGGAAATTCAATATTTATTTTTTTGATAACAAGAGAATGCTCTGGTTTGGACCAAATAACAACCCAGTCTTACTGAAGACTCTAAAATTCCCACCCTGACTGGACCTGTACATCATCTGGTGACCTGAAAGTAAAGATTTCCCAGAATTGAAGCAGATGATGTCTGAGTTCTACTTCTCTCACTATTTGGGGGACTTGCATGTGACTTGCCATGGTTGCAGACCCTGAACTGTAACTCTCTGCTGAATAAACCTATTTTTTTCTGGAGAAATATCTGGCAGTCTATTTGTTTTCAGTCAACACAATTTGGTGACATTTAGTACAATCACTTTTGCACAACCCTCAACACTATGTAGCCCCAGAACATTTTCATCATCCCCCAAAGAAAACCCTGTACCAATGAAGCAATCACTCCTCATTCATCCATTCCCCAGCACTGGAAACCATTAATCTACTGTCTCTTGGATTCCCCTATTCTGGATATTTCACATAAATGGAATCATACGTGGTCTTGTGTCTGGCTTCCTTCACTTAGCATAATGTTTACAAGATTCATCCATGTTGTGGCATGTATCAGCATTTTATTCCTTTTTCTTGCTGAATAATATTTCATTGTATAGATATACTACCTTTTGTTTATCCATTCATTGAGTGATGGATACTGTGTTATTTCCATCCTTTGGCTATTGTGAATAGTGCTTCTATGAACAGTAGTGAACAGGTTTTCGTGTGAACAAAAGTTTTCAATTCTCTTGGGTATATACCTAGGAGTTGAATTTCTTGGTCTATGGTAATTCTGTATTTAACACCACCAAACTGTTTCCCACAGCAGCTGCACCATTTAACATTCCCACCATTAATGCCGAAGGGTTCAATTTCTCCACATCCTTACCAACATTTGTTATTTAAAAAATAGCCAACCTAATGGGTGTGATATGATATCTCGTTGTGGTTTTGATTTGCATTTCTTGCATTATGATTAATGATGTCAGACATCTTTTCATTTGGTTATTAGCTCTTTGTATATCTTCCTTAGGAAAATGTGTATTCAATTACTTTGCCCCTTTTTAATTGGATTGTTTTTTACTTGGATTGTGTCAAATTACGAGTTTAAAAAAATATTTCAGACATGAGGCTTTTAGAAAATATTTGCAAATATCTTTTTCCATTCTGTGAGTTGTCTTTTAATTCTCTTGATAGTGTCTTGATACACAAAAGTTTTAAATTTTTTTGTTTTAATTTTGATGATGTTCAATTTATTGAATTTGTTTGCTTGTGTTTTGTGTCATATCCATGAAAATGTTGCCCTATTCAAGGTCATGCAGAGTTTCACCTATGTTTCCTTCTAAGAATTTTAGTTTTTAAAATAGTTTTAGCACTTACATTTAGGTTTTGATTCATTTGGAGTTAATTTTTGTATGTGTTGTGAGGTATGGGTCAGATTCATTCTTTTGCATGTGGATATCCAGTAGTCTCAGCACGAGTCATTGAAGAGACTATATTTTCCCCCATTGAATGGTCTTTTTAGTCTTGTCAAAAATCTATTGACCATAGATACGTAGGCTCTCAATTGGATTCCACTGAGCTATACGTTTTTCTATATGCCAATACCACATTGTTTTGATTACTGTAGCTTTGTAGTAAGTTTTGAACCTGGGAAGTGTTCTTCTTCCAAATGTGTTCTTCTTCTAAATTATTTCCACTATGTGGGATCCCTTGCAATTGCATATGAATTTTAGGATCTGCTTTTCCACTTCTGCAAAAATGCTATTGGAATTTTGATAGTGATTTGCATTGAATTTGTAAATCATTTTGGTAGTATTGTCATTTTAACTATGTCTTCCAAACCATGAATATCAAATATCTTTCCATTTATTTAGGTCTAGGTCTAGGTCTTCTTTAATATATTTCAACAGTGCTTTGTAGTTTTCAGTGTGCAAGTCTTGGACCTACTTGGTTAAATTTCTCCTTAAGTATGTTATCATTTTTGATGCTATTATACATGAAATTGCTTTAATTTCCGTTTAAATTTTCTATTACTAGCATATAGAAATAAAACTGATTTTTACATGTTGACCTTATATCCTGAAACACTGCTAAACTCATTTATGAATTCTAATTGAATTTTGGTAGTTGTTCAGCTTTTCTATATATAAAGTCATGTCATTTGCAAATTGAGAAATTCTTCTTTTCTAATTGGGATGCCTTTTATTTCTTTTCCTTGCCTAACTTCTCTGACTACAACTTCCAGTACACTGTTGAATAGAAGTGGCAAAATCAGGCACCATTGTCTTGCTCCTAATCTTAGGGGGAAAGCTGTCAGTGTTTCACTATTCAATATGATGTTAGCTGTGGATTTTTCATCACTGTACTTTATCATGTTAAGGAAATTCCCTTCTATTCCTGAATTGTTCAGTAATTTTACATGACTGGATTTTGCATTTTGTGAAATGTTTCTCCTGCATTAAGATGGTTGTGTGTGTGTGTGTGTGTTTTGCTCTCATTCTACTAATGCAATGTATTATATTGATTGCTTTTTTTATGCTGTACACATCTTCAATTTCTGGGATAAAGCGCACATGGTCATGGTGCTTTATCCCGCTAGATTTATGTTAATTTGGCTAGGAGTTAGGCAGCCATAGGTGCCAGAGACTTCAAATTCCTCTAGTATCCTTGTTTTTGTCTCCACTATTGGCAAAACACTAAAGACTCCCTAAACACTCCTCCTCAAGGAGAGTCTGTATCTCTCTTTCTGCTGTAATCCAGTGTTGTTGGTATGTTGGCAAGTTGTGGGGTAAGGGTGGGAGTAGGGATGGGGGAGGAGGATTCTATAATCTTCCAATTAAATCTCAGTTTTAGTAGGCCTATGTCTAGGGCAAATGTTTATCGGGTGGTATAGCTTTTTCCCAAGTTCCTTGCCCTATACTCCCTCCTCTAGTTGCAGCATTCCCAATCTTTTTCCTTGAATCCCCCCCAACCCCATCTGTTTGACTGTTTTCTCCTCCTTAGTGAGACAGGAAGGTTAGAGGGGGCTAAAGTGGGAGGAGTATCCTTACCTCAGCTAGCATAAGACTCTAGAAACTCTTTTCCCCAGGAGAGTAGGCATTTTTGGTGGAGAAGGCTCTGGGTGTATTTCACAATGTTTACTCTTCTTCCACTAGAGCCCTGAGGGAATATTCCTCAGGTTGCCACCATGCAAATCCAACCGGGTTTCTGGATCTAATGACAATGGAAATGTGGTGGACTCTTAAGACTGTGGCCCCCCCAGGAGTTTCTCACTCTCAAGACAGTCCACACAACATTCAGCAATTTATCAAAATGAGCATTTAAATCTTTCTACCAGTTTATGGCTTCAGTAATTTCTGTTCCAGGTAAGCAGATCTCGGCTGTATCTTTCTGGATATGCCTGTCTCTCCAGATTTCAGTGTTGCAATTTGCCCACCAACCTCAGTTCTCAGGAAGATAAAAGAAAAGTCACTGATTTTCAGCCTGCCCCAATTTTTCTTCTTGTAAGGATACAAGCGATCACTTGCATGCTGTTTACATGTCATAGCTGAAACAGGAATTCCAAACAAGTTTTTGAATGCTAGAAAGTTGAAGATTATGAAATGCAAACAAAATCACAAAAATTCTTTAACTGCTCAAATGTTTAAATGCTGAAGTAATGCAACAGCTTCACAATAAGTACTCCAGTGTCAACAGAAAGAATATCAGGTGTTGTCTGTGCAGAATTATGCAGGAATGCAGAATATGGGCAAGATAGCCAACACCCTGCATAGAATCCATTACACTTTGATTCAACTTTGAATAACTTGTTTGCACTTTTGCACATCCACCATAATTTGCATTTGTATTATCTCTATGAAAAGCAGTACACTTCTCATTAACTCAATAAGTGAGCAGCAGCCTTCTAAGCAAGCCTTTTTCACGAGAAAAACATACAAGCAAAGGGATTTATTTTTCAGTATTGTGATTACTTGCACCTTGGGCTGTGTTGTAAAAAGACAAGGCATTTTAGATCTTTAATAATCTCTGTAATAGTAAATAGAGCTATTACATTTTTTAATTGTTGCAGCATTTTATCCTGGCACTTAAATTTTTTTTGCAATTTTAGAATCAGAAAATACTCCTGGTATGTTTGACCAGTCATTTGTGCTGAAAAGATTGATAATGATGATACACAAGGTGGACGGTCATTACAACTTCTGCTGTGATTATTTTATTTTCATCCGAATTTGTTTTAATTAGAAAATGTATTTTATCTGTTTATAGCTGAGATAATCCTATATCTCTTAGGTTTAGCTGTTAATAGATACTGGTTTATAAATGACTTTCTATCACTTTTTCATATTGAATGAACAGTTTCATGCTGTGGAAAAGGTTCAAAAGGATTTTTTCCCTCATTTAATAGAAAAACAATATTCTGAAAATTAATCATGAATTTACATTTGCATTTGGGATTCAAATACTAGATGATAGCAAACACCACAGAAATTGAAAATATTGAATTTGATAGTCTCATGGCACCATGATTATGTTTGTCACTGACGAGGCTAAAGTTATAACAGTAAATTGGGGTTGAACTGTAGAAGTTGTTACCAACTAACAATAAATTGAACTTTGATATGTGATGCGGAAAAGGTGGACATCATGTATGGCTGCAAGCGAGAGCTGTATTCGCAAGGAAGAACCTTCCCAAAGAAAGCCACAGCTGATCTCATACAAGGTTTTGGGAAGCTTGGTTCAAGGATTGGTGGATTTTCAGAAGCAGGGGTGTTTATTGATTGACAGACTTTCAATTATGTTAGTGTGATCACTGAAATAATGTGGTTATTGCCTGGCAAACTTTCAGAAGTATGGTCACTAGACTGAGGTATCTGCTGACTGACTTGTCTACAGGCATGGGATAGTAACAAATTGGCTCACTTTCAGAAGCTGCAGTCTCTTTAACTTGCTAACTGTCAGAAGCATGGCCACTGTTGATTTTCAGAGCATGTGTACTGACCCAAAGTAATCTCTAATTAATGGTGATTACTTGCTTACAACTTGAGACTTTGACAAAAAGAAGTCTTTTCCTTTCTTTAATATGGAAAAGAAAAGACTCTCAATTCTTATTTACCTTCTCCTACACCCACCCCGCCCCCCCAACTTTGGTCTTTCCTCAGCCAAAAATACGAGAGAGACTATAAGGGATTGTTTTGGTCTTTGTGGAGATACAATTTTCAGCTAGCATTGCCACCTAAGTCATTTAAGTGCCAATTACTGAAGCAGAAAAATAGTTTCAACTGCTCGATTTTCATTACTGGGAAAAAGCACAACTTATTACAATAAGGGTGACCTGACAAAATCAATACAGAATGCAGTTCAAAATCATTCAATACGAGACATATCCAGTATACACAGGATACCTGGCAACCCTACCTTCGAGTCAGCTTAGCCTTCTCATTCACCAACCTCATCTCTTTGCTTGTGAACACCATGACTTGTTTCTAATCCATTATCTTGTCTCCTGTTCTCCATATATGCTATCCCTGCTTGAGTTTGGACTCTCATTCACCTATCACTTGAATTACCATAGCCCAGATTTCTAGGCATCAGTCTATACAGCTTTAATACATACTAAATTCACCCTCTATACATCGTTGCCAGAACAATGTTCCTTGCTTAACATTTTTAACTGACTCCATCAATTTCAGGATAAAATCCAAACTACTTTTCATGGCAAATAGGCCCTTTGCTATCTGGCCTCTGCCTTCTACTCAGACTTTAACATCTGCCATTCTCCTGCTCATTAGTTCTATACTTGAGTTTCCATAAAGGTGTCATGGTATTACTCACCTCTACCTCTCCTATTTGGAATGCTTATCTCATCCTCTGGAGAGTTCTTATTATTCTTTCAAAACCTGGCTCAGGCATCATTGCCTCTGGAAAGCTTTCTCTGATGTCACCAGGTTTCCTTGGTTACATTCAATCTCTCCTTCATCATGTCCACATCTCTACAACTTTCTTGCACTGCAACATATTGTCACAACCTATCTATCTGCCTGTTAAAACAACCACACTTACATACAGTGACATAATAATTTGCTTTACTCATCTGATAGTCCTCCATCCCCTTTCCTCCATTCATGGCTTCTTGAAGGCCTGTGACTTTTTTCTTAAAATTCCCAGTGTGCAGTCCCAAAGCTGGGACTCAAGCAACCAACCAACCAAACTACTGAGTTGCTTATAAATTACTCCTTTTGTTTTCTTAAAATTGTTTGACACTAGAGAACACCAAGTAGGAAAAACATACTCTTTATTTCATGAAGTGATTGATGTACCTTTCAATATTTTGGCACATATGCTAGATTCATTAAACTACTTTTGACAGCCCCTTCTGCTGTGAATTTAGAATATATGTTATTAAATATATATGTATAATATATATTAAATATAATTTAATAGCTTTAAACTTGAAAATTGCTTATTTTTCCATTTAATATACTTAAGATGACAGCTCACAGTATATAGCATGTATAATTTCATAATAAATGACTTCAGAGAAAAAAATAATTCTGAGAACAGAATTAAAAATTGTGTAGAAAATTTCCAATTCACAGCAATTACTAGAACAAAGGAAGAGAACAGACTTTTATTTCTACTTTCAAATGAAATCCAGACACAAAGTATGACATCAAGTCACGAAAAGGACAAACCCCAGAAAGTCAGAGGTAGTTTACAATTCATTTTTAACTTTCATTTGGTCCTTTTCTCTAAAAATGTATAATTTCTTTGACGACATCTTTTATATACTATTACAATGTCAGTTATTTTTTAAAAAGTATTAAGTTTACAGTTTAACAGGAAATCCAGTGCACACTTCCCCTCATCACCCAGATGTTTACAACAATGACATATGATATGCAGCATGCGATGCTGTAGAGAAAACAATTACTTTACAAATGCCCAAAGTCAATGTCTCCAGTCAGGAATTCTTCATTTTAGGTTATTATAAAGTGTCTGATAGGACTGAACAATTTCCACTTTTCTCATTATCTATTACATAGGTTTATCCTTGGAATTTATTATTTGATGACTAAATCGTAGAATGGCTTTTCATATCCATTACATTTATTACATCACTTTCATGTATTCTGATGAGCTTTGCTTTCAGAATGTCACACATGCAAACCTACTTTCTAGGGGTTCTCTTCAATATGAATTGTATGATGATTAGTAAGAGATGACCTGTGATTGAAAAGTTTCCCACATGTATTACATTCATAGGGTTTCTCTCCAGTATGAATTCTCTGATGGGCAATACGTGATGAGCTTTGTCTAAAAGTTTTCCCACATGTATTACATTTGAAGGGTTTCTCTCCTGTATGAATCCTTCGATGTTGAATAAGAGCTGATCTTTGGCCAAAAGATATCCCACATTCTTCACATCGATATGGTTTCTCTCCTGTGTGAATTCTCTGATGATTACTAAGGGATGAGTTACACCTGAATGTTTTCCCACACTCATTACATTTATAGGGTCTTTCTCCAGTATGCATTCTCTGATGTTGAATGAGAGCTGAACTTTGAAGGCTTTCCCACACACTTTACATTTACATGGTTTCTCTCCAGTATGAATTCTTTCATGAATAATAAGTGTTGAGTGGGAACTTAAGGCTTTACCACATTCATTACAATTATAAAACTTCTCACCAGTATGAATTATTCGGTGTCTGTTAAGTCGTGAAATAGAAGTGAAACCTTTTCCACATTCATTACATCTATAAGGCTTTTCTCCAGTGTGAATTCTTTCATGTTGAATAAGAGATGCACTCTGACTGAAGGCTCTCCCACATTCACTACATTTAAAAGGTTTCTCTCCTGTGTGTATCCTCTGATGATAACAAAGGGATGAACTAGACTTAAAGGTATTGCCACATTCATTACATAAATAGGACTTCTTTCTGGAATTCATTCTCTGACATCCAGGAAGGGATGTGTTGCAACTAGATGCCTTCCTACCTGGATTATATTTATAGAGGTTTTCTCCAGCATGGATTTTTTGATGTATAAAAAGGCCTGACCTTCTGCTGAAGGATTTACCGCATTCTTTACATCTATAGGATTTCTCCACAGTGTGTGTTCTTAGGTGTTTATAAAGGGATGTACTGAGAGTGAAGGCTTTCCCACATTCTTTACATATATATGGTTTCTCTCCAGTATGAGTTATTTGATGTTGAATAAGAGCTGAACTTTCGTTAAAGGCTTTTGAACAGTCTTTACATTTAAACAATTTCTCTCCACTATGGTTTTTCTCATGTTTACAAAGGGATGAAGTATTAGTGAAGGTTTTCTCACACATACTACATTTATAACGTTTCCTGGCTGTGTTGATTTTTTGTTGATTAAATAAATTGGAATTCTGTTTGAAGCTGTTTCCTTGTATTTCACATTTTGGTGGGTTTTTTTCTCTGGGAACCATCTGTTGCCTAACAAGGACTGACTTTGGGCTGAAGTTTTGGCCAAATTCAGAATTTTTATGTTTTCTTTCTACAGTGAGGATTTTTTTGTGAGCGACTGAAACTATCTGAACACTTTCTTTTTTCTTCTGCTTTTTCTCTAATCTGTCTTCATATTTGCAGGGGTTTTCTAATTTGAAGTCCCAGGGTCCACTCCTTTTGGATCTTTTCATTATCAGCTCCTGAAATGAAGAACCTTGTGTTTCAGTTGACTTTTTGGTTTTATAACTGTTCTTCCATCCTGGAAGGGAAAGAAAAAACTGAAGATGTTCCATGTGATACAGCATTTGGCTACTGAGACTAATGTATAGACTGAATAATGATGGTATTTAAATAAGGTCTTGGTATATGGCCAAAAACAGTAAGAAGAAAAACTTAGGAGATTTAAGCAGTACAGAGAAACAATCAACAGGAGTTGAGAACAACAGGGTGGAGAAAAGATTAAACAACACATTTAAAGAGGGTGAGTGTAAGAGTGATCAGAAGAATTGGCTAATGGAAAATGGAGAAGAGGGATTCAAAGGGGAGCCATGAATTGGAAAAGGCAGTCTGGGATCAGAGTCCAAAGCCTATGATAGAATCCTAAATTATCTTCATGACATTTTTCTTCTTTGTGTAATCATTCCTAACCTGGAAAGTCTTCATCCCTTTTCCCTCATGCCAAATTCCTTTGTATCCTTCAGATTCAGTTCAAAAGTTAGCTCTGAGCCCCTTCTTGACTGTGAGTTTCCATAGAGCATTCCTGTTATTATAGGCACTCACCACAGTGTTAAAAATATATATCTATATATTCTATATATGTAATTATATATATCTATATCTAAATATTTTTCACTTTCCTTTTCTACCCTAATGTTCTCTGCAAGCAGATTAGCATGCCCTATTAACCTACAGATCCTCCTAATGGCATCTGAACTATACACAAAATGTTTGTTTTGTTAACCTTCCTTAATAACTTATATATACCTAATTTGAACAATGTCAAATAATCTCAATTATTTATATATTAATTTCATACACACACACACACACACATACACACACACACACACAGGGGATTCAAGACTTGCATGAGAAGTTGCCTTCCAGGACAGTACATTATACAAGCAGTGGGAGGGTTTCAGAGCCAGTTCAAACAGGAAGTAATTACTGAATTAATCTACAGAGGTGCCAACAGGTAGGCATGAAGCCAAAAGTTGCAAGATAAGAAAGCAGCCTTGCTCATTTATCAAGCAGGAGATGCTATGCAAGCAGCACAGAAAAGAGTCAAAGATCAATAAGACAGGAATAAACATAAAAAGGTAAAAAGGGCTAACATGATAAGGTGGTAAAAAACAGAATTAAATTCAATAAATTTTAAAGTTGGGTAAGGACACAATTCATTGAATATTAAATTCTGGTGGGGAATAGGTATACATATATTTTGGCATTTTCTCCTGGGCTAGAGTTACCATTTAAAGGGCTCCTTTGCAACTCACTGTATTTTGAGATTCCTATCTGACATTCACTTTCTCACCTGTTTACAGATTCTATCTGCTTGGTGAACATAATATATTCTGCTTTTCTCTTTTCTTCTACCAGTGTTAACTTCTCAGTTTCCTTCATGAGTAACTTTCTATTTCCACTTTAAAACTGCTTTCCCTAGGGTTTGGGATTTTCCCCCCAACTCTACACACCCTCTCTGACTAATTTTATATGCACCCATCTTTACTATTTTTTTAAGGCACTGATATTTGCCAAGCCGAGCAAGTGAGAATAACACTCATTTTAAAATACATATATAGATAAGTATCAATAAATCACTCATTAAATTAGGAACCACATCTTCTGGAAGAGACCATAATGTGCATTTTGTGTAATAGCTCTTTTTCACTTAGCCAATCACAAAACCTATCTGCTCTCTAATCTTTACTATTTAACAGAAAGAGGAGTTCTTTATTTTCTGTTCAACACCTTTCAATTTCCTTTTCCATCTAAGTCTTGCTTAAGTGATCCAAATTTCAATAACATTATTTGGGCACAAGTGTGGGAGGCAGTGGTAAAAATGGAGTACTTTCATCAGTCATTGGTTCTAGGTTACTACACGAGCTGGGAAGAAGATAGCAAGATTCCAAAATTTTGGATTGTAGTTTATAAGGCAAAGTTAGAGACCCTGCCTTAGGTCTGTATGTAAAGACTGCAGTTTTACAACCAACAACTTTACTAGAGCCCTGAGCACTGGGCTCGGGTACCTAAATGGTACTCTGTTTCTCATGCTTTACTGTTCCACCATAGACTCCTAACAAGTCTCCCCACCTCAAATCTTGCTGTCAATTCAGTCTCCACACTGTAGCCACAGTAATCTAAAATCCACATCTTACCATGTTGCAAACTTCTGTAAGATCCTCCAACTTATCTTCAATGATTTGTATATAAGTAAGGTCCAGAGTACTTAACATGGTCAACAAGGTGTTTCATGATCTGATCTTCATTCACCTTGGTACTCATCTCCCTCCCCTGGTTTCTTACCATGTATGCTGAACTACATGCAGTTTCTGGAGCACTACATGTTTTTTTCTTATTTTGTTATCTTTGCATATGCTGGAGACATCCTTTCCATTCACAAATATTTATTAACTGCCTACTATGGACCAGGTAATGATCCACAACTGCTGAGCCTGTGCACCTGGAGCCCGTGCTCTGCAACAAGGGAAGCCATCACAATGAGAAGTCCACACACCGCAACAAAGAACCCACGCTTGCTGCAACTAGAGAAAGCCCGTGCGCAGCAATGAAGACCCAACGCAGCCAAAAAAGAAAAAAAGCTGAAGAACTGAAAAAATTACTTAGGCATTGTAATACTAGAGGGCAAGAAAAGGAAGAAAAGCAGAAGAATATGGTGGTCCAGAAGCCAAAGGAAGAAAGTACTCCAGTGAGGAGGCAATGATCAACTTTGTTAAACAATTTAAGAATTAAAAACTTAACCCTGATTGTGCCAAGATGGAGACTGTTTGGGATTTAATAACTGCTTTTCATGGAATAGTAAGGAAGAAAGCCCTACTGGAGTGCACAGAAGAAACAATGGGAGGTGAGAACATGGAGACATCAAGTATAGAAATGCTTTTGAAAAGTTCTGTTTAAAGGAGAATAGAGAAACAGGACATGGGGAGTTTTTATTTTTTAATGGAAGTAATTATAGCTACAAGGGTCCATACCAATACTGGGAAACTCACCTCGACTCTACTTCAAGTGCCAATGCCTTAGTCCAGAATGGGACTAATAACTTAAAACAGTCATGTTTCCCAATGAAGGGGACATGAGTCCTGGATTATGGACATCCTAACTGTTCTTTATGGTCTGCTTAAAGTTTTCTGTAGGTCTAAGATGTGTCTCCTGAAGCGCAGTTCAACTTTTGCTCTCTCCCAGAATCAAGCCTGGGCCTGAGCTAACTCATGAACAAGGTTATGACTTAGGTCAGAAGTTTAGAGTACAGGTGATTTTGCCAATGACCACCGCCCTGACTAGTTCCTGTCATTAGGTCTAGTTTCTCCTCCCTTGGTGCTTATGAATCTCTGTGAGTCTCTCTTCAACCTTCTCTCCCTAGATGATTTCATCCACTCCCACACCTCCTATCTGAATGACTATCCTGAGCCTCAAAACACTTTACAGAGGGATTTCCAGCTGCCTGCTAGACTCTTCATTTGAGTATTTTTCTTCAAATTCAGCTTGTCCAAATCCGAATCCAGTGCATTCCTTTCAAACTCTTTTTGTGTTTCCAAGTTCTGAATTATATCATAACTTCTTCAGCTCCTTTGCCATGAATTCTTAGTTCCATCTCAGAAGCTTCTCTCCCCTGCATTCCAAGTCTAGTCAGTCATCAAATTCCCTTGAATCTCTTCACTAAGATGTCTCTAACAACCATCATTAATACATCCAAGTTCAGGATCTCCTTACTCAATAGTGACTATTGCTATTGACCTTCAAGTTGATCCTCTGACCTGTTTCTCACCTTTCTAGTATTACTTCCCACTGAACTTAACCTTCTTACTATATAGAACTCCTCTTATTATTTCAAAAAGCACTGACTGCTCCTTATTTAATTCATTCATCAAATACTTAAAAAGCACCTACAACATGTCAGGCTCTATCTTAGGCATGTGATCCACAAGACATTCCAGATCTGGTAATGAAAAGAAACAGTTAACTTCTTTAAGGAGCTCCCAGTTTGGCATTAGAGACAAAAAAGGAGAAGTGTGGTCATTTATACAACAAAAACACAAGACAGAAATGGATGAAAATGTGAGCTTACAACAACATCCAAACTACCCTCAGATAGTAGCAAGTACAAGCTGGGAAGGCGTACTAGTGGTGGCCAGAATTTGGGGGAAGAAATGTCTAAAATGGGATTTTAAAGGATTAGCCATAGATTAGATGGAGGGATAGTGTGAGGGCTAAAGGCAGCATCAAAATCTTTGAACCCAAGCCAACTTTCCAGACCTATATCCTTCCCACCTTATCCTACAGGTGGTCAGATTCAAAATTATTCCTATAAAAATGTCACATGCATTTGCAGTCTCATAAGGTTTTCTAGAGTCAGAGAATTGAGGGAGCTATATGCTGAGAATTACACACAACACCACGATGGGGGCAGAACTACACATCTGTAAATGTATTCCAGAATGCCTGTGTTGGTGAAAAAGAGAAATGCTGTTTTAGAAATTCTGTTGTTGGTAATTCTGATTTTTAACGCTTTTTATTATGGAAGATGTTCAGCATGTACAAAAGTAGAGTGAATTGTACAATGAATTGCCAAGCCAGCATCAACAATCACTAATGCTGTTTCATCTATTACCTTATTATGGGTTGAATTGCATCACCCAAAAAAGATATGTTGAAGTCCTAATTTCCAATAACTCAGAATATAACCTTATTTGGTACGGTTAAGTAACTTTGCAGATTCAATCAAGTTGAGATGAGGTGATTAGGGTAGGTTCTAATATGACTGGTGTCTTTATAAAAGGGAAATTTGGACACAGGCAAGCACAGAAAGACCATGTCAAGATACCCCAGGGGAACACCAAGTGACAAGAGAAGCAGAGACTGGAGTGATGCAGCTGCAAGCCAAGGAACAAGGACCACTGGCCACATCCAGAAGGTAGGGAGACGCAAGGAAGGATTCTACCTGGAGTTTCAGAGGGAGCATGGTCCCACAAAACTGTGAGACAATAAATTTCTGTTGTTTAAAGCCACACAGTTTGTGGCACTTTGTTGGAGCAGGTGAGAAAATTAATACAACTCCCTTACATCTCTTTCATTAGCATATGCTCAAGTACACTAACTCCGTATTATATCATTTCATCAATAATACTTCAGACACATTTCTCAAAGATAAGAACTCTATTTGTAAACATAACCACATATTTTTATTATAACCACCAAAATCAACATTATTGTTTGAAGTTATTTTTGCCTGTAAGGCATTAATTACATGTTCTTCACCCAATTCCAATGTGGTGGTGGGGGGGCGGTTTCCACATCAATAATAAGCAATTCTTGGATACCAACTGGGTGTCCTCAATTCAGCTCAACTCTGACATTATCTACCTGGAGATAGCATCATATCCCACAGGATAAGCGTTCAGTCCTACAAGACTGCCCCCTGCCTCCCTCAGACACCAGTCACAAACCCAGGTTATCATCTGTACTTCTGACCAACTGGCTATAAATCAGAGGTTCCCACGACCCCCTTCTTACGTTTGGTTAATTTGCTACAGTGGCTCATGGAACTCAGAGAAACATTCTGCTTACTAGATCACCAGGTAATTATAAGAGGATATAACTTGGGAACAGATGGAAGAGATGCACAGGTCAATGTATGGGGAAAGGGCATGGAATTTCTAAGCCCTCTCTAAGTACACCACTCTCCCCAGATCTCCACATATTCATCAACCCAGAAGCTTTCTGAATCTGTCCTTTTGGGTTTCTATGGAGGCGCCATTATAAAGGCATGATTGATTAAATCATTGGCCACTGGCAACTAATTCAACCTCCAGTCCCCCTCCCCTCCCTGGAGGTCAACTTTCAAACCTCTAATCACATGATTGGTCCTGGCAACCAGGCCCCATCCTAAGATAGGGTCCAAAAGAAACCTCATTAACATAACAAAGACACCGTTGTGGCTCTCATCACCTAGGAATTCCCAGGGTTTTAGGAGCTCTGTACCAAATATATATGTCTTATTATAAACCATAATATTTATATAAATCACTAAGGATCTTTATTCAAGCTGCTGTGATTTAAAAGCATTTGAGATTATTTTTCTCTGTGACTAAGCCAACAACCTGAAACACAATTAGGGTCATTTGTTTCATTTTGCTTTCAATATTTATGGAACACTTTTTCATTTTTGTTTAATCTTGTTTTATAATTTATAATTTTTTTATTTTTTTGCGGTACTTGGGCCTCTCACTGTTGTGACCTCTCCCGCTGTGGAGCACAGGCTCTGGACACGCAGGCTCAGTGGCCATGGCTCACGGCCCAGCCGCTCTGCGGCATGTGGTATCTTCCCGGACCGGGGCACGAACCCCTGCATCGGCAGGCGCACTCTCAACCAATGCGCCACCAGGGAAGCCCTATAAAACATTTTTATGGTTCCAAAGTCAACATTATAAAAACAAGATACCTAAAAAAATTCTACATTCTATCCTTGTTCTCTCAATACTTTTTCTTTTCCTTCCTTCACCTTATAGGTAACCATTTTTATAGATCTGCTTTTATCCTTTTTTATTTGGCTTCTCTATTTTTTTTAATATAAGCAAATATACACTTTTTCTTTTTTGGTATCTCCTCCTTCCTTTGATAAAACTCCTACTCTCACTGTTCTGTTCTGCACTTTCCCCTACTTAGTAATATTATCACCCCACAGTGGAATTTACAGAATTCTTCCTCATTCTTATTTACAGTGAGAATTCCACCATGAGAATGTCCCTCAGCTTATTCAACCAGATTCCTTTGATGGACAGTTGGATTAACTCTAACTGTAATACACCAGGACATCATATGGGTACACGATAAAGGTACAGCTTTAAACCAATATCCATATTGCTAATTAGAAACCATAGCATTTATAAAATTCTAGCCCAAACTGGACCCAGTGGGCTAACATTATCCAAAGCCACATACAACCAAAATCACCTCTTCTGCCAGCCAAGAAGAGAGCTAGCTGAAGGCCGTAGAACTACTCCTTAGAATGAGGAAGCTCTTTATGTACTGACATGGAAAGAGTTTCAATATATATCAAGAGAAAGGGGCAGAATAATGTGTGCTGTATAATATAATTTGAGTGGACAGAGAAAAACAAGAAATATTTGTTTATATTTGCATAGAAGAGCTCTCCAGCTACTGCCTCCTTGTCACATCTCACCTTGTCGTATCCCACACATATTCATCTCCTCCTGCTCACTCACCCCTCATGGGCTCCATTCTGGCTTCTGTCCTTACCATTACTCTAAGGCAACCATGACCTTCATGTGACAAAGGCAAGATGCTCTCTTCAGTCCCCACCTAACTTACCTCTCAGCAGCATCTGATAGTGACCCCTCATTTTCCTTCAGATGCTCACTACCTAAGCTACAGTGACCCTGAACTTAACTCCAAATTCTTCTCATGTTCCACCAGCTTCAATCTCCTTTGTGTGCTCATTTTCCTCTACCTGATCTTTAATCCTTGGAGTTCCATAGGTTTGAGTGCTAGGCCCCTGATTCTTTTCACTCTGTACTCTTTCCACAGGCCAGCTTCAACTATAAACATACTCTAGGCAAGACTTCTCTACTCTCCATACCTAATTATACAAAATCCAGCTTAAAACAGCAACTTGAGTGTCTCAAAGACAGCTCAACTGAATTTATGATTATTTCCTCCCCCCAACCTGTACAACCTTTTTGTCTGTAATTGGCACCAGTTCTGAATCAAAACTTTAAAAGGCATCCTTCACACCTCTCCCTCCGCTAATCAATTACCAAGACTTGTTTATTCTGCCATCTAAATATGTCTCCAGTTCATCTACTTTTCCCTACCTCTACTGATACCATCCTTTATGAGACTTGACTTCAATGACACTAGACTCCCGAGTTTCCTTCTATAGTACACCTTATCCTTGTCTTCCCTATGGGTTCATTTCTCTCTGCCTAGCCATGAAATGCCAGAGTTCCTCAAGATTGAGTCCTAGGCTCTTTCTTGCTCTTGCTGTACTCTGAATCCACTCCACAGGCTAACTCAAACTCAGCCACTGTTTCAATTATCTTTAGTGACAGGGTCTCCCAAATTTACATTTAATGCCCAGGGTATATTATAAGGTGTGAAACTCCAAATCAAACAGGCTATTTGACATCTCCACTTGAATAACTGGGTCAACCAAAGACAATTTAAGTCATCCAAAACCATATTTATACCATCCCCCAAATCTGATCTCCTAGCACCACTATCTCAGTGAATGATATCACTGTCCATCCCAGAACAAACCACAAAACAACCACGCATCCTTGACAACTCCATCTCCTCTATCTTCCATATCTAAACCATCTCCAAGTCCTGTTGCTTTTATCTGCCAAATATCTCTGCAACTGGTTCCCTTTTTTCTGTCTCCATCACGACTACCTAACCAAGTCATTCATACATTCACTAACTGGAAGCTGACTCTGACCAGACACTATTTTAGGTACTGGGGACATGGGAACAAATGAAACAGACAACCCAGCATGGGGGAATTTACAATCCAGAGGAAGAGCTGATAATAAATAAATATGTACTATTTTGCAGTAATAAGTACTCTGAGAGAAAATGAAGCATGGTGAGGGGATAAAGAATGTGGAGGACAAAGGACCTGTGTCCTGTGGAGGACAAAGAACAAAGGATGAGCTGTGTCTAACTGACAAAGTGCCATCTGAGCAGAAACCTGTATAGTGTGAGGAAGTGAGTCAAGTGGGCTCCTGGCCATCAGGAAGAAGAATGGTCCAGGAAAGGAAAAAGCAAGTGCAGAGGCCCTGAGGTGGGAGCCTGCTTGGCCTTCCTGATGAACTACAAGGAGGCCAGGGTGATTAGAGTTCTCCAATGAAGGGCAGAGAGGAAGGAGGTGAAGGCGAAGAGGTAGCTGGGGCCAGACCACAAAGGCCTCTGAGGGCCACGCTGGGGGCTTTGGATTGTGTTCTATGTGATAGAAGCCACTAGAGGTTTTGAGCATGCGAGTGAGATGACCTGATCTATCTTTTAAATAGACCATTCTGGCAGCTACAAGGACAGTAGATGTTGGTGGCAGGAGAGGACCGCAGGGGATGAGAACAAGACTAAATCAAACATAGTAAACAGGGCTACAGAGCATTTGGGCTCAACTTTCACCTTGTAAGAAATTCACTCCTTAAAATCACTGCATGTTATTTCATTAGGCTGCCGCTATAACCCCTACAGCACCTTTCTGCAAATTAGAAAAAGACCCCTACTCTCTGTGCAGATGAAGCCCCAGCAAGTCTCGGTGAGTGGAAGGCAGTCCACAAGCAACCCCTTAGCTGACCACCCTTCCAGGTTCAGTCTGCCCTGAATTCTTGCATAAATATAACAAAGGAAGAGAAAAAGACAAAGAAAGAAAAACACCTTTTCATTGGGGGTAACTGTTTACCTAGATCATCCCTGGATTTTAAATTTTTTTAATAAAAGAATATTTTCATGTTAGGAGTAAATCAAACTCATGAGACTTTCAAGTTGATTGAATCACATTATTCTTATTTTATATATATATAACTTATATACATAATATGCCAGAATAGTGATTAGACTTTGGGCTCATTTCTTAAGTAACAGATTCAGATGAGATGTGTACCCTTTGAGCCATTTCCTCCCATCTCTCAACATGAAACATACAGATCCAGGGATGACAGTTTGTTTTCCCTTTTTGTCTTGTTTTTCCTATTTGTGAGTAGTTTTGAAGTGAAAATTATATTTTAAAAATACACTTGGAGGCAATTAGAGGTTCTAGGAGTCCTACCCTGGAAGCATAAGCTTTTCTGTCACCGGCTGTTCAAAGGGTTGGTTTTTAGTTCTGGTCTAGAGTTAATGATCAAGGTACTTCCAAGAACATCCAGGTCCCTCACCTAAGCTCACAGGGAAGTGAGCTCCCCTTGGAAGGGAAACTGTTCCAAGGGCACTTTAGTCCAGGCAAATGGGAGACTTGCCAGGGGTGCAGGAGAGACACAACCACACGCCAGCACACCCAGGACGCCCCATCTGACTGTCTCCTTTGACCAAAGAGAGGAGGTTCATCCCATCAAGAGAAATGCACACAATGCTTGGCTCTGATGGCCTTACTTCCTCCAGACACCCACTCAGAGTTTTCCTTTGGGGACAGTTTCCCAACCCTGAGAAGGACTTGACATCACCACTAGGTGTCTTCAGGGTCTCTCTGGACAGCTTTCGACTCCAGTCATACTTTCTATTCAGTTTAATCCAACTAACACTTCACTCAGGAAGGGGGACTCCTCATGGATCAGAGGCTCCCGAGGCAAATGGAAAGGGAACAATTCTTCCGTCTCTTCCTTTGATCTTCCACGCCATACTCAGTCCACACCTGACGCCCCTCCTAAACTCTCCACTGGTTTCCTGCTGCCTGCGTTCTCTGTTTACTTTGTGGTGGTCTCTAGCAGTTCCCACAAAATTAGAATATTTCTCCCAAGTGACAGTTAAAAGATATAAGGAGAGATAAGTGTGGTTCCCACCTCAAAAGATCTCACATTATACGGGGAAGAACGAGCTCTACTATAGGTGTGGGTGCTTTAGGGATCGAGACAGCCTGTCCCACAGCCCTTCTGCTGGGCCCGCATTGTGAGGGGTCATCAGTGACTCGTCTGGACCCGACAGCAACCTCAGACAAGTCCTACTACGTCTATGGCAGGTGGCTCCACATTGGTTGCAGGCTGATCCTTGCAGAATATAAACCTGGGCCCGTGGCCAGGGTACTTCAACTCCTCAGAGGCTATGCCTGGCTCTCAGGTCCCGGCCCCCTCTCCCTGCTCCCGTCTCCACATGCCGGCTTCCTTTGTCTGGACTCTCGGACATGCTCTTCCTGTGCCTGAACGCTTCTCACAATGTGGGATCCGGCCCTTCCTTGGGAAGCCTTGCCCACAGCACCCCTCCTGTTCCACGTTCTCACAGCACCTGCAGCTCTTCCCCCAAGGTCCTCACCGGAGGCTGTCATTCCACAGCCCTGTGTGCGATTAGCCTCCCCCTCCACTGAGCTCCGCCAGGGCAGGACCTGCATCCTTCTGTCCAAGGTTGCACTGCTGTTTATCACGGGACAGGAAAGCAGTGAGCGAGGCTTAGAACCTGCTCCCCCATAGCCCTGGCCTCCCCAGGTCAACAGCTCTCAGACCTCAACTTCCATGACAGCCGAATCTGCCCGTTTTCTCCTCTGGTGACTTCTTCTCAGGCTCAGCCACAGATTCTTCCTTCTTAACCCACCTCATAAACACTGAGGTTTCCTGGGACTCTGTCCTCTCCTCCGTTCCCTCATCTGCTCAGCTCAAGGCTTCAAATGCCACCTTTGCACTGATGGCTCCCTGACGTCCCTGTTGAGTTCTGACCCTGTTTACCTTCTACAGCTGTCCACTGGTGACCTCTACCCATATTTCACTAACATTTCAAATGAAACCCATCCCACACCGAACCTGTCCTATACCCTTAATAAAGGGACCTCTCCTCTTTCCTGAACTCACTGCACATGCCTTCCTCCAGGTAATGTCTTGCCTACATTATGGAATAATCTCCAGAAGGTTCCCACCTCTTCTTTTTCCTCACTTCAAATCTAGGACCAACAGTGTTTCCAAAGTAACCATTCTTATTTAATTGAAACTGTGTAATAAGGACTCATGAATATATTCTCTGTGAAAATTTTAATAACATTGCATGTAACTAAAGTCCCCTTTCATCAATGCCCATTCTCAGTCCCAATCCAAATGTAACTAGTTACCAGCTTAGGTGTTCCCCGACCTTTCTCTCGGCACTTACACGCACATAATGCATATAGACAAACACCCACGTAATTTTCTTTACACATAAATGGCGATATGTCATAATAATGCACTGAAACTTGCTTTAGTCCTTCACGTAGCTTGGAGCTCCGCCCACACCAGTGCTGCTGCTTTCTGACTGTGGTGTTGTGTGCCAGTGTAGGGACCTACCTCAGCTTCTTTAGCCTTTACTGAAGTACGTTTAAAGTATCTCAGACTCAGACTATTTTTTCTAAAATATCAACCATACAACTCTTCTGCTTGAAACTCTTGAATTATCTCCAGTCAACCATGGACAGTTCCCATCCCTAAGAACTGTACCAAGGCACTTCATAGTGTGGTCCCCACCTGGCTCTCTAATCTCATTTCCTTCCTCATCTCTTTCTTTTCCCATATACCCTGAGCTTCAGTCTGAATGAATTATCTGCAGTTCCTTAAATGCACTAAGTTTGCTGAATGAAAGCATGACAATGTAGCCCTCCTCTGAAACAACAGGAAATAACAAGAGAAAAGATCCTGAGAGATTCACTTGTGCAGTAATTATCAGAGAAGAAGAGGAAGCTTGTGACTCGGGGCCTTAGCATCCCTTCTCCAAAACTTCTTGAGGACTGAGAACGTGCAGAAAATTCCCTGACCAACATCTCCGAGTTGCACATGCACTCATTTACCAGACTGCTGCCTGCAGACATTCCCCACCCACTCACCTAGAGAGTAGCCTCCAGGGCTTTCTTTCTCTACCTTCCAGGGATCTTCTCCTTGCTGCAACAGGGAGATCACCTCGGATTTGGAATATGGGAGTCCTGCTCATAGACCAAAAAGAAGAAAAAAAAAAGAAAAAGAAAAAAAAGACTTGATTTTGCCTTGACACAAAGAGGTATCTGAGATCTGAGCGGAAAACTCTAAGGATGATACAGAGAACTTCTGTGGGATTCTCCAGTTGTGCCCCCACAATGTGAGGGGTGTGTTAGGGTAAAAGCAAGGGGCAATGTAACATTTAGTTATATGTTAGTGAAGTATGATAAACATGCAGACTTGATTAACAGGGTGCTAATAGCTTTCTATACAAGAGGGAATATGTATATACTGTTAAATGTATGTTAAATGTACAGATTAAATTAATATTTGTAACAGGTATCTGTGGAAAGGATTATGTACCAAGTAGCTTGTTTAAAATGAGAAAACACTATCTGACTCCCTTTGAAAGATGGCAGCAGTCAGCAAACTATGGGTCATAGGCCAAATCTAGGCCACTGTCTGTTTATGCATGGCCCTTGAGCAAAGAATGGTTCAAAAAAAAAGAGAAAAGGAATATGTTACAGAGACTATATGTGGCCCACAAAGCTGAAAATATTTACTCCCTGGCCCTTTACAGAAAATGTTTGCTGACCCCTGTAAAAGAGAATTGAAAAAAGCCAGTGTTGGGTCAAAGAAAAAGGTTGAGGGATGCTCTCTGTTAAGAGATGAGCAAACACATCATAGTTCAGTCATAGTGGGAAAATGTTGCCTGCAGTGAGGGAATTTCTAATGTGCAGCTCTGTAGATTGTCCCATCCATGGGGCAATTCCATACCTACGAGGGAGAAAAAGGTTTTCAGGTTTATTTATGGAGATCCAGTTTGCACAGTGCTAAGGCAAAACTCAGCTAAAGTTTTTAATGACCCAGGGCTTTTACCCAGGAAATCAGATGCTGAGGTATCCCAATTTCTGAACTCTGTATCTACAGGGAAAATTTCCTTACCCAATGAGACAAGGTTACTATAGTTCTCCAGCATCACATCTTGGTACAAGTTTCTCTGAGAAGGAGCCAGCTTTCTCCACTCATCCCGTGTAAAGAACACAGCCACATCTTCAAACGTCACTGACACCTGTAGAGACAAGCATCTCAGCTCACCCAGGACTACCCATCACACAGGGTGAAAAAGGCGGCAGTGGGGAGTAGACGGGCTACCATGAAATGCTTCTATATTATTCTAGGTTCTGAAGGTTCCAGGTCATTTGCTTAATGAACAACTGACCCATGACAAATAGATACTGAGTAGCAGGAAGTATGAACCAGGCCCCGAGTTAACTGCTACAAGAGATGGGTGGAGGTATTAAGGCCATTAGTGGGAGTGTTAATTAGAATAATCTTCCTGTTGGCAATTTGATAACATACATTAGAAGCTTTAAAATGTGCATACTCTTTAACTCTCCAATTACTATATTTGTTTGATAATGAACACTGAACAAAAATGCACATGCAAGGACATTTATCATGGTGTTAGTAACAGCAAAGAAATGGAAACAACCTCAATAATCACTGAGGGAGCTAGTTTAAATAACTGAAGGCACTCTGTGCTCCCTAAAGCTTGAGGACAGTAATAATGGAAATTAAAATAGCTATAATTTATTGAATGCTTTTTTTCAGGCTAAGTACTATTCTTAGAGCTTTATATTAACCTTTAGTGTATATCTTTATTTTATCTTCACAACAACCCTATGAAGAAGGTACTATTATTGTGTCCATTTTACACAAGAGAAAACAAAGAGAAATTTATCCAAGTCACACAGCTGGTATGAAGGGAAAACTCACTCCTCCTGCATGTCTCCGCTACTCTTAATACAACACTACTTCACTTCTGACACCAGATGTGGGGGGGTTTCCACACACCAAGCAATTGTGGGACACCAGCTGGGTGTCCTACAATTAAACTCAATTCTGACACCTGAAGATAGTGTCAGATTCCCACAAGACTGGCCCCCTTTCAATGTCAATCACAAGTCCAGGTTGTTACCTGTGCTGCTGACTGACTGGCTATAAATTGGAGGTTTCTACAACCCTCTCCTCAGGTTTGATTAATTTGCCAGAGTGGCTCACAGAACTCAGGAAAACATTTACTTACTAGATTACGGGTTTATGATAAAAGAAGATATAGGAACTGGCAGGTGAAAGAGCGGCACAGGGAAGGGGTGCACAGCTTCCATGCTCTCTCAGGATTCACCATTCTCTCTGACTCTCTACATGTTCACCAACCTGGAAGAACTCTGAACCCTTCTGGGTTTCTATGGAGGTTCATTACATAGGCATGATTGATTAAATCACTGACCATTGGCGACTGATTCAGCTTTCATCTCTTAGGGTGGTGACAGATGGATAAGAGGGGTTATTGGGGGGCAGGACTGAAAATTCCAACACTTTAATCAAGGTTGGTTCCCCTGGCAATTAGCCCGCATCCTTCGGTGGGGTACAAAAGTAACCTCATTAACATAAACTCTGGTGTGGATACAAAACACACCCATTGTGCCTTCATTGCTCTGAAGTAATTTCAGGGATAAAAAGCACATATTACTAACCACTTAGGAAATCACAAGGGTTTTGGAAATTATGTGCCAGGAACAGGGACAAAGACCAAATATATATTTCGTATTATAAATCACAATATCACAGCTGGTCAGTGGTAGAGGTAGAATTCCAATCCAAGGAACTGCCTCTCAACGCCTATCTCATAGGGTTAAGTAATAAATGATAATCCATACAATGGAGGTAAAGAGTAGTGATGGTAGCACAACACTGTGAACGCACTTAATGCCAATATATTCAAAAATGGATAAAGTGGTAAATTTCATCTTATGTATATTTTATCAAAATAAAAAGCTAACATGATAAAATAAAAAATACATACATACATATGTACACATGTACATAAATAAATAATAAATAAATAAAGGTACACAGACAATTATTCTGAGGGCTGCATACCAAAGCTATGACAATGATTATCTCAAGATGTTGGGGTAAGAGTGATTTTACTGTTTTATTCTCTGAGATTTTTAACATTAACATGCAGTGCATGTATAATAAGATAATTTATTGGCACATGGCAGGGAATACAAGAAATGATCTTTGCCCTCAAAAGAATTTACAATCCAACTGGCAGACAAGAAAAACACGTGAAACAATATGAACAAGAAAAGTGTCGCTGGACAGGACCATATACTATTTCCTCGTTCAATCCTCATTTTAGAGATGAGAAACACAAGGTCCAGGGCAGTTAAGACACCAGGTCACATACTTTACCAATGGCAGAGACAAGACGATAACTGAAGTTTTCTTTTAACCCAGCACTTGGTAGGTATATTCTCTCTCTGGTCTTAAACGTCCTGTCACTGAGTTTTACACACAATTCCACATAGTACTGATGTATCGGCAGCAGGTGAGGTTAGGGAGAAATGTCACATAGGACTCACAAGCAGGGATGGAGAAGATTCTGGGTAAGAGAGCAGCCTGGCTCTGTTGGAATGGAATGGGAAGGGCTTAGAAAACAGTAGCCCAAATATGCAGAGGCAGGTCCTAGCCACAGTCTCAGAAGATCAACCACTACCACATTTCATGGGTCCAAAAGATACACAACATCACATTGCAGAGAACTCTGGTCATTTGGGAGCCAGGCCTGCCCTGTGTTCTGAAAGATGTACCAGAGGAAAGGCTGGATGATAACTAACATGAACTTAGAGGCCAGACATACCTGGGTTTGATTTCAGGTTACCTGACTTCGTTGAGCCTCAGTTTCAAGTGTAAAATGGGGGTAATAACTTCTGCTTCGCTATGAGAGTGAGAACAAAGGTGAAGCCCTCAGGATATTCCCCAGCAATGTTAACTACTATTGTTAGATGAGGATGAGTAAAGGAAGGACACTGTATAGTCATTTCTATCTACCAACAGTAGAGAGATAGACATCATGAACTAAAATAATATCGTTTAGCTACCACAACCACCACATATTGAACATCTACTATGTGCCCGGCCCTGACAAGAATGCTTTCCATGCACTAACTCCCAGGATCCTCTCATCTACCCTCTGAGGTAGGCCCAGTTGTTGTATTCACTTTACAGGTGAAGAAACTGAGGCACAGAGAGGTAAGAAACTGAGGCACAGAGAGGTGGAGTTTTTTGCCCAAGACCCATTAAGAGCAACAGAGGAGATGGGCACAAACCTGGCCATCTGGCTCAAAAGCCCCACTGAGGAATCACTGTATACACTGCCTCTCCACTACCAATATCCCATGAAACTCTCACTGCTGCTTCCTGAGGAGTCTTCTCTCTGCTCTTGGAGTCAAGAGACCTCTCCATCTACATCCCCACCAGCATGGCTATCCTTTGTTCACACAGTGGCTCACCTGGATGGGGTCCCACCCTCATTCTCACAACATAAAGATGAAAATGGCAGGTCAACATCAGTTTTCAAGAGAGTGACAGAAGCAAGGCACATGATCCAGAAAGTTAAGATGGAGAAAAACTAAAAACTATGGACTGGGAAAAGCCTGGCGAAGGTATCATGAGGATTTCTCAGGGGCGGAAAGAAAAAGAAAAGCATTCTGGCCAAGGGTAGGGAGGGGGACACGACTGAGCAAAGGAGACAGGCCAGAAAGGAACTCTGCCAAGTGCGCATGTTTGTTTGTTCTGACCCCATGTGGTATAAGACATGTGACATCTTACCTATCAATTCAGTAATCATACAGTGAATTGAGATTAATGAATAAAAGAATGTCTATTAGAAAAAAAAAGAGAAACACAGGCCATGGATTGGGGGGTTGGAGGCAAGCATTCCCTATGCAATCCACCATCCACCAGGGTGGACCAACTCTTCCAAGGCAGAAGGACATGGGCTCCAAATCCTGGTGAAGACTGTATTGGGGAGAAAACTTCAGTTTAAGTGTAAAATAACAAAAAAAAAAACCATCTATCTCTAAGACCTGAGATGGCAATGAACTCACCTGAGACCTTGCTTCCCTCTGTTCAGTAGCCATGTCCTCTTTCTGGGCAGTTTCACCTTAGGATGGGAGAAGTCTCCAGAAGCCAGATCTGAGAGAAGAAAAAGGGAACCAGGAGGAAGCCCCTTCTGCTTTCCACCCCTCAGAATCAGCAGCTCTGAAACCTTTATACCACTTGAAAATGATGCCAAGTGCCCCCAGAGAAGGAAGTCAGAAGGAACGAGGGCTAGACAGGACCAGAGAGAAGGGCTGGGTCATCCTGGTCCAGGCCCAGCTCTTTCCCTGGCTCAGAGGAAAAGTCCTAGGACTCTATCAGCAGTAGCAGCAACTCCCTGAGCCTCACCGCATGCCAGGCACTACCTATCAATACATCATCGAGTCCCACAGCACAGTTGGCACTGTCAGCACCCCATTTTATAGATCAGGAAACTGAGGGCAGAGTGGGAGCAACTTGTCCCAGTCCACACAGCCAGGGAGGGTGGCACCAGGGTTCCAAGCACCGCGGGCTCCAGAGCACCTGCTCTAACCTCCCTGCGTGCATGTGACAACTTTTCTCCACCTCAAGCATTCCCACCCAATTCCTCCCCCTCCTGTCAAGGAAACAATTGCCAGATTTCTAGAGAAAGCTGCTTTGAAAAGGGAAAACATCAGCTCTCCTATGGCGGGGAGGGGCTGCTGTCTTGAGGAAAGGGCACATTAAACCAAAGACCTGGGTCCAGTCCTGGCTCTGCCACTGGGAGAAGCTGGCGACTCACTTCTCGCGTAAAACAAGCCTGTCACTCGGGAGTGCAGGGGTGATGGTAAGGGGAGGAAATAATTTTCTCACGTTCACTGCCAGCCTGAAACAAATTCAAATGCTGGCAGGCGCTGAGCAGGTAGCGCGCTGGGAACTGGTTGGGAAGAAGCAGGAGGGTGGCTGGGTCCAGCCAATGGGGACGATGTGTCCGACCTGTCTCGTTCAGGGGCACGTCAGTGGGATGGCTGGGTGCGGCAGGCGAACAGAGCCAGGGGTGCCCGGCTCTCGGCCCGCCGGCGCCCACAAAGACCCGGCTCGCGTCTCTTGGGCCTGTGCCCCATGCCCCGGCGACGGATCCTCCCGAAGCCCGGTCCTCCCTCCCGCATCCTGCCTACCCCACGCCGCTCACCTCGCCCAGGCATCGGGGGTTCCGCGGGCCGCAGGCTGGAGGCTCCGGAACTGCCACGGCCGGACAGAAGCTTCCGCTGGGGACTCCACGCGGTGCCGCCCTGGCGGACCTCTGGCGGGTAATCAGCTCAAGCCAACGGCCCACGCCCGACGCCCGACGCCCCACGTAACTCCGGGAGGGGCGGGGCAGGGACAGTCGCGAGCCCCTCTGGGAAATGTAGTCCATGCGAGAACAAAAGATTCTGGGAAATGTAGTTCTTCGAGCTTGTCTGCGAGGAGAGCCCTGGCTGAGCCTATCACTTGTCCAGACCCCATTCTGGGTTCGTGGTCGAGCTCCTTGGGCTGCTGGCTCCTGGGTTCCCGGTTCTTCCAGGAGGAAACCGAGGTTCCTACAGGGCAGTCACTTGTAGCTCTGCATCTGCGTAAATGAGAGCAAGGCAAGTAGACAACCGCCAAGAACAAACCTATTTCCCCGTAAGTCTTTCAACAAGAGTGTATGGAGGACTTCCCTGGTGACTAAGTGGTTGAGAATCCGCCTGCCAATGCAAGGAACACGGGTTCGAGTCCTGGTCCCAGAAGACCCCACATGCCTTGGAGCAACTAAACCTGTGTTCCAGAACTACTGAGCCTGTGCTTTAGAGCCGGTGAGCCAGAGCTACTGAGCCCATGTGCCACAACTACTGAAGCCTGTGCACCTAGAGCCCATGCTCGGCAAGAAAGAGAAGCCACCTCAATGAGAAGCCCACGAACTTCAACGAAGAGTAGCCCCCCTCACACCACAACTAGAGAAAGCCTGTGAGCAGCAACGAAGACCCAACGCAGCCAAAAATAAAGAAAGAAATTTATATTCGAAAAAAAATGTATGGATCACCTGCTATGTGCCAAGCCCCATTGTAAAGGATTTGAAATACCTCAGCGGGCAAAAGAGAGATCATTGCTCTGGAGAAGAGTTTTTGGAGGTGGGGGTGGGGGAAGGAGGTAGAGAGCAGACAATAAGCCATGAATATCATTATATAACATTTTAGGAGATAAGTGTTATGGGAAAAAGTGAAAGAAGAGCAGTGTGGTGGGGATTTGGGGCTCATTTGGGAAAGTGAGTAGGGTGGCTCCTCTCAGGCCTCACTGAGAGAGTTAGAATGGAGGGAAGAGTCAGAGGCAGTGCAGGAGAGGAGGGCCATTTCAGGCACCGAGAAACCAACAAATTTTTATTTTGGTAAAGAAACACATGGCCCATTTAGAAGGTTTGATAAATAAAATAAAGAAAGATGCACTTGATGCCACCACACAAAAATAAATGGTTAACATTTTGGTGAACATCTTTTAGCAGCCCTTTGAACTCCATATTAATCTCTCTGCTAGTCACACCAATCTGTTTTTAACAAAATGGAATATTGCAGATAGCAATTGTAACCTATGTTGGTTACAATTATGTGTGGGTTTTTTCCCCACTTAAGAATATGCCTTGAATATTTGAACTTGCCAATAAATATTATCCGTCAGTAGTGTTTTCAGTGACTTCAGTACAAACCATTGCATTTAAATAAATTCTTTTGTTAAACATATTTAAACTTATTTATTTAAATGTATTTACCTAATATTTTACCCCTACTGTTAGTTATATTTTTTCTAGTTTTTTGCTCCATTAATATCCTTGTAGCTATATCTTTTAAAATTATGTTTATTTATTTATTTATTTATTTATTTATTTTTGGCTGTGTTGGGTCTTTGTTTCTGTACGAGGGCTTTCTCTACTTGCGGTGAGCGGGGACCACTCTTCATTGTGGTGTGCGGGCCTCTCACTATCTCGGCCTCTCTTGTTGCAGAGCACAGGCTCCAGACACACAGGCTCAGTAGTTGTGGCTCAAGGTCCCCGTCGCTCCGTGGCATGTGGGATCCTCCCAGACCAGGGCTCGAACCCGTGTCCCCTGCGTTGGCAGGCAGATTCTCAACCACTGCTCCACCAGGGAAGCTCGAAAATACTTTTATTTTCTTTTTTTTTTGTGGTGCACGGTCCTCTCACTATTGTGGCCTCTCCCGTTGCAGAGCACAGGCTCCGGACGCGCAGGCTCAGTGGCCATGGCTCACGGGCCTAGCCACTCTGCGGCATGTGGGATCTTCCCAGACCGGGGCATGAACCCGTGTCCCCTGCATCAGCAGGCGGACTCTCAACCACTGCGCCACCAGGGAAGCTCGAAAATTACTTTTTAGTTTAAATTCCCTGAAGTTGAATTGCTGGATCAAGGACTGGTAGAATTCTAAGTACATTGCCTAGTTGCCTTCCAGGAAGATTTTACAATTTATATTTCCATAAGCAGTTTCTGACACCCATGCCCCCTCTGGGTTTTTTCTTTTTAACGATTTAAAAAATGCTCTTTTTTTATTTAACAGAGCAAAATTTTTATATTTAATTTGAAATTAAATATAATATCATATTTATTGAACCATGCAGATATATTAATTGCCTGTATATGTACTTTGCCCATTTCCTATTGAAATGTTAAAACTTTTGGTATCATTTTGAAATACTGTATATGCACAATTTTTTAAAGAGAAAAGTGCTTTGTTGTTTATCCTGTCTATGAAAATAATGCATTCATTGTTAAAAAAATTTACACACAGTATATGGAATGAAGAAACATGTAATAAAGAAATAAATCCATCAGAAACGTTGGTTACATGTTTATATGCTATTCATATATGCTGTTGTATGTGCATATACACATTTGTGAGTATGAAACAAAAATAGAGTCATATTTCTCATACATTAAAAAATGTGAAATATACATACAGAAAGCCAATTAGAACATATAATCCAGTGTAACACATGATTATAAAGAGATCACCCCTGTAAACATCTATCCAACTTGAGAGGTAGCCCCCTACTAACACTCAGTGCCTTCTTCCTAATCACTAATCGGATACTATCATGACTTTTGAGATAGACCTTTTTGTGCTTTTCTTTATGGTTTTACTACCTACTCATACATCCTTACATAATAGTTTTACTTGTTTTTAACTTTATAAAATAGAGTCATATAGTCATATTTTTTGTGTGCTTTGTTCTCCAAACATTTTGTCAGATTTATCCCCATTATTGCAGGTAGCTTTACTTATTATACTGTCAACGGACATTTGTGTTGTTTCCAAGTTTTATCTTTTAGGAACCGTGATAAAACAAATTTAGTAATATGTTATTAGTAGAATCTAGGTGATGGTATATGGGTGTTCACTGTAAAATTCTTTCAACTTTACTTTGTATTTGAAAATTTTCATAATAAAATGTTGAGGAAAACTCCATACCTGGGGTTTGACCCAAAATGGAGTAGCCCCATTCCTCCCATGTCATCCCTTTTACAATTAAATATCCATGGACATAACACAACAAACAAGCACAGGAAGACTGAAATGTGGAAGGAAGAAGGCAAACTGAGAACTTTAGAGCCAGGGAAGGACATGTGGTAAATTCCCTTGTTTTCCTTATCACCTCCTGTATGTCTCAGCTAGGGTGTTGCAGAAGCTTACAAGCCAGAACCAACAACAGACCCAGACAAGAAAAAAACAAAACTCTAAGAAAAGCCTATTTGCCTTAGTTGAAACTGGGGAAAATGGTGGCCTAACACAGAGAACTTTTTTGGTAATACCCACCTTACTGTAACCAAACACCAGTGGGAAACCACCCCCCACTCATCTGAACTGTGGAAGCCAAAGGAAGCAGCATGTTTTTCTCAAATGGAAAGAAAAGGAACTGTCAACCATGAATTCTATATCTGGTGAAAATACAATTCAGGAGTAAAAGGGAAATAAAGACATTCTCAGACAAAGGATAACCAAGAGTATTCATTGCTAGCAGAACTACCCTTAAAGAATAACTAAAGGAAGTATTCTAAACAAAGTAAATGATAACAGAAGAAGGCTTGGAACTGTAGAGAGAGAAAAAAAAGGACATCAGAAGGGATAAAAATAGGGATAACTAAAACAGACTCTCCTAACTATGAGTTTCTTAAAACAGAAGTGATGGTTGAAGTAAAATGATAGCACGATTGGTGCCCAATGTATACAGAGGAAAGACTTAAGACAATTATATTTTAAAAAGTGGGGAGACAGAGGGACCACAGTGGAATTAAGCTTTCTGTACTTTGCTAAGTTATGTGTGTATGCCTAGAGCAACCACTAAAAAATTATACAAAATGATATACTGAAGAAGACTATATAAATCAAGGGGGAAGTCTAAAAAATGTTTAAGTAACATACGAGAAGGCCAGAGAAGAGAAGCAGAACAAGAAACATGAAACAGAAAACAAGGTTAAACAAAATCCTTTCTCTCTCGTTAACCAAATGACTCATGATAGACTATCTCAAGATTTATTTGTTTGTTTTTCATTTTCAAGTAAGAGTAATAGTAGCTTTAAAAAACATGCTGCTGTAATAAACCAGTCACAGAAAGACAAATACTCTATTATTCTACTTATATGAGGTTATTTGAGTAGTCAGAATCATGGAAACAGAAAGCAGAATGGTGGTTGCCTGGGGCTGGGGGGAGGTGCTGTGGGGAGTTATTGCTTAATTGGTACAGAGTTTTAGATTTACAAGATGAAGAGTTCTGGAGATAGATGGTGGTGATGGTTGCACAAGACTGTGGATATATTTAATACCACTGAACTGTACATTTGAAAATGGTTAAGATGGTAAATTTTATGTGTATTTTACCACAATAAAATTTCTTGGAAAAAAAATGCTGCTGTACATACTCTGTACATGCTGATGTACCTTTTCATGAGTTTTTCTAGAGTTTGCAGGTACCTGTGGTTAATTAAGACTTTCCCAAGAGTGCATAGTTACTGATAGTTGTAAGGGAATGAATGTCTAGGCCACAATTTCCATTTGTGTTCTCTTGAGCAAGGAAGGTTCTCTCCTATTTTCATTCCCTTCAAATAACCCTCTTCCCACTCACCAGAGGACTCTTAAAATGGTTCAGTGCCCAATGGTGTCAAACTCTCTGGAGTACCACAGTCTAGGACTACTGAAACAAATCTTTTCTAGGAAGACTTCTTTTCTGATTAATGAAAGACCCCACACATGGGGCTTCCCTGTCGTTAGTCACATTTCTGTTAGAAATGGGGTATATAGGCCCTTAGCAGTCTCTGAGACCAGATACTTCTACAATTTGAGAGTCATGGTAGTTTCACTGTCCCTTCTCATCTAGTCAACAAACTGTCAAATAATGTACTGCTTTCAAGAAAGAGTGTATGGTGAGAACAATGCAATTAAGGCGCTGGTAAAGAAAATATTGAATGATTAAAATGCCACACACACACACCACACACACACACACACACACCTTTTTTTTTAAAGCAAGCACCGTTCTGCAAGAGATGATGTGAAAAGTATTTCAAAATGGATACCAACCAGAGAAACTTACTGGGCTTACTCACTGACGTCAACTTTGTCTTCAGCTCTGCTCCATATTCATCCACAGGAGGGCGCATTAAATGTCCAACCTGTATTTTTTCTAACACCACCAAGCTGTTAACTCAATTGTGACACAGGCTACCTGGAGATGATATCAGATGCCACAAGTTAAGGCTTCAGTCCTACAAGATTGTCCACCACCCCAAATTCCACCCCCACTTCAGACACCAATCTCAAGTTCAGGTTGTTGCCTGTGACTCTGACCTGGCTATAAATCAGGGGTTTATGCACCCCCCTCCTCAAGTTTGATTAATTTTCTACAGCTGCTCACAGAATTCAGGAAAACATTTTGCTTACCAAATCACCAGTTTACTATAAAAGGATATAATACAGAAACAGCCCAATGGAAGAGAGGCATAGGACAAGGTATGGGGAAAGGATGCAGAGTTTTCTTGCTCTCTCTCAGCACCTCTCTCCCAGCACCTCCACAAGTTCACCAACCTGGACGCTCTGAACCCCAGTCATTTTGAGATTTTATAGAGGCTTCATTACATAGGCATGATTGATGAACTCATTGGTCATTGATGATTGAACTCAATCTCCAGCTCTCCAGCCCCTCTTCCCTCCCTTGATATTGGGGAGCAGGGATGGGGCTACTTCAACCCTCTAATAACATGGGTTGTTCCCTGGCAACCTGCCCCCATCTTTAGGTGTTTTCCAAAAATTAGTTCATTAACATAAGGTCTGGTGTGGTTGACAAGAGCTTGTTATGAATATCAAAAGACACATTTATCTCTCTTACCACTTAGGAAGTCCCAAGGGTTTTGGGAGCTCTGTGCCAGAAACTGGTTGAAGATCATATATATATTTCTTATTATAAATCACAATATCACAAACTGGCCAAAACAACAACTTGAAACAGTCATGTTAATGAAGCTTCTTGTCTTTTCATTTATTCTCTTTTTTAAATGCAGATTTGTAAGTGTACATTTTCGTCAAATTTGATAAATTTGTTTGACCCCAAATAAAACATGGAACATTCTCATTATCCCAGAAAGTTCCCTCAAACTACTTCCCACTCAAAACCACCCACCCAGAAGCAACCACTCTTCTGATATTTTTTGCTGTATATTAGTTTTGCCAGTTCTAAAACTTCATATAAATGGAATCTTATAGTATGTACTTTTTTGTGTCTCACTTCTCTCCCTCAACATATTATTTATGAGATTAATTTATTATGGTCTGTGTATCGATACTTCTTTTCATTACTGTGTAGTATTTTTTCTTTTTAAAAAAATAACCAATATCAATAGAATTTACATTCTTTTAAAAATATTTATTTCATTAATTTTATTTTTTGCTTCATCGGGTCTTAGTTGTGGCATGTGGGCTCTTCATTGTGGTATGTGGGATCCTCTCTAGTTGCTGTGTGCAGGCTCTCTTAGTTGTGGCGTGCAAGCTCAGTAGTTGCACTGCACGGGCTTAGTTGCCCTGCTGAATGTGGAATCTTAGTTCTCCATCCAGGGATCAAACCCACATCTCCCGCATTGTAAGGTGGATTCTTAACCACTAGACCACCAGGGAAGTCCCACTGTGTAGTATTTCATTGCACAAATGTACAACCGTATTTATGCATTCACCTGTTGATGCACACTTGGATTGTTTCTAAGTTATTATGAATAAAGCTGCCATGAACATTGGTGCACAAGTCTTTTGGTGGGCATCGATTTATTTCTCTTGCGTAAATACCTAAGGCTAGAACAACTGGTTGTGGGGTAGGTGTATTACTCTGCTTGGGCTGCCATAAGAAAATACACAGACTGGGTGGTTTAAACAACAGAAATTTATTTCTCACTGTTCTTGAGGCTAAAAAGACCTGGGAAGTCTGATCTGAGAAGTGTAAGGTTAAGGCCCCAGCAAGGTAGGGTTTATTCTGAGGCCTCTTCTCTTGGCTTGTAGGCAGCTGCCATCTTGCTGTGTGCTCACATGATCTCTTTGTGAGTGCAGGAAAGAGAGAGAGAGCAAGCTCCCTAGTATCTCTTCTTATAAGGGCCCTAATCCCATCATGAGGGCCCCACCCTCGTGACCTCAACTAGCCCTGATTACTTCCCAAAAGCCTCATTTTCAAATGCCATCCACTGGGGGTTAGGACTTCAACATATGCATTTTGGGAGGAACACAAACATTCAGTCCATAACAGTAGGTGACGTTTAACTTTATACAAACTATTAACTAGCTTTCCAAAGTGGTTTTCTCATTTTACACTCCCAGGAGCAATGCAGGAGAGTTCCCACATGTTCACCAACACTTGGCACTGTCATCTCTTTCCTTTTAGCCTTTTACTGAGTGCATAATGGCATCTCATTGTACTTTCAATTCGTATTTCCCAGAAGACTAATGATTTTGAGACCCTTTTCAGGTGCTCATGGGCCACTTGTATATGTTCTTTTGTGAAGTATCAGCTCAAGTCTCTTTCAAGTCACTATCACAGTTTTCAAGGTCTCTGTGAAATATGATTTACTTGGTACCAAAGGACACAAGCAGATCTGAAGGGAGTCAGGAATTGCAGTGATGTGGGATGTCCTCCATCAGAGCTATTTTTCTTATTCTCCCAAACATAAATTAAATTTTACTAAACCTCTAGATGCTTTAAACTATCCCTTAGCCTTTTGGTCACAGTAACTGCTCCTAAACATTCCTTGGTGAATTTAGGTGTGTCAAACAATGGTTCTGTAGGTAGGGAATGCCTCTGAAAGGACTGGCTGAATTTCATCAAACTCAAATTGATAAAATTCATATCAAAACTGATATAAGGGCTTCCCTGGTGGCGCAGTAGTTGAGAGTCCGCCTGCCGATGCAGGGGACACAGGTTCGTGCCCTGGTCCACATGCCGCAGAGCGGCTGGGCCCGTGAGCCATGGCCGCTGAGCCTACACGTCCGGAGCCTGTGCTCCGCAACGGGAGAGGCCACAACAGTGAGAGGCCCACATACCACACACAAAAAAAAAAAACGATTTAAAACTCAGTTCAGTTGTTTCATGCTGTTAAGAACTTTTATCCTGGGCTTGCCTGGTAACACAGTAGTTAAGAATCCGCCTGCCAATGCAAGGGACACGGGTTCCAGCCCTGGTCCGGAAAGATCCCACAGGCCACGGAGCAACTAAATCTGTGCGCCACAACTACTGAGCCTGCACTCTAGAGCCCACAAGCCACAACTACTAAAGCCCGCATGCCTAGATCCTGTTCTCCACAACGAGAGAAACCACCACAATGAGAAGCCAGCGCACTGCCACGAAGAGTAGCCCCCAGTCGCTGCAACTAGAGAAAGCCTGAACACAGCAACGAAGACCCAGCACAGCCAAAAATAAATAAAATAAAATAAATTAATTAAAAAAAATTTATCCTGAGCACAGACTCTACATTCTCGCTATATGCTATGTTCATCGTTGCTCAGCTGTGTACCAGAGCTGTGGCACAGCTTTGTGTCTTCAGATGACGCCACTTGGAAGCACACTGCTTGCTCTACCACCAGTAGACTTCATGGGTCACACAGCACGTCATCCCCATGGTTCGAATCCTTACATCATCTTTAAAATTTTTCCTATAAGAGGTTTAATTAATGAATTGTCTAATACATAACAACATGCATGTGTAATCAGTACTGCATATCATTATACCTATACCAATTAATAACATTGAAACCCAAATCTAATCTTGTGCTATAGGGCTAAAATCATTGGCTAGGTTTAAGGAGCACATATTTTGAAACATTTAAAATTGATCCAGTTCTAACAAGTAATCCACACTTATTCTATTCTCATTCACATTATTTATGACATTACATTAATACTTTCTTTCATTTCTTGGCTCAGCAATACATCAGCCCAAGAAATGTGACTTAGCAAATTGTGGCATATTAATCTCTTGCTAGCATAGAATATATTTTGTAAAGATTTCAAGATACCCCTTACAGATTTCCTCCTGTGTCTAAAGCACTATGCTCATAATGCATGTGATTCTGTGTGTTCTCAAGGCCTCCAGACACCAGGTAACAATGGCCCACACAGAAGGACAAATCTGAGAATAGTCTTTAAGTTGAAGTGAGCATTTTCTGTCCCAAGAGGTAAAGGTAAAAAATTATGATTAATAAACGTACCCATGCATCTTAACATACAGAAAAATTTAGATCTTATACCTTCTATCCAAGAATATATAGCTAAGATTAGATAGGTGTAACTTTGGGGCCATTATCCTCCACATCCTCCAAGTATCCAGAAGTATCTTCTGGCCCAGCAGCCATAATTTCAGCTGGCTTCACACCATTTTATTGTTTCATTTATGTTTTGAATAGATACAAGGAGTGCAGTGTGCCAGCTGGTCTTTGTCAGATATTTCCCTTCAGTGGGAGTGGTCTTTCCAGAGGTGCATACAACTATTCAGCAGCTGTCTCCTCAGATGTTTCAAATGATAGCTCAGGTACAAGGAAGCAAGACTCATGATGGCTTTGAAGCCCTAGGCCCTATCAGATCTAATGTATCTTGTAACAGCCTATGAGAACAGCTGAGTTTCCAAGGTTCCTGCAAGGGACTTGCCCAGTGTAAATACACTTTACCAATCAGGAGTCATTTTTATCTTAAGCAATGTTGCCTCATCATGCAGCTGATGAATCTTTTGAGCATGTTACCAAGGCAGTCAGAAACATAAATAAGATTGTTCAGAAACACAGTTGACATACTTTCTTGGGTGGTTACCAGGGGAACAGAGCTAAAATGCTATTCCAAGGTCAAATTCTTTCACAGAGAAAGAGAAAGGATTTCCTTATCTTATTACCTATCACCCATCCCCTTGTTCTTTGGTTAATTTTTTTTTCATTAAACTGTATTTTGAGATCATTACTGATTGACATGCAGTTGTCAGAAATAACACACAGGGCTCCTGTGTATACTTTACCATTTCCCCAGTGGCAACATCTTGCAAAACTATAGTACAATAATGTGCTTGTTAGCTTTTTTAATACAGAAAAGAAGACAGGTTAGTATATACCTGGTCACCAGGACTTATATTGTAAAATGGGCCATTAACAACCAATTTATTTATTAAATAATTAGGTGATTTTTTTGAACGAAATAACTTTTTAGTATCCATAGAATTTTTATAGGAAATTTTCTACCAAATAATAGTATGACAGTATTTAGCACACCAAACAGTGTTATTTGACAGAGTTAACAGTATCTCTTTCACCCTCTCAGCAAGTGTCTCTTTTAGGCATCTCAAACTTAGTATGTTTTAAATTGGATGTTTTATCTTCTCTCCCAAACCAGTTTTACCAACATTTTTAGTAGACTTTACTTTTTTAGATCAGTGTTAGCTTCACAGAAAAACTGAGCAGAAGGTACAGAGAGCTCCCATATACCGCCTACCTTATCCACATACACAGCTTCCCTCACTATTTTTTTTATATACTGCAGGTTCTTATTAGTCATCCATTTCATACACATCAGTGTATACATGTCAATCCCAATCTCCCAATTCGTCACCTCAACCCTGCCCACTGCCACTTTCCTCCCCTAGTGTCCATATATCTGTTCTCCACATGTGTCTCAATTTCTGCCCTGCAAACCAGTCCATCTGTACCATTTTTCTAGGTTCCACATACATGTGTTAATATGCGATATTTGTTTTTCTCTTTCTGACTTACTTCACTCTGTATGACAGTCTCTAGATTCATCCATGTCTCAACAAATGACCCAATTACGTTCCTTTTTATGGCTGAGTAATATTCCATTGTATATATGTACCACATGTTCTTTATCCATTCATCTGCCAATGGGCATTTAGGTTGCTTCCATGACCTGGCTATTGTAAATAGTGCTGCAGTGAACATTGGGGTGTGGTGCATGTGTCTTTTTGAATATGGTTTTCTCAGGGTATGTGCCCAGTAGTGGGATTGCTGGGTCATATCATAATTCTATGTTTAGTTGTTTTTTTTACATCTTTATTGGATTATAATTGCTTTACAATAGTGTGTTAGTTTCTGCTTTATAACGAAAAGAATCAGTTATACATATACATATGTTCCCATATCTCTTCCCTCTTGCATCTCCCTCCCTCCCACCCTCCCTATCCGACCGCTCTAGGTGGTCACAGACCACCGAGCTGACTTCCTTGTGCTATGAGGCTGCTTCCCACTATCTATTTTACATTTGGTAGTGTATATATGTCCATGCCGCTCTCTCACTTTGTCACAGCTTACCCTTCCCACTCCCCATATCCTCAAGTCCATTCTCTAGTAGGTCTGTGTCATTATTCCCATCTGACCCCTACGTTCTTCATGACATTTTTTTCTTAGATTCCATATATATGTGTTAGCATACGGTATTTGTCTTTCTCTTTCTGACTTACTTCACTCTGTATGACAGACTCTAGATCCATGCACCTCACTACAAATAAGTCAATTTCATTTCTTTTTATGGCTGAGTAATATTCCATTGTATATATGTACCACATCTTCTTTATCTATTCATCTGATGATGGACACTTAGGTTGTTTCCATCTCCGGGCTATTGTAAATAGAGCTACAATGAACATTTTGGTACATGACTCTTTTTGAATTACGGTTTTCTCAGGGTATATGTCCAGTAGTGGGATTGCTGGGTCATATGGTAGTTCTATTTGTAGTTTTTTAAGGAAGCTGCATACTGTTCTCCATAGTGGCTGTATCAATTTATATTCCCACAAGCAGTGCAAGAGTGTTCCCTTTTCTCCACACCCTCTCCAGCATTTATTGTTTCTAGACTTTTTGATGATGGCCATTCTGACCAGAGTGAGATGATACCTCATTGTAGTTTTGATTTGCATATCTCTAATGATTAATGATGTTGAGCATTCTTTCATGTGTTTGTTGGCAATCTGTATGTCTTTGGAGAAATGTCGATTCAGGTCTTCTGCCCATTTTTGGATTGGGTTGTTTGCTTTTTGGTTATTGAGCTGCATGAGCTGCTTGTAAATTTTGGAGATTAATCCAACTGAAAAAGTTGCTTCATTTGCAAATATTTTCTCCCATTCTGAGAGTTGCCTTATTTATGGTTTCCTTTGCTGTGCAAAGTTTTGAAGTTTCATTAGGTCCCATTTGTTTATTTTTGTTTTTATATCCATTTCTCTAGGAGGTGGGTCCAAAAGGATCTTGCTGTGATTTATGTCATAGAGTGTTCTGCCTATGTTTTCCTCTAAGAGTTTCATAGTTTCTGGCCTTACATTTAGATCTTTAATCCATTTTGAGCTTATTTTTGTGTATGGTGTTAGGGAGTGTTCTAATCTCATACTTTTACATGTACCTGTCCAGTTTCCCCAGCACCAATTATTGAAGAGGCTGTCCTTTCTCCACTGTACATTCCTGCCTCCTTTATCAAAGATAAGTTGACCATATGTGTGTGAGTTTATCTCTGGTCTTTCTATCCTGTTCCATTGATCTATATTTCTGTTTTGTTCCAGTACCATGCTGTCTTGATTACTGTAGCTTTGTTGTATAGTCTGAAGTCAGGGAACCTGATTCCTCCAGCTCCGTTTTTCATTCTTAAGATTGCTTTGGCTATTCGGGGTCTTTTGTGTTTCCATACAAATTGTGAATTTTTTTATTCTAGTTCTGTGAAAAATGCCAGTGGTAGTTTGATAGGGATTGCATTGAATCTGTAGATTGCTTTGGGTGGAAGAGTCATTTTCACAATGTTGGTTCTTCCAATCCAAGAACATGGCTATATCTCTCCATCTATTTGTTTCAACTTTAATTTCTTTCATCAGTGTCTTATAATTTTCTGCATACAGGTCTTTTGTCACCTCAGGTAAGTTTATTCCTAGATATTTTTTTCTTTTTGTTGCAATGGTAAATGGGAGTGTTTTCTTAATTTCACTTTCAGATTTTTCATCATTAGTGTATAGGAATGCCAGAGATTTCTGTGCATTAATTTTGTATCCTGCTACTTTAGCAAATTCATTGTTTAGCTCTAGTAGTTTTCTGGTAGCATCTTTAGGATTCTCTATGTAGAGAACATTATCATCTGCAAACAGTGACAGCTTTACTTCTTCTTTTCTGATTTGGATTCCTTTTATTTCGTTTTCTTCTCTGATTGCTGTGGCTAAAACTTCCAAAACTATGTTGAATAAGAGTGGTGAGAGTGGGCAACCTTGTCTTGTTCCTAATCTTAGGGAAATGGTTTCAGTTTTTCACCATTGAGGACGATGTTGGCTGTGTGTTTGTTATATACGGCCTTTATTATGTTGAGGAAAGTTCCCTCTATGCCTACTTTCTGCAGGATTTTTATCATAAATGGCTGGTAAAATTTAAGTTAAAACATGCATAAGCCCTCTGACTTCCCCCATGCCTGAATATGTGCATATTTTCCATCATTTCCCCTTTTGATTGCAAATCTTGATAGAAAGCAATGATGCTCAAAATATCCATCCCTCAATGCTGGGGTGCTGGCTCCTACCTCAGGTTCAGATCATGTCCCTCGCTGTTAGGTCTCCTTTATATTCACCTATTCATTCACATTGGAGGAAAACTAAGCTGATCTCAGGAACAGGCTCAGAGATATGTTAATGAGGAAACACTATATATGCTATACGTTTTGTCACTTACACTCAATTGTCACACAAGCATTGCACATGTGCTATTAGCAGCAGACTTAAAGCAAGCAGTGTCACATTTCATGAGTAGTCATAATCTGTGAAAATTTCGCTAGATAATTTTCTTTCCATTCAGAACATCAGGGCAATAACATCAGACACAATAACTGTCATAAATACAGACCTTACCTAACAGAACTAGAATTTAACATCCCCTAAAATATAGTCTTTTTTCTCTCTGAAATAACCCTCATCTCCACCAAACACAGCAAATCAAAACTAGTTTGTTTGTAATTGATCATATCAGCTCCTTCAAACTGGCTGAGGTAGAAGTCCTCAGAAGTCTCAGACTGAATTCCCCAAAGGCCTCTCAACGCCAGGAACACCATGACAAAAGACTGCCATAAGCCTCCACCTCAGTGGATTTCTGTCTTCTAGAGGTATCCCAAATATCAAGATTCCTGCACATGCCAGGAGACAGTCTTTCCCATTCACCTGATAAGGCTGCTCAGAATCCAAGAGTCCCAGTTTTTGGAGGGACTGGGCAGAGAGAAAAGAAAAATGTTTCAATTCTACCCTCAGAAGTAGTTTACCCAATTGCTGTAAGTCACAACTAACTTGAGGGGAAAGGCATCCCTCTATCTGGAAAACACAGATCAAAACTTTCCAGACAAAACCCATACATATTATAACCATATTCACCAGTTCACTCAGTAACCAATCCTTCCATTAACTTTTTAAGAAGCCATCAGGTTTTCCTTTAGGATTATTTAAGTTCTTACCCAGTTCTGAACTGTAATCTGAAATTTATCAGAGACCTGTTATTGTCAAAAGGTCGTTCCTATGAATCTGGAAGATGAAGCACTTTTGCAAAAGCATCAGAGTACAACAATAACTGTCTACAAAAGACAAAAGACTTAAAAAGTCACAGTTAAACATATTATCACAATGTATGCGATAAAGCATCTTGGTTATAGTAACTAGAATTATGACTGATTATAATCTTAACCCTTAAAAACCTTAATCTCTCGCAAAAACCAAGAAACAATTGTGCATTTCCTGGTTGGAAAGCTTAATGCTTTAGTCTTATTCTCCTAAGCAGGCAAAAGTAGTTAAACTTAGACCTGCCCAGGAATTAATGTTCCATTATTTTACCTTTTTTGAAATGACTTAGTCAATGAATTCTCTTCATGTAACTTAGTTTAGTTTCAAGTTACAAAAATCTTGAGAGACTATTTTAGATAGACATTCCCAAAGCATAATTATTCCAATAAAGATTTTTAAAAACCTTGCTCCTTTTTGTTCATTTACTCTTAGAGATCACATATGATTAGATTAAAATTCCTGAGAACCCAGGTAGATCATATACATCTCAAAGGTACAGGAAGAGAAATACCAATTCCTTCCAGAGAGCTAGCTTAACCAATTACAGAAGGCTCACTTTGATACAATAGCAGAGCCATGAGGGGCCATTGTTCTCCAGATCTCTTGGCAGCCCCCATTCATCATGCACAGCCACTACAGGGTCCCACATACTAGTAGACATCCACTGCAGTACTACCCCTGCAACTTTCAGGATTACCCCCTCAACTTTTGGACCCCACGTGTGAATGGCCGGCCACCCCGGGATAAAACCCACAACCTTCAGGCCCCACAAGCTAGTGGACAACCCCTGCAACATTCCATTCCCCATCCTGTATTTCCCAACATCTCAGTGCTCACTGGAGTTTCCTTGTTCTCCTGGCTGGCTCTGCCAACTGTTGGGCTGCACCCAGCAGGCCTATAAGGCCTACATTTGCCCAGTTTAAGACCAAAGAAGAAGCCTGGAGTCAGCAACAGAGACATCAGTGGCTTAATGGATGGTAGGGGGTGTAGATTGCCAGTTATAGAGGGAATTACATCAGTTTGGCGCATTAGTTACCAGGACCCATACTACCCCTTTGATAAGGACAATCAGTAGCCTGGGCCTGGGGCAAGCATGTAGGAAGTTCAGTCGTGTGAGTAGGGTATAGGGGAAGCAGGCAGTGGTTGAGCAGGGGATGTTCAGAGAGGAAGAGAACCCCTATCCTGAGTGGCCTGACCATATAAATGTCATCAGTATTATACCATGTCCCTGTTCCCTCCTTCCTGATCCTCTCCTCCCCACTTCATGTAGTAAAGTCAGAGTAATTTATTTACCTATTTGGCTTTGAATAACTTCTTTACCAAAATATTATATTAGATATGATTTCTTGAGACTACTTTTGGCTTCATTATGACAATTTTTAAGGATATAAGCTGAATTTGTTTACGATAGAAATTTCTTGGAACAACTGGATCACTAGGCAGTTCTTTGGTCTTTTTAGGTTCTATAGGGAGTTTGTGTTGTAATCATGGCTTTGTATTGTGGGATTTGATCTGCATCATCAAGTCTGAATTCTTAAGGGACATCTGCAGCTACTTTCATGCAACAAAGATAACCTCACATCCTTCTTGGCAAATATATCCATCCACAATACAGGGGCAAGTTTGTGCCTTTATATCAGTTGTATCTCACATTTAGAAATCATGATGAACCTGAACCAGTAGTTTTTGATGAGCAACACGATATGCCTGAAGTTTAGAATGAATAAAAGTTGGCCTGTTTTGACGGTGGGCTAGGCAATACACTGGGTACCTCTATGTGGCTCACAAATGAAAAGTTAATCTAGAAAACCAGATTCATTTGGAATCAGAGTTCATAAGTTAGACATAGCCAGCTTTCAATATTCAAGTGACAAAAGGTCAATGCCGAGAACAAAGTCATCTACTTGAAGGCCAATTGACAATGTGATAGATAAGGTTCATATAAAGCCTAGCTTTCTGCCCTCAAGCACAAGGAGACAAGATATTACAGGCAGAACACTAAGAATATCTACTAGGCTACAATATCCAGGGAATAGCAGGAAGGGCTTCTTCAGCTCATGAGAGATGGTGCTGGACTCTGATGGAAACCGTGGCCTTGGAACAGACACTTGAAGGACAAGTTAGAGGAAAATGATTCCATGAAACTTGAAAAGACCTCCAATGGCCGTGACATGGAGCAATCCTTGCTCCCTCCAGGGAGAACAGTATCTGGGGAAATGTGCCAGGAAGAAGGATGAGCCTTTATTCCAACATCATTGAGGTGAAGCCAAACTTTTCCCTCCATATGTTTTTTGTTTGTTTGTTTTTGTTGTTTTTTTAAACATCTTTATTGGAGTATAACTCCTTTACAATAGTGTGTTAGTTTCTGCATTATAACAAAGTGAACCAGTTATACATATACATATGATCCCATATCTCTTCCCTCTTTAATCTCCCTCCCTCCCACCCACCCTATCCCACCCCTCTAGGTGGTTTGTGTCCAAATGGTTTTAATTGGCTCACAAAGAGCTGTTCCTGTTGGCTAACTAGTGCTAGATGGAAGTTGCCTGTGGGGAAGTGGGGGTGGTGCCTTTAGGGAGTCCCAGCTGCAGAGAAGAGGCTCCTGGCAGAGGCCTGGCATCTGCTAACTCAGGCTCTGGAGGGTGAACTCCCAGACACAATCCTGATTTCCTGGCTGCTCCCAGGGGGGACTCTGCCAGCCTGGCACTGCTTTGCTTCTCTGGGCAGAGGTCCCTCGAAGCCCTGCATGAGGCTGAGCTTTAATTTATGACCACTTCATGTCATGTGTGACTCTCACATGCAGGAAACCACAACAGAGGCTGATTCTACCTGGACCTTAGAGTAAACCCCTTTTCTTATTTCCCCTTCTTTCCCCTTAAGTGGTTGAAGTAATGCAAGGAGCCAGTGAAGATGGAGTTGAAGGTGGTCCTCAGAAGTAGGAGGTTTAAAGAGTTGAGGCTCTGGTAGAATTAAACAGCATATAACCTCACACCACAGCCAGTCTGAGCAAGACAGAGGCCTTTCCTCTTTCTGCTAACACCACACTGCTGAGATTTCTTTTCCCCTTCAGACAGGATCTTCTGTCTGGTGAATGATGATTTCTCCCTTGAGATGAACGAGTGGGGACCATGTAGATAGAGAGTGATTTTCCCTTTGACTTTGTACCCTATTGTAAGTTCACTGATTTCTCTCTATCCTCATGCTCCTTCTCACAGCCAACTTTGGACTGACAGTTGAGGGAGAGATGGATGAGCATTAAAACTATATCCCAAACATGGCTCTTTTCATTCAACCCTGCTGCTTCTTTGGGTCCCAGTATGCAGTGAAACCTTTCTGTGTTCTGGAGTAACCTTCTCAGTACTTTAGTTCCCTAGATTTAAATTTTTACCCTTCTGATTTTTTGTATGTCTAGGAATGTTCACTTCCCAGGTTACCTTTAGACTTGCCTACCACATCATCAGTGATTTTTCAATACATGATTATTTGGGATGAACAAAACTCTACTGAGCATTGTATGGGATGTGCCCATGCATAATCTATGGTATTTTATCAAAGTGAATATGTAATGTAATAGCCAGAGGAGACATGTATGCAGATTTGGGTAATGCAAGGAAGAATATGATGAGACAAAAATGAGTCATGTAACCTTAAACACCAACATTAGTCCATGTTATTATATCTCAAATATTTGCACTAAAGTACCTCTAAAATAAAACTTTACAGTTCAGAACACTACATTGATTTTGTCACATGTAGTCAGGTTCCCACTGGCACCAACATACATTTGGGAGTTCATTTACTACAACCAAGAAGAACTGTGTTGTGTGCTCAGTACATGTCTGTGAGATGTAATTAGTAAAGGAGTTAAGGGGAATGCACAATTATTAGAGTCTTTAAAAATCAAGGGAGGGCTTTCCTGGTGGCACAGTGTTTGGGAGTCCACCTGCCGATGCAGGGGATATGGTTTCATGCCCGGGTCCGGGAGGATCCCATATGCCGCAGAGCGGCTGGGCCCGTGAGCCATGGCTGCTGAGCCTGCACGTCCAGATCCTGTGCTCCACAATGGGAGAGGCCACAACTGTGAGCGGTCCGTGTACCACAAAAAAAAGAAAAAAACTCAAGGGAATTTTTTCAGCAGACGAATGAAAGAAAGAGGAAGAGAATTAGGAGAAAGTCATGGAACATATAATTATGTGAGTTGATGACAAACAAAGTTGTAAGTATGGCTCGGGGCCGAGTCATCTTGGGCTTGTATTTGAAGGTAATACTTGGATTTATCCTGGCCTCTTCAATATTTCTATAAGGAGTGGCTGACAGGATGTCATCAATGTTTTAGGAGGATTAAACTGATCCTGTGTGCAGGACAGATATGTGTAGGGGGAAGCAGGAGGCAGTCAGAACCACGATAAGCCTGTTGCTGTGCTCATGGTAAGAGCTGGTCAGTGTTGGGACCAAGTGGGAAAGGAGGTGATAGTGAGGACAATGAGTACTGATTTTTCACGAGAGTAGAGAAGATTGAGAAAGGAGAGAAGTCCAATGAGGAATTGAAGGCTTCTGAAGAATGACCACTGGAGATTTAGGTGAGTGCTCCCTGGACACCAGGGAAGACGAGGTGGGAACCCTCACGTGTAGAGTAGGAAAAGAGGCAAGGACTCCTGGAAACTATGCCCATGGATTGGAACAAACTCTGGACTTGGAGTCAGAAGTTCTGGGTTGTAATCCAAATCCTGTAATTAATTCATGTTTTCATGTTCCTAAGGTGTTATAGGAACTCTGGACAGTTTAGCATTAAGGGAACCTCTGCTTCTCTTAGCCCATCTAAATTTGAAGGGATACCGAGATTTATATGAGGAATTCTAGCTACTGTCTGAGGCTCGCCACCCTCTGATACCCATCCCTGACACCCATGCCAGGCAATAAAGCACCAAAAAGTTAGATTGGTTGTGGGGGAAGAAGAATAGTGCAGAGCTAGGTTCTGAGCTGTGAGAGGAGAAGGTAGGAATTGAGCCTAAGACAGAGGAAAAGTTAACTAATTCAGTAATGACCAAAACCCTGAAAGTAACAGCACCATTTGTAACCAATAATTGCTCATTGTACAGCCCTGGAAAAGGTAACTTTTCTGTGACTCAGTAAATTGGGGATAATTTAACATCTCCTAATGTGAGGCCATAGAGGACAGGTGACACTGAGGAGAGCTAACTCTAAAGTTTTCTGAAATTCTCAGACCATATAGTAGCCACTGTCTCATAGGGTTGCTGGACCCAATCTTGTCTTTTCCTGAATTTTTGTTGTCTGTAAAATAAGTGTTTTAAAATCACACCTTTTTATACATAACTAATGGTTTTATGACTTATGAGCACTTATCAGCCTCATATTTAAAAGCATGACCATGATCACATATCATTAATTACAGGAATAGTCATGGGTAAATTTACACCTATAGGGACTCAGTTTCTTGGTCTGTAAAATGAAAAAATGTATGCTATCCAAGAGTCCTCTCAGTTCTAAAAGTTTTAAATTATAGAATATGAAATTAGTTTCCTTAAAGCTCCCTTCATGTCATGATTTCTCAAGCTGTAGATGAAGAGATTGATGAGAGGAGTCACCACTGTGAAGATGACAATAGTCACCACATCTTGCACTGAGTACGAGGATGAAGGGTGCTTATAGACTCCCAGGATTGCCCCATAGAATGGGGAGACCACAGTGAGGTGGGATCCACACGTGGACAGGGCTTTCCTTATCCCATGGACAGATGGCAACTTCAGTACATTAGAGAAGATGGAATCACATAAAATGATGATACATGCAAATGGTGTCATAAATACCAGTTCACCCACAGTGAATACCATCAGGTCATTGATAAAGGTATTCAAACGAGAGAGTTTTAGAATAGGATAAGGGTCACAGAAAAAGTTATACACAGCATTGTTGGAACAAAATGTGAGTTGCACCATGAGAAGAGTCTGTAGGAGAGCATGCAGATTTGTACTGACCCAAGATGCAGCCACCAGAAGGACACAGAGTTTGGGCCTCATGATCATGGTGTAGTGGAGTGGGCAACAGATGGCAGTATAATCATCATAGGCCATCACACAGTGGAGGAACCCATCTCTGTTGATGAAAATGATGAAAAAGTAAATCTGGGTCGTACATACCATGTAAGAGAAAGACTTGCTTCACAGTATGTGATTCACCAGCTTTTTGGGGATTGTGACTGATGAAAAGAAGATGTTGACACAGGAGAGGTTGGCCAAGAATAAGGACATGGGTGTTTGGAGATGACTGTCACAGCTGATAGCCAAGACAATGAGAAAGTTCCCAATGAGGGTGACCAGGTACATCCACAAGAACAGCCCAAAGAGAACCTCCTCCTGCTCTGACTGCACAGAGAGTCCCAGGAGAATGAATTCTGTGACTCCAGTCTGGTTGTCTCTGCCCATGTCTGCAGGGGAGAAGATGTGGTCAAAAGGAAAAGGAAATATTTATTTAATTAGGCTCCATATATTGTTTAGAGATTACAAGTTTTTAATGATACCAGATCCAAAATGTATTTCTTAATTAATAACACTTCAAATATAAAAGTAGATGAGATTGATAATGTCATCATTTGAGCAAATTTTTTATGATACTGTTTTGTCATTGAGAATTAATTCACATTAGATAATTCTATGAAGTGAGTTTTAATGCAATAAATAGCTGGTTAATTTCTATAATTTTAATTTGTGTTTAATTATCTTTGGTTTCATGCAGCTTAATTCATACTTCACTAACAGTTAATGAATATCTGGTATATACAAGTTATTTTCACATACACAATTTCTTTTAATCCATATCATTCATATATATATATATATTTTGGCCGCCTCACATGGCTTGTGGGATCTCAGTTCCCTGACCAGGTACTGAACCTGGGCCACAGCAGTAAAAGCCTAGAATCCTAACCACTAGGCCACCAGGAACTTCTGTCATCCATCATTCATAAGTGAGGACCCTGAGAAGAAGAATCAGAGATGAAGAACCTGGGATTCAGAGAAATTAGGTGATGACAGATTAGATTGAAAGAAAGCATAACATTTATAGTCTTGAATCAGCTGAAATGCCCTTTTCTTTATATTCCTCCCTAGTTTTACTTCCAAGTTTCAATTATCAACCATTTATTGAGACTATAACCAAGTGCCAGGCAGTGTCTTCCTGCTTTACATACATTTCTTACAGATTTAAAATATGTAAATTTAAAAAATAACAAGCTTCATTAAGCAGAAGGGAAAAATGAAGCAATGAGATCTAGCTATTTGTTTAAAGTCATAAGTTCTTTTACCCGAATAACTTTATACAACTCACTCAAATTCATTCTGGATCTCTCTTATTTTCTCAGGATTATACTAATTCTAGGCACTGAAGGATCTGCCTGGCAGTTTTCCCTCAACGTTGTAACTGGATAGCATCAAAATGTCATTGCAGTAGCTCACAAATGTTGGCTTGGATGAGCTAAGCGTGCTAGTGAGTTTGCTATGTACGACATTCTGTGAAGAGACTACTTTTCTCCCTGTGCTGGCCAAAACAGGATCACTGGTATTTGGTATTATTTTTGAAGAGGAAAAGGAGATTCATAGAGAAAGTCAAGTTATGGGGGCATATCCAAATGATAATCCCAGCCTTAAGGAATTAATGCAGGCAGAAAGAGTCAGATAGAGAATTTTGAATATGTAAGAATACACAGTATTCGAATAGTAAAGAGGAGAGGAGATGGCATTTCAGGGGAGGAGATTTACAGGTTAAATGTCTTGACTGACTGGGATAAAGGGTGTCACAGGCAATACTTTTAGGAGAGTGGTTGCAGGATGTATATAGTATGGTGACTATAAAATATCCAGCATTTTGAGAGTTAAATTAGTAAAACCAATGTAAAATTCTGAGATCTGAAGCCATTTTCTCGTAAATTATATCACAGAATTAAAAGGTAGAAAGGCAGAAGTTGGCAGTACCCAGAGCTATTGAAAGAAAGTACTTCAGGGAAAGGATGTAGAATGTAGAAGTGGGGGTACAGGGGTTGCATCAAGGAAAAACCAAAACAATATTTGTGCAGACGTTTTCATTGTGCTCCAAAGAGTAGATGTTGATATTAGGGTCTTAATTGTAAGCTATTTCCCATAATGGAAATGGTAGTAGAAGGTGAAAGAAGTATAGCAGGATGGTGTAGGGTTTTTCCTATTGTCTGGGAACTGGCAAAGGCAAAAACAGGTGTAGAGGCTCTAAATAACCCAGACTCTATGTCGAGAGATCTGCCAGCATTAAGGTTAGCCACTTCCTGTCAATGTTTGCTGGGATAGTCCTACCAGGAGTACAAGCAACGTTGGCCCCACCCCCAAGTCAATATGGTAAGAGGGCCTGGTTTCATACATCAGTCCCTTGTGAATCTCTTTAGTTTGTGACTGTCCCTGAGACATCTCATGTTTTGCAGCATTGAGTGTTTGTGTTCCTGGACCTTAAAACTGAGGATGCTTAGTGCTTGGACCGCAGCTCAAGCTGACCCCCTCTGTGGGGTTCCATGTGGCATCCAAGCAACCTCCCTCCGAGACACTTCTCTAATGTGGTCATAGACCACAGTGAAGGTACACAAGGAAGCAACTAATAAAACGGTGGAGCTTAAGGGCAGAATAGGAGGGTCTTGAATGTCTGACAGAAGAGTCTCTTTTGTGAGGAAAGAGGGTGGCTCTTGGCTCTGAGCTTTTGGCCAGAATTTCTAAGAGCCGGCCGTCACTGATCTTAGCAATGCTGCCCTTAGTTATTACCTCTTTCGTTTCCCACTGCTTAATTTTCTGTTTCCACCTTGGAAACATGCTTGCTCTGTTCTGCAATGGGCAGTACATCCTGAAAGAGGAAAGGCTTGTACATGTTAAACCAGGTGATGTTTCCCGTTTGAACTTGGTGAGATGCTGAAGCATTTAGTGTGTGTTTCTCCAAATGTAAATGTATGTGTTTTTGTCCGTGTGAATCTGTCTCTGTGGGAGATAACTGTGTCCTCACCTGCTTTCCCAGATTTTCTTACCTGGCTGCTCTGCTGCTGTGAGAGGCTATCATGGGACCCCTGTCTCCACTGGCTGCTTGCCTGACCCTGAATCATGAGAAAGTCACAGCTAGTGGGGGAGTCAGAAAGATTTTCTCCCTGGAGGAGAACACTTAGATTCAGACAGGTGCCTCTAAGGTGGATTCCCCACAGCTCCTCATTAAAGGCACACATACTAAGGGTTCTTTGTTCCTATCCTCTCTGGACACAGATATCTCAGCCTGAGGGGAAATCAGTTTAGTGTTCAGACTTGTTGCTTCCCATTGCCTCAAGTACATCTCACACCCATGTCACAGACAAAATATACTTGGTCCCTTGCTCTGTGCTCAGAATGGATCTGAAGAAAAATTGTGAAGCCAGTGAACTTGGCCCACAGATATTCATGGTAGCTCCATTCTTTGCTCTACACTGACTCCCTTTTGTATAATCCTTAAGTCTTTAGGACTCTGCACTCTTTCTTCTTTCAAATAAAAGGTTTGTCAATTTATAGTAAGAAAGTAAGGTCTAAGAACAGACCCTCAATTCTGTCTCAGTTAATCTCTGTAATAGTTTCTGTGTTCCTGACAAAGGAAACCAGACGTACCACTTAGAAATGCCGGCCTGTGGACGGGGGTAGGGAATACTGGGTGTGGGTTATATATGTGGTCATCTAAATAATATCTGTGGGCTGTTGGAACTTGGATGTGTATTTTTTAGTTTCTATTTGTGTGCATATACATAGCAAAATTTTTACAAGGTGAGTTTTAAAACCAATTTTAAAAAAAGAAAGAACACAAATATGAAATTGGGCAAAGATGTGTTAGGCAAGTGCAAAAATCAGAGAACATTGGTGGCGTTATTAATTACAGATAAGGCAATAATTAAGTCAACTGACAGCATAACTCACAAAAGAGGAATATTTTATGATAACAAAGGACAAATTCATAAAACTTAATCACAGTTATGAAATCAAACAAAACAATGTAGCAACTGTTTGCAATAGCAATGTAAGCAATGTAGAATAGGAATAGGTTAGGCAAAGGTTTAAAAAAAATTTTAAAGAAGTTGATTCATGTCTTAATGATGGACTTTAATATACAATTCCCAGAATTTGATAGATCAAGTAGTTAATTAAAAAATATGACAGAGATTTTGTTTAAACAACAAAGAAATTTGATTTGTACACGGAAATATATTCAATATTCTGTGATAAACCATAATGGAAAAGAATATTTAAAAAATGCATATATAACTGAATCACTTTGCTGTACAGCAGAAATTATCACATTGTAAATCAACTATACATCAGTTAAAATATATATATATAGGGCTTCCCTCGTGGTGCAGTGGTTGAGAGTCCGCCTGCCAATGCAGGTGACATGGGTTCGTGCCCCGGTCCAGGAGGATCCCACATGCCGCGGAGTGGCTGGGCCGGTGAGCCATGGCCGCTGAGCCTGCACGTCCAGAGCCTGTGCTCCACAACAGGAGAGGCCACAGCAGTGAGAGGCCAGTGTACCGCAAAACACAAAAAATATGTATACATATATATATATATATATATATACACACATATAAAATACACATATATCCACCTTGAAAATAGAGAATATGTATTCTTATTTTAAGCCCAGGGAATAATTACAAATGTTGGCCATTTTCTTGACTACTACAAAAACTTTATAATAGAGTTTTTGAAATGAAAACTGAATCAATGAAATCAAACATTGATTTCATAGGATATATTCTCTTATGGCCTTCACCACAAAGCCAAAAATTAGAAACCAGAAATCAAAATGTAAAAAGAAATGTTCAGTTGATAAAATTTAAAACAGTGTTCTTCATAATCCCCATATCAAAAAGAAAGTTTAAACCAAATGATTCATAAATCAGAGAAAAAATATAAAAAGCTATGGGAAAATAGCCTTAAATGCTCTTATTAATAATAAAGGAATATAAAAACTGAATAAATCAAGTATTTAATCAAGAATTTTTATTTTGTAATTATTTTAGTCAAATAAATATATTAGCATAGCTTTAAAAGTTAAACAATTCTTTAAATGAGAAAGGTAGTTCACTACCTACCTTTCCACTCCATGATCCAACTTCCCAATATAAATACTTTTATATATTTCTAAATAATATGTTTATAATGCTATTTTTGATCATTGATTTACAATATATTGTCTTCCCATTTTGACAGGTGATGAGTTAATACCACTTCACCATCCCTTTTCCTCTTCCTCAAATGATCCTATTATAGGCACATCACAATTTGGAGGTATGTCAATATCTATTATTGACTTTCTGACTCTGTTATACACTGTTTGTGTACTAATCCTTTTGTTTTTCCTGGTACAAATTTTGAATGTCCCTGAAGTTAATAATTGCCTATTTAAAAAATAATAATAATTGCCTATTTTTTTCATTTGCTTAATTTTTTTTTCTTGCGGCATGCGGGCCTCTCACTGTTGTGTCCTCTCCCATTGCGGAGCACAGGCTCCGGACACGCAGGCTCAGCAGCCATGGCTCACGGGCCCAGCCGCCCCGCGGCATATGGGATCCTCCCGGATTGGGCCACAAACCCGTATCCCCTGCATCGGCATGCGGACTCTCAACCACTGCGCCACGAGGGAGGCCATCATTTGCTTAATTTTTATGCCTCTTTTCCTTCCATATTTTGTAATTAATTTTGGGGGGTTGAGTTATAATTGATAGATAATAAACATTACCCATTTACATTACACTTCGATGTATTTTAAAATCATGTTGTCATGTAACCACCACCACAATCAAGAAACACCACAGTTATATCACCCTAAAAAGTTTTCTTGTTTCCCTTTGAAGTTAGCACCCTTCCATGACCAGGTAATCACTCATCTGCTTTCTTTCACTACAATTTTGTGTTTCCTAGAATTTAATATAAATGGAATCATACAGTATGTGGTCTTTTGTGTTTGAATTCTTTCACTTAGCCTAATGCTTTTGAGATTAATCCATGTTGTCAATGTATCACAAATTTGTTGCATTTATTAACATTGTGTTCCTTTTCATTCCTGTGTAGTATTCCATAGTAAGGAGATCCACAATTTTTATAACCATTCAACAGTTGAGGAAATTGGTTTGTTTTCAGTTTAGAACTATTATGTATAATATGTATGCATATCACTATATATGTATACAATGTGCATATAATACTACCATGTATATTTCTGTAGAAGTTTGTGTGTGGCCATATGCTTTCATTTTTCTTGGAATGTGATTACTGGTTTTTATGGTAAATGTTTTAACTTTATAAGATACTGCAATACTGTTTTTGCAAAAAATAGCTGGACAGTTTGCATTCCTATCAGCAATATTTGAGAGTGCTAATTGTTACACATCCTTATCAACACTGGGTAGTGTCAGTCATTTTTTTTTCAGTATGCAGGCCTCTCACTGCTGTGGCCTCTCCCGTTGCAGAGCACAGGCTCCAGACACACAGGCTCAGCGGCCACGGCTCACGTGGCATGTGGGATCTTCCCAGACCGGGGCACGAACCCATGTCCCCTGCATTAGCAGGCCGAGTCTCAACCACTGCGCCACCAGGGAAGCCCTTGTCAGTCTTTTTAACATTAACTATTCTACTGGATGTATAATAATATCTCATTGTGGTTTTAATTTGCATTTTCCTGATAACTAGTGATGTTGAGCATCTTATACTTATCGCCTATTCATATATCTCCTTTTGTGAAGTTATGTTCAAATATTTTCCCCATTTTTATTGGGTTGTTTGCCTATTTTTATTGAGCTGTTTTTCTTCTCATTTCTGAGGTTTTTTTTCTGGACTCAATTGTAAATTTCGCAAATATTTTCTCCCAGTTTGTGGTTTGCTTTAATTTTCTTATGCCTTATAAAGAGAAAAACATTAATTTTAATGTCCATCTTATCACTCTTTCCCCTTAAAGTTATGCTTTTTATGTCCTATTCATGAAATCTTTGCCTAAGTCAGTGTAACAAATATTTTCTACCATGTTTTCTTCCAGTAGTTTAATAGAATTTTGTCTTTAACTTTATGATTCATTTCCGTGAGTGAATATGATGCGAGGTAAAAGTTAGAGTAATTTTTATCTATACTGATAACCAGTTGTTCCAACATCACCTGCTAAAAAGATTTCTGTTTCCATATGAATTATACTTGCACCTTTGTTGAAATTCAATTCTATTTCTGGAGTTTTTGTGTGTTGCATTCATTTCTATGTTTATCTAACGCCAATACCACACTGTCATGATTATTGAATCTTTATGTTAAATATTGAAATCAATAGTATAAGTGATCTGAACTTGTTCTTAATTTTCAAGGTTTTCCGCTATTTTAGGTCCTTTGCTTTTCAATATAAACCTTTAAATCAGCTAGTCAATTTCTTGAAAATTGTCTGTTAGGATTTTGATTGGGTTGTATTGAATCTGTTGATTAATTTGGGGAGGATTAAATTCTAATCTTTTATTGCTAACATATAGACACACAGTTGATTTTGCATATTCACCTTGTACTCTGAAATTAGCTTATCAATTCTAGGAATGTTTTTATAGATTCCATTGTGTTTTCTATGTATTTCAACATGTACACTAAGGCAAGAGTCGGCAAATTTTTACTGTAAAAGGCCAGTTACTGAGTACTCTAGATGTTGCAATGTCACCTCTCCCATTGTAGAAGGAGAGCAGTCATAGAAAATATGAAAAACATGATGATGGCTATGTTCCAAAGAACTTGTTAAAAAAAAGAAAAAAAAGGCAGAGGGCTGAATTTTGCTTATAGGCTGTGCTTTGCCAACTCTTGTTCTTGGGTTTTGCAGAAATGAAATCGTATAACATGTACACTTTTGTCTGGCTTCTTTAACAGCATAATTGTTTTGAGATTCATCCATGCTGTAGCTGTAGTTTATTCCTTTTTATTGCAGGTAATATTCCATTTCATGGCTATACTACAACGGTTCATACAGGCGCCTATCTATGAAGGCTTGTGTTGTCTCAGAAATAAAGTCACAGGCAACATTCAACTACAAGACTTGGTATGGATCTATGCTTTTTCTTCTCTTGGATTAATTAACTAGAAGAGGAAAGGCTGGATCATTTTAAGAAATTAACATTTTTAAGAAAATGCCAAACTCTTTTCCAAGGTTGTTGTATTGCATATATTTCTTGGTGAATTGCCTGTTCAAATTTTTTGCATTTTTCAAAATTACAATGTTTGGCTTTATATTCTTAAATTTGTATACTGGGCATAGTTAACCTTTATCAGATAAATGAATTAACAGATAAATGTTCTTATTAGATATATGATTTGCAAATGTTTTCTTCCAGTATGTAACTTGTCTTTTAATTCATTTATCAGTGTATATTGAAGAGCAGAAGTTCTTACTTTGATGTTCAATTTACCAGTTTGTTCATTTATATATGGTCTTTTGGTGTCATATCTAAGACATATTTATGTTATCCAAGTTCACAAAGTTTTTTTTTTTTTTTGCGGTACGCGGGGCTCTCAATGCTGTGGCTTCTCCCGTTGTGGAGCACAGGCTCCAGACACGCAGGCTCAGCAGCCATGGCTCACGGGCCCAGCCACTCCACAGCATGTGGGATCTTCCCGGACCAGGGCATGAACCTGTGTCCCCTGCATTGGCAGGTGGACTCTCAGTGACTGTGCTACCAGGGAAGCCCTCCAAAGATTTTTTTACCTGTTTTGGAAGTTTTATAATTTTAGATTTTACATTCAGATCTGTGGTCCATTTTGGGTTAATTTTAAAATATGGTATGAGGTATGGATCCAAGTTCCATCCCCCTCACCCCATGTGATTTAGATAGCCAACTGGTCCAGCACCACTTGTTTAAAAAAGCTAGACGTTCTCTGCTAAATTGCCTTTGTATTTGGGTTTATTTCTGAATTCTTTCCTTTCCATTCATATATTTGTCTATACTGATGGCAGGACTCATAGCCAAGACTGATGGCCAAGACTCATTTGTCTTGAGTACAATCTTTATATAATAATTCTTGAATTTGGACAGTGTAAGTCTTCCAACTTAGATCTTTTTCAAAGCTGTTTTGGCAATGCTAGGTTTTTTACATTGTTATATAAATTTTAGAATCAGTTTTCCAATTTCTATGAAAAAGTCTGATGAAATTTTGAGACCACATGAAATGTTATCAATTTCAGAATTAACAATAATTAGTATCCTGACCCAAAAGCATAGCATATATCTTCATTTTAAAAGGTTTTCTTTTATTCCTCTCATGAATATTATTTTTAGTTTTCAGTGTATGGATTGTTCATATTTTTGACAACTTTAACACTAAATGTTTCATATTTTATGCTACTGTAAATGGTACTAAGTTTTTAATTCAAATTATTTATTATTTGTTGTTATATGATTATTTTTTAATATTGGTTTTGAATCCTGAAACTTTGCTAAACTCACTAATTAGCTATAATAGCTTCCTTATAATTCCATCAAAAATACTGCATGACAGATTATTGTGTCCACATACAAAGACAATTTTACTTTTTCCTTTCCAATCTAATTGGGTGCCCTATAATTTAATTTAATTCAGATACTAACTATCCTGACCTAAGACAGACCCCAGAGTTTAAGGGCTCAGTCCCACAAAGCTACCCCCATTCAGATGCCAATCAGAAGTACTGGGCCCCCAGGTTACTCATACTCTCTTAAACTTGGTTACACATCGGGGTTTCCATGACCCCATCCTCAAATTGGATAATTTGCTATAATGTCTCACAGAACTCAAGGAAACAGTTTATTTACTATTATTGGTTCATTTTAAAGGATACTATAAATGACACAAATGACCAGCCAGAGGAAGAGGCACATAGGGACAGGCCAAGGTCAGGAAGGGTCCTGAGTGCAGGAACTTCTGTCCCACAGAGTTTGGGGTGCACCACCCTCGTGGGACATGGATGCTCGCTCTTCTACTTTTCCTTCTTTCTCTGGCCTGTGGTGTGGAAATGATGACAGTACCTCCAGCTGCCACCCTGGACCATAAGATGAAGATGGAAATCTTACACTAAGATAATGGGGTAGAAACTTCTGAGCTTGGGAGTCTGATGACATCTTAGATCCACTGTACCAGCCTTTGAATACCTACATCTGAACTTATTTTGTGGGTGCTAGAAATAAACTTCTATCTTGTCTAAGCCAACATTTTATACATTTTTGTCTTTTGAAGGCAATAGTACTGTTCCAAATGGCCCCCAAGCATAGTGCTGCAATGTTGTCTAGTGTTCCTAAGTGCAGGAGGTCCATGAGGTGTTTAACGGAGAAAATAATCTTTGTTCAGGCATGAGTTATAGTGCTGTTAGCCATGAGTGCAATGTTAATGAGTTTACAATATATATTAAGTAAGGTGTATTTAAACTGAGACACACATACAACAATGTTATGTATTGATTGGTTGACCAAAAATATTGTGGCCAGAGGCTCACAGGAACCTATTTCCCTTAGTAACAGTGGTTCAGTATTCACCAATTCAGTGTTTATCATGACTTTATGGAACAAAACTACCTATATAAAGAGAATTGACTGTATTATAATCCTTAGATGATAAAGCTGAGGTGCAGAGATACAAAGTAATGAGCCCAGGATCACATAGCTAGTAAGTGGTATAGCTGGTATTTGAACCCAGGGCAGCCTGGCTCCAGAACCTGTATTCTTCCCCACCACACCATCCTGCCTCTGGTAGGGTGAGAGAACCCTGGGTATCAGACTCCCTTGAAGGTCAAGGTTGAGTGGGAATTTGGATGCCCTGGAAAAAAACTCCTCCCCAGCCTACTAGGAAATAATGGTATCCTGGGATGTCAAGTCAAACCTGTAGTGTCCCAATGTCTTGGGGAGCAGGGTAGTAGGTCAGAGTTTCTTTGTAATATCAGAGTGTCCTGGGATCATCAGGCTGCTTTGGATGGCTGGTCAGAGTTCCCTTATAGGGTTAGGCTATTTTGAGGCAGCAAGAGTATTGGAATTCAGTGTGTGCTTGTGGATCCAAGTTGACTACATGAATCTTGGGAGGCAGAGCTGTCATGCAGCTCGAGTTTCTCTAGGAGGTCACAGTATACCCTGGGGTAGGGGGAGAGGGGCTGGCATCTTGGATCAGTGTTTCTCGACTTTTATGTTGTTATGACCTGAATGTTTGTGTCTCCTCACCACTTCATATGTTGAGTCCTAACCCCAATGTGATGCAATGATATTTGGAGGTGGGGCCTTTGGGAGGTGATTAGGGTTAAGTGAGATCGTGAGGTTGAGGCCACAAGATTAGAGTAGTGTCTTTATAAGAAGAGAAAAGAGACCAGGACTGAGTTCTCTTTCTGTCTTGTGAAGACACAGAAGTTGGCTGTCTGTAACCCAGGAAAAGTCTCTTAGGAACTGAATCAGCTGGCACGTTAATCATGGACTTCTCAGCCTCCAGAACTGTGAGAAATGGATACCTGTTGTTTTAGCCACCTTACGTTTGGCATTTTATTATGGCAGCCAGAGCTGATGAAGACAAGTGTACAGTCAGTTCTCTTGGGGATCTTGTTACAGTGAAAATTCTGATTCAGTAGGACTGAAGTGAGGCCTCAAATCTGACATTTCTAACAAGCTCTCATGTGCTGCTTATACTTCTGATCCATGGATCATATTGTAAGCCTCAGGATCCTGGACGATTACCATGTTTTTCTGTCTTGAGTTGTTCTTTTAAAGAATGTGTGTGAAGGATTAGCATAACATTGGGGATCAGACAGTCCTATGAGTACAGTGTGTTCCAAGGGGATTAAGGTGCCCTCATTGATTCAGTCTATTCTGACGTTTCAGAACTTCATGGCGGGGGACAGGGATAATCTCCTAGTTGAGGTTGAATACTCTAGGTTTCAGTGTGTCCTAGAGAACCCTAGAGTCCTAGGATATTGGGCTGTCTTTAAAGGGTCAGGATGTCCTACGGATGTCAGAATGTAGTTCCTAGATCTAAGTAATCTCAAGAATCAGAATACTGCGTGTGTCAGGGTGTCCTGACTGCTAGCAATGCTGGGTATGTCAGGGTTTCCTTGAAGAATCAGAATGTCGGGATGTCATGGGAATCTCAGTCTTCTGCAGAGTCCTGAGGTCCAGGGAGATAAGGATGCACCTGGACTACAGATGCTCTTGAGGGTAAGTGTTCTCTGATGGTCTGGGTGACCTTGGAGGGTCAGGGAGTCCTCGGGGGTTCTGAGTGAATGAGGAGGTGACATTTGGGAGAAGAAAACAGAAAGTACTTGAGAACTATGGTGTCTGGGAGACTCATCCTATGGTTCAGGTTGTCCTGACGGGGTGTCCAGTGTATTCTGAGAATCAGGATATTTAGGAGGGGCCAGAATGTACTTGTCTTTTTAGTTTTTTAGTTTCCTGGAAAGAAGTCTTTGGGAATCACCCACGTACTAAGACACAAGGCAGGCCCTACTCCTCATCTCCATTTGCACAAACTCTCCCTCTCCCTCTCCCATCATCATGAGGTTCTGAGGAGGAGTCTCAGGAGGAATGCATTTTCTCTTCCTTCCCCTGCCTGCTCCCAGGAGGGGATTTAACAGGACAAAAGAATTTGGTCCTCTGGGAATATGAGCTCTTGGCCCCAGTCCCTGGACCCTCCAACAGAGCACCTTCCCTCATCTGGCTTGTGATCCTCCCCTGATGATGGGGGCTCTGGCGACCAGGCAATGATTGGATGGGCTCACAGGGGTGAGGAACAGGTCACTCCTCCAAGGCTCAGGGAGAAAGAGTTAGTGTGGGATTGCAAGCTGGGAAAGTAGGCAGCTGAGAGCAAAAGGAGAGAACGGCATCCCAGAGAGAGAAGGTGCAGGGGGAGAAAAGTGGAGACTAAAACAGAGAAACAGGGTGAGGGCAAGGCAGAATGAGATGATACTCAAGCAAAGGAATGGGGAATTAGAAATAGAAAGAAAAGTTAGAAAAAAGGAGATAGAGAAAAAGGTCTATCTATCTATATCTACACAGGGAGAGAGATTCAGAGAGAGGTATAAACAGGGGGAAAGCAGTGAAATACAAGGCATAGAGGGGAACAGAAACAGAGAAAGACTGATCCAGAATCAGAGACTCAGGGACACGAGACTGAGCTGTCTTTGGTCTTTGTTGTGAGCCATGGATGCAGAAGGGAAGAGTGAGCAGGGTAAACAAAAGAAGGGGCGAGTTTGCAGCAGTCTCTGGCCCGAGGGCTATGCAGCCGCTGGGACTTTGACCTCCACGGTGGGTGAGTGAATCTCTGAGGTGGTCCTGAGGAGACAGCAAGTGTGCATGCTCCATGCTCAGGCTCCGTGGGGCGATGGTTCACCACGAGGAAAGTGAAGAGGAGAAATAAAAAACCAGAATCCTAGAATGTTAAAAACAAGGGAATCTTAGAACACATGGGCCGATACAACTCCTTTGCTTTACAGAGTGGCACACTGAGACCCTGACGGATGAGGAGGCAGCAGAGGCTGAGCTAAAAGCTGTCTCCTCACTCCTGACCTCCGAGTTTGCTCACTGCACTGCTTTCTCCAAGGATGAGAGTTGGAGGGGCCAGGGCTTTGGATCCGAGGAGAGCAGGGGGCTCAGGTGGATAGTGAGCACGGGGTAGGGACTACCGCCTGGGTCCCCATGGGGATGGGATCCTCACTCCAGATATCTTTTCTCAGTGTGTGCCTCCCAGGTGTTTCCTTTTGCTCCTGTTCTCTATTCCCCAGCTGGCTCTCAGACTAATTAGTGTGGGGGCTTAGTGAGTCTGTAGGGAGAAGAGGCAGGCCTTTCCCACGAGCTCAGGTTCCTGCAGCCTGGTGGCCAGGCCAGGACTGGGATAGGGGAGAAGATGAAATGTATGTGTGAGGAGGGTGTGTCTGAGCGGAAGAGTGAGGAATGTTTCATCTTCCCAGGTGGAGGGAATAGGACAATGGGAACAATATAAAGGTTTAAGTTGCATGTGAACCATGAGAGCAGGGAGCAAGTCATAGGGGTCTTAGACAGAGACCTGGGCAGTTTGTTAGGTTGTCAGAGCGAATAGGAGATCCACAGGGTGAGACCCAGGAAGGTGGTATGTGTGCTGAGAGAGATGAAAGGCTATGGAGGGGCATGCCTTACATGGGGATGCATCTGGGGGAGTGTAATAGGGAGTGGGCACAAGGTGCAGAAGTGAGGCAGAGGGAGCGTGAGTGCCTAGGACAAGTGAGACTGAGGGGCGGACTTCATGTGGAGAGGGCAGCATGGGTTAAGGGAATCAGAAGTGAATCAGGGCCAAGGCTGAGCTGGATTCAGCTAATTCTGAAAGCTGAAGAATTTCTGGTCAGGGCAGAGTATATGAGTAATACACTGGGTCCTAGTAGAATCTGGGGGTTCCAGCATATGTGGTCTGGGTTGGATGGGTGGATCCATGTGGCAGCAAACACTCTCTCCCCCCTCCTTCTCAGACATGAGCACTCAGCCCTACAGGAACCTCTCTGGTGTAGGAGTAGGGAGACCAAGTCTTTGCTCACAAGGAGAACAGAGGGGTCGCCCACATTCCCGGCGCCGCCACCACACCACCTTCAGTCCAGCGCACTTGGAACAGCTGGAGTCAGCTTTTGGGAGGAACCGCTACCCTGACTTTTGGGCCGGAGAAAGCCTGGCCCAGGACACAGGTCTCAGCGAGGCCAGAATCCAGGTAATGGCCCAGGATCCCCCGCCCACCATCCCCTGAAGAAATGCAGATTTGGTGATTGGGAAATACTGGGGCATAAATTAATTCTCAGGGCACCATAAACCTAACCCAAATGTTCACCAGAACAGAGTCTTACCCAACAGTCAGCATAACCTCATCTACGTCAGGAATTTCACTGGAGTTTAACCTTGGAGCTAACCTAATCTAACTTGAATTTCAAAGTCAAACCCCAACCTTAACAGTGATGTGAACTCCAACAGAAATTCAATCCTAACTATTCACACACGGATGTAACCTTGTCCCTAACCATGGTCTTGAAACTCAACCTGATGCTTGCTCAATTCTAACCATAGAGTTACTTAATCTTAAGAATAAACTGTACCCTAAATCTAACCTGGTCTGTAACACTTAAACTCATCCATAGTCTTAGTCTCTGATAACCCTAGAGGAAATTTCCCATTCTCTGTGGAGGTGAAATGCCACTATGTCATGCTTATCTCTTTCTTTTTACAAGTTGACATTTCTTACTCACCCAAAGTTGTAGCAGGGCAAATTTAGATATGGACTGGGGGAATGGTGTGGGTCTTGCTTTGTCACTAGTCCTGGTTCAGCTATGCCTTCTGCAAGAGCTTTACTTCCTCTGGGGATGTGGGGGAGTCTTATGCCCTGTACCAGTCTGTAGCCGCATATGACAATGCCACCTATTTGAGAGAGGGGCTCTAATGTGGCTCTTCTCCCTCCTCCTCAGGTCTGGTTCCAGAACCACAGACCTAAGCAGAGGAAGCAAGAGCGGTCACTGCTCCAGCCACTGGCCCATCTGTCTCCTGCCACCTTCTCTGGTTTCTTGCCTGAGTGCCCTGCTTGCCCCTACTCCTACCCAACACCACCTCCCCCAGCGACCTGCTTCCATCACCCCTACAAACATGCCCTTCCCTCACAGCCTTCCACTGGTGGTTCCTTTGCTCAACCCCGCCATTCTGAAGACTGGTACCCCACCCTGCACCCAACCCCTGCTGGTCATCTGCCCTGCCCTCCACCCCCACCCATGCTTCCCCTCAGCCTTGAGCCACCAAAGTCCTGGAACTAAATTTAAACAAGTACTGATAAGGTAATTTCCCAGCCTGTGACCCTCACAAAACAGAGAAAACTGGGTGGTTTCCTTTCCTTCTAAGGGCGAAGTAGAAATATGGTGAATGACTGCTCAGAGACTGGGAATGTTAAAATGGGAGATCATGATGAAGGCTCACTGAGCTGATTAATTGAGTGAATTTAAGGAGGTGAAACTACTGGAAGATATAGGTAAAAAGCCCCAGTGGAGGTGACTGGTGGAAAAGTGACATCAAGGGTAGCAGTGGTTGCTGCTGGTGGCTGGAAATGGTTGAAGGGGATAGAACTTTTGGGACTTCACTCATTGAGATCACAGTTGAGGACCTTCATCCCCATTGTTTCTAGCTGATTTCAATAAGGCTTTTGATTTAAAGTCTACCTATACATCCCTTCCCCGTCACCACCATCCAAATCCATCATTAAGTTTTATTCATTCTATCCTGGAAATAGCTCTTGAAGTTATTCCTCTCCTTTCTGTTCCAGCAGACACTTTCCTTTTTCTGGCCCCACGTTTTCTAATTAATCCTCCTCCTTGGTTCCCTTAGCTCCAGTCTTTCCCACTTCCAAAAGGCTTTGTAAAGCTGATCATCAAATATTAGCTCTCCAGTGTTTTATAAACAATAAATAAGTAATACCTGATTTGCTAAGCCTGTAACAGTCTTCAGCGTTACCTTCAACGTAACTTTTAAGTCACCTGCATGTGGCTTTGTTATTGAGCAAGGGCTCCTGTGACTACAGCACCGAAAGCCAAACTCTGACAGCTGATGTTTGCAATAAAGTAAGGGTTTATTGCAGGGTGCCAAGCAAGCGAGTGGGAGACAAGCCTCAGATCTGCTCCAACTTGGCCTTTGAGTTGGGAGTGTTTTTAAAGAAGAAGAAAAAAGAATTTGGGATTAACTATCATCTTGTGACATCTCTTAATCATAGTTGTGGAAGTCAGGATGTTTCCAGTTTACAATTCTCTAGCCACCTGGGGGATCTGTGAGCTCATCCTGCTCTGGAGAAACAACCTGATTTTGTGTGTTAATGATGATATCTACAACAGCAATTTTAGTACATTAATGATGTTATAGACAATAGCAATTTTAGTCATCTGATTCTGTTTGATTAGTGTTCATTTAGCACAGGATTGAGGTCAGAAGAGGCAAACAAGGGAATAAAGTTTTGAGTAGAGAGATTAATCAGAAACTCACAAAGGGAACTCAATTTTAGAGGGGCTCAGTTTCAGTTTGTGAGAGAGAAGAAACAATTTGATTAAGGGCAAACTTTTCCAAGAGCAAACCGTGAGTCTTGAGGTTCATAAGAGGTCATTCCCAGAAAAGACTCTGCTGTGAAGTGCCTTAGTCTGAGCTCTCCTAACAGAAACATGCTGTGGCCTAGTTGGTTTGCCATTTATATACCATATTGCTTATAATGTACTTATTTTACTCATAATTTACTTATTTATAAGTAGGTCTACCTCACTTATGGGCACATACATAGAAGAATTCTGAGGAAACAAGCCTCTGGGGATTTTATTTGCAGTTTTTTGTATGTATTATATTTTTAAAGTCTGGAATTGAAACCTCTGTGATGCACAATTCCATTTCCATGTAATTATCCCCTTGTGCCAGACTGCCTTCCTGAAAGATAACACTGGTTTGCATGCCTCCCAAAATGTCAGTGTCAGTTTCAGCACATCCTTATTGACATTGATCATTTTGGACAATTTTTTGACTGAGAGTCATGTCTCCTAGTTGGTTATTTTTTCAGTTTTCATTTAATCTATTGCTAGTGAAAGTTAAAAATAGTTTCATGTTTATTGACAATTTACATTTTTTTCTCCTCTGCATTGCTTTTCTGAGTTATTTGTGTATTGATCTAGTCATCTCTTATTAGTGCTTGAGGAACCCCAAGTGAGAAATCTCCCCTTAATTTTACTGCTTCACCATGTTTTCCTCATTATTTGGATCAAAATACTATGCCTTCAATCATTTTAAATTTATTTTACTTTGTGCCGTAGAATAGTCATCCAATTTGCCCTCAATCAGCTAGCCTGTGTTTCCAATATAATTTATTTAACAGTCTAACATTGATTTGTAAAAACATTTTTCCACACACTAAAGTCTCATATGGGACAGTTGTAGACTCTTAATTCTTTCCCACCAATTAGCTTCTCTATTCTGATATCACTACCATAGTGTCTTAATTACCAAAAATGTAAGGATCTTTAAAATGTTAAATTTTCTTATCCAAAAACAAGGTGTGTCTTTTTTTTTTTCCAGACTTCTCTTATGTCCTTCAGGAAACTTCTTGGTAATTTTTTATAAAACAAATCTTAATAAGAGTTTTATAAATTACAAAAGTTATATAGGGTCTTTGTAACAGTCAACCCAAAAGATTTATATACATATAAGACATATATATTATATAGATGAATATATATTATACATGAATATATATTTATACATACTAACTTGGCTTAATCACAAAACCCCATGGTAAGCAAATTCACCTCAACGTGAGATAAACAACATTAGTAGTGTGTATCTGTCCACAATTTATTGTGCTCATAGAAAAATATACAGACATACACATGTAACAGGGAAGAACAAAATCTGACTCCATGTTGGATCTGTTTCTTTTACTTTAACTTTTGCTCTCCATTACTTTTTGTTACTATAATCACTAAAAGGCTGATGTCTATAGCTATAGGCATACATAATGGCCTCCCTCGGGGAACCCTGACCCTCTGCCTGAATATTAATCTAAAGTGCCTTTGTTAACCTCACAAGGAAACACCCAGACCCTGCACAACGTGAATGGCTGCAGAAAAGAAATTAACACAGCCCTTCCTGAGGTTGGCCAAAAACCAGGAGATATTTTGCAAGACTTATGGCCTTTTACTTTACTTCCTTACCTCTTCCCCTTCTCTGTTCTATAAAAAAAATTGCATCCAGACCCTGATAAGATGTTACTCTAGGATATTAGTCTGTCACCTTCTCGTCTGCCTGCTTTCCAAATAAAGTTGCCATTCCTTGCCTCAACACCTCATCTCCTGATTTATTTGCCTGTTATGTGGCAAGCGGAGCTAGCTTGGACTCAGTAACACATACACTAATATTTTTTCCTTTTTTAAAAATAAAAATGATATCCTACTCTAAGTGGATATAGGAATAAAAACATCCTTCAACTGGATCACATAGATTTTTATTGTTTTCATTCCATTAACTGGCAATTTTATGAGCCATTTAACCATTCTCCTATCATTCGAGATTCAGAGTTAGTTTGATATTTTGTTTTGTTTTACCACCACAAATGCCACTGTAGTTGTTTCATTAAAGGCTAAGTCTCAAAAAAAGGTAAAATCATGACTCTCATAGATATATAAATTTTATTTAAGTCATTTAGCTCATAAGGCAATGATAAAGATGTCAAAGCCAGTTCAAAGGACAAAGACCAAGCATATTTATAGATGAGGAATAGTGAAATGAATGTGTAAATGGAGGCAAAATTGCCTTCTTTCCTAGTTGAGGAGGGACTTCAATTGACGCTTCAGGGGATGGGATTTATTTACGTATCTATAGACAAGAATTTTTTTGCATTGCCTTCAGTTATCTACAATTTACAGAGTTATAAATTAGCTCAAAGGCCAAGAAAGCCTCAGAGTGCACAAAGAATCAAAGTCAAATAAACTGGAAAGGCGGGCCCTAAACAGTGCATGGCTTTCCATTGAATCACATTTTCCCCCTATAGTTTCCTCTGGTCCAGGTGCTTTTTACTTCTGTAGGTTAGATGTCCCAAGGTTGGACTGCTGTGTTAAGTGTTATGTACATTTAAAATTGTAAGAGATACAGCCTGATTAGTTTACCAAAAAGGGTAGCTTAGGAAAATGTCCTGTTTAGTTAAAAATTGTTTTTCTTTAAGCCTAGAAAATACTTCCCCCTAATATTTCTTTAAAGATTTGATTTTTTAAAAATCTAAAATAAATACAGAACCTACTTTTGTATATGCTGAGAATCAAGGGACTGAGTCTCTTCTAGATCGAAAGTAAAATATACCAGCGCTATTCATTAAACTACCTTATTCATTGAATCAAATTGCTACGTTTATCATATATCATAAATTAAATTCGTGTGAGGTTTAAAAATCTATTCTTGGTTCTCTATTCGAGGGTCAGTTGTCCCATTAGCTTTTTAGGATCATGCAGGCAGCGGCACACACCCGGGGTCCCCCACAGCCTCATCACACATGCTGGTGAGCTGGCACATACGAGGTCAAGTTCTCTGTGCCCTTCACTCCAGCCTTCCTAACCCATCTCGGCCTCCTGTCCCGCTGCCCGGCCCGCGGTCCCACTATGGGGGAGGAAGGGGCACGAGCAAAGGAAGGCAGAGGGTGTTTCCGCACTACTGGCCCCCTCTCACTGTCAGCCTGCACGCGTCCTGGTGCCTGTAGTGCCAGGGACTGAACTGAGGGTCTGAGGCTGGTGAGGTTAGCAAGGCATCTCAGCGTGCCTGCGGGTCTTAGAAAGCCCAAGAGGCAGGGCAAGGCGTACCTCGATTCTTCGCGTTCCCCTGTCCTTCCTTCTCGGGATTAGAGATACCCTTACAGTTCAAACTGGCAGAAG